>NW_012105886.1:1247157-1310696 GCF_000951045.1 Mandrillus leucophaeus
TCTACTTATATGAGGAATCAGAAATAGTCGAATTCATAGAATCGAAGAGTGGAAAAGTGGTTGCTGGGGGCTGAGAGGAAAAGGAAATGGGGAGTAACTAATCAATGATCATGAAGTGTCAGTCAAGCAAGATGAAGAAGTTGTAGAGATCTGCTGTTCAACACTGGACTTACAGTCAACAATAATATTATTGTATACTTGAACGTTTATTAAGAGTGTAGATGTCAGGTTGTGTCCCTACCACAATAAAATAAAAAAAAATTTAAAAAACAAACTGTGGAAGAATATATGCATAATATTGCTTCTATAAATTTGGAAATTTAGATTAAATAGATTATTTTCTAGGGTTGACCAAATAACATTGATGAAGTAAAAATTAGAAAATTGTGACAGATCGATAATAATAAAAATAGCTGAAAATATGTCAGAGTTCTGGCACTATAAAAAGCATTAAACTCAGAGACTTTAAAAGTATACTCTACCAAAAATGGAAGGAACAGATCATTTGCTATGTCTTATAAACTTTTAGGACTTTAAAAATAATGGAAAGCTACCTAAATGATTTTACCAAGCTTACAAGGATGGCACACGTAAAGAAAATGATATGCCAATGTTGCATTCTAACATAGATATAAAAAGCCTACCTGAAATAAAGCAAAATAAAATTATTTAAACTCAGTGGTACTTCAAAAGAATAGTATATTATCACCTAGTATAGTTATTCTGAGAATTCAAGAATATACAATATTTGGAAATATATAAAACATAATGTATTAACATATTAAAAGGGAAAAATAATGTAATCATCTAGGTATTCTGGGAGAGAGTTTAATACAATTAGCCCCTATTAAATTGAGATGAACTTCTGTTATGATCATCTGGTGATAGCTATTAAAATGTAGTATATGTGTACCTTTTATCTCAGCAATTCTACTTTTAAATTTATGTTTAAGGAAAAAAACAAAAAACAAAAAATGCTTGTTCATGTATACAAAGAAACAAGGACAAGAATATTCATTTCTTATTGTAAGTTGTAAGAAGTAAAACCACCCAAATGGCTACCAGTGGGAAATATGAGAAGACATGGAACGTTCACCAAAGCATTTTGTTTTGTTAAACAAAAATCAGAATAATCCATAGAGTATGAGTCTTATTTATGTTAAAACAAAACAAAAAGTATGGCTATGCATACAAAGACATGGGGAAAAGACTTGAAGGATACAGGCCAAACTGCTAATTGTTCTTACCTTTGGAAAGGGAAAAGAGATTGTAGTGTGGAGGCAGGAATATTACCCTATATACATTATGTTTGCTTAATAATCATAACTAAAACTATATGTGCTTTTTTTTAAAAAAAAACAGAATTTATTCAAATTTTGTATACATAAAAATAATTTTAAGGAAACATCAAAGGAAGAGAGGCTTCACTTATAAATTACCTCATTGGTTCACCTATATTATGCAGAAATACATACTTCCACTGTGGAAGAAGGCAATTCACCAGTTCCTCAGAGTGTGGGAGAACTATCCCTTGCACACAGGCAATGCCATGACCTGATTCTATGTCCAGCAGCATCCTTGTGATGTGACCTATCCTAGAGTTTCTTTAATGACTCTTTCTACCAGAAGGGAATGCTCTGATTAATTGCTTGGTTCTTATATCTTTCTTCTAAAATGATCAAACTAAGTTACTGGCTGGTTTAAATAATAATTCTGTGCAAACCAATGCCAACAGTCCCTGGAATTCTCAGCACTTGACTCCTGGTTTCCACCTCTTCCAAATGCCTAGGTTTTCAGAACATATTCAGAAACTTTTCATAATGTTTTATATGTGATGCTAATTCTTCTGTTATTTAATGTGACAAATTCACATCTTTTCCCCACCTAATGACACATTCAATGTAAGTCTATGGAGACAGGATAACAGTGTCAAGATAAAATGAAGCAACATTGGCCAATTCTGTTGAGAACATGTTTTAACACTAAGATGGAGTGGGGCAAAGTCAAGGACAATACAACACAATAAAAATATTGGGTCTATGCAGCATGGAAACGGCTTACAATTCTTGTTAAATAAAACCCACAGTAAATCACATGGAATCAATGTATAAGAGATCCCGTGCAGATTAAAAATGATCCCCTCCCTTTCATTAATAAGGTGGCTGCAGTCCTTGATTGATTGTTGATGCCGCTAACTTTAATAATTGCTTTCATACTCACTGAAAAGAAACTTTCCATAATGAGACATTATCTTCTATTCCTTTTATTAACTTAATATTTTTGTGGTGCTATTGAGGAGGGAGAAGGGGAGAGAATTTTATTGAACTGAGAGCTCTGGCTTCTTGACATCTAACTGTCCACAGTATTTCTGCATTTTAAAAAAACAATTCCATAGTCGGGAAACTAACACTGTTTTAAAGCCCATCCAACCGTGTGTTCTAGGATGCCAGCAACTCTGGAGTAGGGACGGCAAATATACCCTGAAGCTTTGAATTCTGTTGCAGATGAGGTGTTTGTTTGTTTGTTTGTTTGTTTTGGAGGCAGGCTCTGAGATGGAGATTAGCAAGAAAGAAGCTGACTGGAAAATGCTCTCAGGAGCAAGACCTGTGTGGGCTGCAGAGAGCAAGCCTGGGCCAAAAGGGTGGCAGTACAGCAATGCAATCAGAAGAAAGGACTGGAACCTTTGCTGGGGTGCCCTGCAGAATTGCCTCCCATTTGGTGTAAAGGACAGGTTCTTACCTAGTCCACACTGGATGTATAGGCTGCCTCAGGACAGAGACTTGATCTGGATGAAGTGATTGTTGTCCCTCAAGGACTCTCAGAAGGGATTCCCGCCTGTCACTCACCACACACCCAACATCTGGGGAACTGAGTGCCTCAGTATTGGAGGGTGGGACCTGGACTCCACAGAGTCTGCTCACTATCTAATGTTAGTTTATGCTCCTGCTAATTGGGTAATAACCTGAATATTTATTGGGCTATCACTGTACTATTATGCATCTCAGTTAAGTCCCTCCTCTACCTAAAATGAACAGATTGAACTCATGACCAGCTTACTTTTATCCCTGCATTCTGTGTACTAAGGATTTTCTTGCTAGAATGTTTTAAGCATTGGCATTTAAAATAGAAGTGCAACAATTGATATAGTTTCTCAAGTCTTTAGTCGACGAGCCCCCTTCTTTCCTTCTTACATGCTTTTGTTTAAACCTCTCTTGAGTGGCTCGGGTGAAAGGAGGTCACATGCATCTTTGACAGTCTGAAATTTTCAGGAACAGTTCCAAAATTTAATTAAGTACTGATTGTCTTCTATGCACATGAGAGAGAAGAAGAAAATCTTCAGAAATAACAGAATTAAGCATGCTCTATTTTGTAGCCTTGTAATGACCTCCAGCAAATGCCTGACCTAGTTCTGAGGGCTTGGAGTCCACTTGCATGAACATGATGCCTTAAAAAGCTGACTCGGAAATCAAAGTCAAAAACTGGCACCATCCATGGTAATGGAGCAGGGAGGGATGCCCTGTGCTATTGGTAGAAAAGACAAAATTTGAAATAGAATGAAAATTGCCTCCAGTAACTTAATTTGGAGGCAGCACAGGAGCTGTGCAGCATTTCAGTCGGATGGTACCTTGAATGAAAAGAGCTAATCTGCAATGGGTTTTCTTGTTACCCTGATGATGTTGGGAACAGATATTTCCCTAGCTGCATTAATGCTTAGGGGCAGCAACTCCTGCCTGCCGCCAAGAGGTTAACTAGCAAGCAGTGCTCTGTGAAGGCCCCGAAGTGTTATGTAAGTCAGAATCTCATTCCTGTGTTCCTACTGAAGCCCTTGTCGGTCAGCAGATACGATGCTTTTGTTGTTTTATGTAGAAAGCAAAGTTCACATCAAGAGGCAAAGAAGAGTTTGTGTCAGAGAGGTCTTGGACTCAGAGTTGATTCAAAAGTTGACTCCTCTGCATCACAGGAGAAGGCTCACAGCAAATGACTTTTCTACCTTGTCAGTGCTAGGTATAAGTCACCTAACAAGTAATGGCGGCATTCCCCACAATGTGGCTTATTGAATACTAGTCTTGCAAAGTACTCATTACCCAAAACAAGACCCAAACAAACAAAAAAAACAAACAAACAAGAAAACCTTTTGATCACATACATTTGGGAAATAAGATTTTCCATACCCCCGTCTTACAGATTAATAATGAACATTAACACATTAAAAGATCATGATCATCCTGCCTTAAAAAATCTGGCTAATCCAGGTTTTTCCACTCTTATTTGCTTTACACTTTTCCTCTCCTTCCCTCTTTTTGATAACACCTTTGGTATTCCCATAAAATGTATGGCAGACCACAGCTTGGGAACTGCTGCAGGAACCGAACTGTCAGACTGCCGGACTGTCAGGCAAGGCCACACACAGGCCATTTCTGGGCGCTTCTTGCAGGTCTAACCTCTCTGTTTCCTCCAGGAATTCTCTGATCACCCTGTTAAGGTGAATCTCAAGTTAAGTGATCGCTCATGATTAATAGCTAAATCTCTTCCTCCCTCCCCTACCCTCTCCTGCTGTCTCCTCCCTCTCTCTTTTCTTTAAGCCAATGTAGCACTTTTAGTCTTCTTTGTAACTTCTTTTTCATAGCATAGGATTACCCCAGTTTGCTTATAAAGTGTCCATATGTTACAGGTATCTTTAGGTCTCTACTGTGCTTGGTTCATAGTAAACCCTCCATAAATATTGAGGTGTAATTGAAGAATGTAACATTGTAGACTAGATGACTGACTGAATCCATCCCTAAGAATATGAAGGATTAAGAAGGTAGCTAAGTCAGAGACAAGAGAGCTCTGGGGATAGGCAGGAGTTCTGGGAAATGTCTTCATGTCTAGCCTGGGCATGGTGGCTCACGCCTGTAATCCCAGCACTTTGGGAGGCCGAGGCAGGTGGATCACTTGAGGTCAGGAGGTCAAAACCAGCCTGGCCAACATGGTGAAACCCCATCTCCACTAAAAGATACAAAAATTAGCCAGGCATGATGGTGTGTGCCTGTAATCCCAGCTACTCGGGAGGCTGAGGCAGGAGAATGACTTGAGCCTGGGAGACAGAGGTTGCAGTGAGCCGAGATCACACCACTGCCTTCCAGCCTGGGTGACAGAGTGAGACTGTATCTCAAAAAGAAAAGAAAAAGAAAAAAGAAAACATCTTCATGTCTGGAAATCAGTCTAGAAAGTATGGGATTCAGAACAGAATGATGGGAATCCAGAAATACATCAGATCTCAATAAATATGTCTAGGTAACCATGTATTCCCTGGAAGCAAATCATAGTCCATTTGACTACCTTTATTCTTTTAGTCTAAAAGGTACAAGAAAATCAAATCTCATTACTATCATCCCACATCTAGTTCTGTACCCCCTAAGGATGTTATTCAATTCTGAAAGCCCTTGAGAAGCTCCCCAAGGTATACGGTTTCTTGCTTTCACCACTTCCCCCGCTTATAAAGTTTTCTTATTTTGGTTCCTTGAAAAACACCATAACAGCCTTTTACTGTAAATAGTGGCTACTACCCTCAAATATACCTCTCCCAAAAGAAAAAACACAAAAGCAACTCCAGCATGAAGTATAAGGAAGAGGTGGTAGCTATTACACCGCTAGGATTCATATGGTATTATACATTTCTATGAAAATGGGAATTACACAGAATCTGCTTTGCTTTCTGACAACCTGGTTACCTTAAAGAATGTTGGGTTTCTGGTCCTTACTGCAGAGCATGGGTTCTCTCTCTCTCTCTCTCTCTCTCTCTCTCTCTCGGTAGGTAGGTAGGTAGGTAGATAGATAGATAGATAGATAGATAGATAGATAGATAGATAGAGTTTTATATACTCTGGGATTATCGTAACAACTTTTACTTTCTTAAGTGAAAATAATGTTTTCTATACAAACTATGTTTAATCTGTTAAAAAATGTATTGAACCCATGACAATGTCCACAGATAGATACATGAATACATAAACTGTTCAGAGCTCTCAATATAACATTTCACCAAATTTTTACAAAAAAGTTTGTGAGAAATTTTATTTTGTACTGCTCATCATGGAAGTGAAATTTAATAAAGAAGATACAAAATTATGAAATTTAATTTTGAACTCCAAGTGACATAAAAGGCCCAGCATAAACATCTAATTTATTCATTCCTAGCATTTTATCCAACCAGTGACACATGTTGCATACCAGTCATTCAGTGCAGTCTCTCTCTGCCCAGGGAATGCTGCAGGCTCTGAGATTTACTGCTAATAAGATGAAGATATGGGTTAGGGTCATTAGGGAGGGCTTCCTGGTGGAAGAAGCATTCGGACCTTAAAGGGTGCTTAACATTTGGACAGTGACTAGATAAGAATGGAGATGGAGTGTTTCTTGGCTTTGGGAATTGCATTATCAGTGGTACAGAGATGATGAAAGCACTCACCTTGTTGGGGCAGTGCTCTGATCATGGGATGGAAATACAACCACTGAACAAAAAGTAATGGAAAATGACACTGGACATGTTCACTTCGGAGAGCCAGTGTTGCCAGGTGACAGTTTCACTTTCCTCTTACTGGCCAGCCACTTTTACCTGTAGTATTGCAACAAGCTGAGCTGTCATAATCACTTGTAAGGTGTGTCGGAGTAATTTGATTCTAGGAAAAATAACTACCAGAAGTTTTGTTTGACTTATATTTGTTTTATGTAAATTTAAGTTGCTACCTTTATGATCATGTGTGGTAGGGATCTCAGTGTACCATGAAGCCTTCTCTTGTCCACTGCTGGGATTTAGGCATGGCTGGATAAATAATATGGATAAATTTATATGCATTTATATGGCTGGGCCATGCCTAAGTAATATCCAGTGCCATATGCATGGCATCCATCTGCATGGGATGAAGAGCATGGATCCAAGGGAGAATAAGCTGGAAACATAAAGCAGTATGAGCCAGGGAAAAAGACTTTATCATCACTCAGCCTACATTCTGGTGGTGGCTTCTCTTGGAATCTGCTCCTAATCCAACCTCCTGATGTACACCTAGGCCCTGAGAAAACAGAAGGCTATAAATAAATGTCCCCCAACTGGGGCTCAGGGAACATTGCCTTTGGGCTCTTTTAACAGATTGCCACATAGAGTGGAGACTGCTTTGACATATACCTCCTCACTAGTCTAGGGCAGCCTGAAGAGAAATAATATGTGTAGGAGAGTAGCCAGAAAGAATGGGGCACTGGGAACAGCTCAAATGTTGTGAGATACTGTGGAGATTTCCAGAAATACTTGAGGCAGAGGCATCAGTAGATGGACAGGATCTTTATAAGGGATTTGACTTCCTGTTTATGCAGGTAACTGATCCCTTGGGCAAGCAGTATTACTCTCATTCTCTTAAATTCCAATGCAATCATTGAATGGCAAGAAAGAAGGTGGCATTAGAGCTACAAAGCTGACTGTGTAGGCACAAGAGATCCATTGCCACATGTAGGAATATCACCCATCAGATGTGCAGCAGCAGGGGAATGTACCTGAGAATCTCAGCTGTAAATAACTGGTCATTTCAAATGGGCGATAGCTTGAGGAAAATGATTTTCTATGATAAACCCAGTTGCCAGGTGAAGAAAGAAATAATTAGGGCATATATTTCAGGACAGGAGGCCAACTTAGAAAAGTAGAGTTTAATGTAGTCAGCATTGCAGCTGGAATTAGAAAACACACATTCGTGTTCTGGCTCTCCCACTTAGTTGGTCTGGGCCTACCGGCAAGCTTCTTTGTATTCTGAGCCATTTTCTCAGATACTAAGTGGTCCATGAGATGAGTGCCCTGGTTCATCTCTCCTCCCCTTCTTCAGTGCCATCATTGGTTCTGCTCTCCAGGATACTCTTTCTCCTTGTCCAGGGCATATAGGAGGCACTTACCTGGATTTTTTTCTGTCTTCATACATACCTCTGAAAGCATGAAAACCCTCAAGTATGTTGTAAGGCTTCCCCCGCCCCACCCCAGCTATTACCACAGGAGACACACAAGGAAGAAAATAACAAACGTGAGAGTTTACCAAGCAATATTTTGTAAAAGTCTTTTTAGTTATTATTCCTTCCTCATCTTCGAATTTAACTTTCCTGGCTCCCTTTGGATTCCCTGGGGAACCATCTGTTAGTATTTCTCCTGGAAATTGGCTCTGCCCAACCCTGCTCTCTCTGACACTAGTACTCATAGAGCTTCTCCTTTTCATGTGGGTCCTCTTTCTTTTCTTGCAGTGGCCCCCAGGGGAGCAGGGTAGTGAGTACGCAAAAGGTGGTTGTGATTTACAGAGGCCCAGGGAGAAAGGGCATGACATCCACAGGGAGCTTCAGGCCAAGAAGCTTCCCAGTCTTTATGTCTTCGGGCTTCATGGAAGAAACATGGAGTCTTACACAAGACAATTACTAGAGACATGAGGGGACAGTTGAAAGAACATGGGTTTTCATCTATCCCTGTCATGGTAGTATGCTAAATTGAAATCAACTGAGTGTAAGCTAGGAAAAGGTACAAAGAGATAAGAACAGAAAAATGCGCATTTGTATCTGTGCGTCTTCATGATATAAACATATCTGTTAGAACAATTCAGAAAATGTATGTTGTGAGAGAGAAGTCGTTCTAGACCCATATTTTCACTCTTGGATTAAATAAGACAATCAACTGGGCCTAGAATATAGTAGGGAGCTAAAGATGTTGGTTCATTTCCTGGTGAAATTAACTCATGTGCAAACATGTCATATATACATTTCATTATATATACAAAGTGATCCCGGCTGGGCACGATGGCTCATGCCTATAATCCCAGCACTTTGGGAGGCTGAGGCAGGCAGATTGCCTGAGGTTACAAGTTCAAGACTAGCCTGGCCAATATGATAAAACTCCGTCTCTACTAAAACTACAAAAAATTAGCTGGGCATAATGGCACATGCCTGTAATCCCAGCTACTTGGGAGACTGAGGCATGAGAATCACTGGCATCTGGGAGCCAGAGGTTGTGGGGAGCCAAGATCATGCCACTGCACTCCAGCCTGGGTGACAGAGTGAGGCTCTGAAAGAAAGAGAGAGAGAGAGAGAGAGAGAGAGAGAGAGAAAGGAAGGAAGGAAGGAAAGAAGGAAGGAAGGAAGGAAGGAAGGAAGGAAGGAAGGAGGGAGGGAGGAAGAAGAAAGAAAGAAGGAAGGAAAGAAAGGAAGGAAAGAAGGAAGGAAGGAAGGAAGGAAGAAAGGAAGGAAGGAAGGAAGGAAGGGAAGTCCCAATTACTTATATATTGAAATACATAACATAAATCTTAGATAAAAATTTTGAAAAGTTATTTTCAGCTCAGTTCTTCCCTCCTTTCTCTTTCTTTTATTTTGTGTTAGGCTGGAGCTGATGTTCTTCTTGAACATAGATCATGTTCTTTCTTTTCCCTATTTTTAATGGATTCCCATTTCTGTGAAGTCTGATGTGCTTCTGTATGTTGGTTAGGTTGCTGAGGACATGGACTTCATGGCTGCGTGAATTTTCTGCAGAAAGTTATTTTCCTCTCCCGGTTTGACTCGGTGGTGGAGGGTGCTTGGTGAAGGAATGTGAGCGCTCATTAGAGTTTATTGTGTGGTGCAGCAGAGGAAGTGAAATTATAGAAGCCAAGGGGCATGGAGGGAGAGGCAATTGTTAGACCAGTGCTGACACCAATAACTTTTTATGAGGGTAAGTCAAAGCATCAGGGAGGCTGGAACCAAGTTTTCACCCTCTTGAACCTATTACTATATATCATGATAGAAGATGGAGAGAAGGCAAGCCTCACTCTCACGCTGGGAGGGGAGAAAGACTGAAGTTCTAGAGACAGATGGCAATGGAGAGGTGTTTGGACTCAGCTTTGGCTAGGGTGGGCAGGAGTATTAGGAGAAACCATTAATGTAGCAAATATAATGAGAATCAATACCTGATTACCCAGAATAATGAAGAAGCACATCCCAGTGGGGGAAAAAATAGCTTAGTGGGTGATAGGTGATTCCACTGATACCTGAGGTCATAACTTCCATTCTCATCTCCTTGTGAGAACTAGGAATTAGTATACTGCTCAGCATGCCAGAGACATATGATAAATCTTGGACACATAAGGTCTGAAAACTAGTGCCTTTGATGTCCCATCTTACCAACTCTTTGGCCTGATAGTTGACACACAGGGTGGCATGAACTGACCAAGCTGGGATCCACATTGCTGGCAGGACCGTCCAACCAATTGCTCATGTCAGTTCCCATTTGACACGTTTCTTTAGTCATAGGAGACGCCACATTTAGGAAAAGCATGAGGCAGCCCAAACTGGACTCTTCTCTGTGGCAGTGGTAACTAGATTTTGCATTTCCTAGAGATATTATTGTCCTAGAATGTTTCCAACCCCTCAGGTGGCTTCAGCTGTGCCAAGCTTAAAAAAAAAAAAAAAAAAAAAAAGAACCATTTCCTTCAACCAAGCAGGAATAGAACTAAATTAGTAAGAATTTGCCCAAGGCCGCAGCTTCTAATTTATGTCTTTATACTTTCATCTCCTGTGGTGTCAGTACTCTATGCATTTTCCTAGTTAGTTACTTTTTTTTTTTTTTTTTGCTTTTTTTCTTTTTATCATTGATAAACATATCTGTCTCGGGATTTTATTAGCAGAAGATTCAGAATTCTTTCGGCGAGACCCTCAAACCATCCGCGTCCACCCATTATTAAAAAAAAAAAAAATTCAAATTGCAGCCACAGCGAACTAGGTAGCATGTCTGTGACACAGAAGGTGTCCAATTGTTAGCATTTACCCTCCTCCGCTCCCAACTTTGCATGGCTTGTGCGCAAACGCTCTAGCGGTAGTGGTTAGCTTCACTTGTGGCAGGTAGAACCTGGCAAGGGATGGGTCATGTGAGAAGAGAAGGGCTGTCTCTGAAATTTCTTGAAGCAGCATCCCAACCTCTATTAAAGAATGCTTCACTGTATGGGAGCACAAAGTGAAGTTACAGTCACGCTTTGGACGGGATGGCAGGCCTCCGTGCAGGTCATCGTGCTTGCTCTGTGTGTGGTCACTGTGGAGCCTGCTCCATTAGGATTCCTGGAGAGTGAGAACTTCTTGGATGGTACTCAATGGTCTTTTGTGCAGACCTGGAAACCGGCCTCAGTGGGTTTTTGATGCATGTGAAGAAGCAGCTCTATGTAAAGCGAACAGGGAGATGAAGCTGATTCCAAGGCCCTAGGGTCTAGATCTTTTGTCTTTAGCTTACACTGAGTTTGGCATTCAGGAGTCTCCTGTGATACCTGTCTTGGAAGCAGGCAAATTGGCCTCCTCTGCTGACTTTAGGGTGACTGTTCACACCCTCAGCAGTGTTCTCTCCTGGGCTGGGGGGTGGGGAAGTGATGCTTCTCTACTCGGCGGCATCTTGTCCTTTCAACACCAGACCCCACTTTGTTTTTTCTGAGGGCTTGAGACCTTAGCTTTGTGCATATGCCCAGATGAGAGGTCTTTCCCTGGTGATTTCCGTGAACAGAAATGGCGGTGGGAGAGCGCCCCCTAGGAAAAGTGCCTGCTGCCTATTTGTCCTAGGCTGTCTCCTCTTCCTGGCTAGTTTTCCTGCAGAGGAGCATCGTACGAGGAGAAGATCCATCCTTCTTTTTCTAGGCTCTCTCTGACCTTTATTTTAAGTATCCTGTGACATGTGTACATGTGTTTTTATTGCAGACTGCCTCAAATCCATTTGGATATGGATGCTATACAAATTATAAATAAATAAATACATGATAAAGAGAAGATCTCTTCCCTGCCAGCTTGTTGCTTAAAAGGCAGCCAGTTTGCACTTGCGCGACTCGGCTGCTGCTGTTGCTTTCGCTGGGTCCTATGCCGGCAGCCAACAGGAGTGAAAACAAAATCTGTCCCTTTCAGCACCACACGTTCTTCTCCTGAGCCGAGGGGAAGAGGTGGCAAGTATCATTTGCCAATCAGGAGCCAGATAGCCTTTCCTTTATGGAATCACACATCTTTAATGACATTCTGCTGAGTTTTGTAGAGTCAGGCTGGTAAATAAGATAACCACTGTTTTTTTTCTACCAGGTACAGAACATCTATATTTCATTCCATTCCCACAGTGCCTCACAGACCCTGCCTTATTCTCCTGTTCTTCCCCTCTGCTTATCCCTTGGAAACTTTCTCATGAGAAAATGCTCTACCATCCTCCATGTATTCCTCATGTAAACTTCTCAGCACTTGCCTTAAAGAAATCTAGGCTTTCCTTATCCCCATTATTTCCAAGGAAGACATCTGCTTATTGTTTTGGTAGTTCCTTAATATAACTCTTGCTTGCTCCTTATCTGGGTTACTCTCTCTTTCAAAGCATTTTTCTGCCTTCAAATTCCTGGAGCTTGAAACAATGACACACAGATAACTTTCTTCTTTGCTCCTCTTACCTCTGTATCTGTAGGTTGGCTGTGAAAAGAAATTATTTATGTATTCCTAAAGGTAGTCGTGTTGTGTTGAGTGATATAACCTTATTTAGCTTACGTTAGACGTTACGGCAAAGTGATAGTCGTTTTAAGTCAGGTAGGTCTGTGATGACCTGTTTGCTTAGAAAGGATAGGGGTAATCTGGAGTAGCTTGGGGTAGGCAAAGATCAGACTGGGCTGAACACAAGGAGAAGCCCAGAAAAAGAGAATGCTCACAGAAGACAGTTGGAAGCAGGAGCCATTTGCAGAAGTTGTAGGCTTCAAATAAGACAAGAGAGTCTTAATGGAGTTTGTTGAAACATTGCTTCTAAGCAACAAAGTAGTGTTGATGTCATATTTAACATTTTAGCTCTATAGCAGAGAATAAACAAGGAGAGGAGGAAAAAAATTCATGAAAAGATTAGAGACAACATGTGGTGCAGAGCAGGAAAACCCATGCAAAATTGTAGTAACGGAGGCTTTATTGCAGCAAAAACATCGTGTGCCCTTTGCTCTATATGTTTACGTGTAGTGTTTGTATTTATAAGTTAATTTTATTCATTTCTATGTTGTTTTATGGATAAATAATTGTATTTCTGAATGTAAAAGAGTGGGCCATTATATATATCCCTCGGCTTCTTTTTCCATTGCTTTTCTTGTGCTAGCTAAAGAAAAACTTTGCTAGATTTTAGAATATGCTAAAGAGGCCCCATTGACCTTCCAGTGGAACAAAATAGAAATAAAGAAGTATTAAGAAATATCAAATAGCCTCCTTAGATCACATCCTAATTAAAAAAATTATTATGGTAAGTTATGTATAACATAAAATTAGCCATTTAAACCACTTTTAAGTATATAATTCATTGGCATTAAGTAGATTTACAATATTGTGTAATCATAACCACTATTTCCACCTTTTTTCATCAATCCAACAGAAACTACAGAATGATTAAGCAACAACTCCCCACTCTCCCCTCTCCAACAACCCCTGGTAACATATGATCCTGTATCTGGTGGTTTACAATCCTTCTCCCGAGAAAACCAAGGGGTTCCATGGAATATCGCTGTGCTCATCTCAGTCTTTGAGGCTCTTTTCCATCCCTCTTCCTCATCTGCACCTAGAAACATTTAGAATTTGTCACCTTATTTTAATTTTGTAAATAGTAAGATTTTAATTGAATCAAGAGTTTGTGGCTTAGAAATTTTTAGAAACTGTTAGTTCATATCAAGTGCTTAGTTGAGAGCGAGGCAAGGAAGGCTAAGGTTCCTCATGCGAAGTCAGCCAGTTGCCAGCTACTCAGCTAGGCGCCTGGACTGAGACACATCTGCACACTTAGCAGGATATTCACTTGGTGTCTTTGTTCAACATGTAACTAAATTAAAGGAACTGTGCTGTGTAAGGGAAGGCAAGAGAAGAAGATTATTGTGACAATTCTCAATCCTTTTCTGTCATCCAGAACAATACAGTTCTGGTCACAAATTTGCATCCTTTTTTAGCACAGTTGGCTCTTATAGTTGACCATATTGAATTATCTTAGAAGGCAACTTGTCAACTATGTGTTGTTGCTATAGAATGCCTCTTGCAGGGTTCTCTTCTCCTTCTACCATCGTCCCAGTGATTAACAAGTTATTTTTTCTTATCACATATAGTTCTCCCCCCTTAGAAGAGATCTATAAAATACAACTTTCTCAATTTTGGTACATTTTCAGCTCCACTTACATATGGCTACCAGTTCTGAATACACAGTAATACTATATAGTAACAGTGAACCTCTTTTACATTTTCTTACTTTTGAGCAACAGAAAGGAGCTTAAGTGATTATTGAACAAGACATTGTTACCTAGAAAGGACATTGGACACTACACATGCTATAAAGGTAGACCTAAAGAGAAGTGTTCTGGGGCCGGGCGCAGTGACTCACACCTGTAATCCTAGCACTTTGGGAGGCCGAGGCGGGCGGATCACTTGAGGTCAGGAGTTCAAGACCAGCCTGGCCAACATGGCAAAACCCTGTTTCTACGAAAATTAGCTGAGCATGGTGGTGCATGTCTGTAATCCCAGCTACTCGGGAGGCTAAGGCGGGAGAATTGCTTGAACCTGGGAGGCCGAGGTTGGAGTGAGCCGAGTTTGTGCAACTGCACTCTAGCCTGGGTGACAGAACCAGACTCCATCTCAAAAAAATAAAATTAAATACATAAATAAATGCAAGTGTTCTAAGGTGGGAGAATTTTCTGCTGAGAGAAAACAGCAGTCTTCATTGGATGAATTTCACTGCAGTTCTTGAAAAGAGTTAGGTGGTCTGATCTAGTTAATCTGTCACAGTTTCCTGGAGCCCCAAGATTCCATCTCTCATGGTAATTAAATGATTTCTGGTTATGCATATGTTCTATGGATATAAATTTTATTTTCTTTGGAACAATTATATACATACATATACATCTATATGTGTGTATAGATATACACACATATTTTATTAGTTGATTGTACAAAAGTATAAAAAAACATGGTAATGGCACTCAGAAGTTTGTAGAAGCAGTAATTTTCAATCCATTTGATATTATATCTAAATAGAAAACAATCAGCTTGGAGGTTTTCTTGCTGACTGGTATATTGACATGATTGTGATACCTCCAGCTGGCTTTTTCACACTGAATGACAATTACACGCATGCCCCATGATACTTGATGCTCACAGAGCATAAAGAGAAAAGAAAACAGTGATCTTAGGTCCATGAGGGAAGGCTATAACCACGGACAAAGTAAGCAAATAGAAACCGAGCTAATTGAAAGGGAGGATAGTTAAAATTTAGCAATGTTGAATTGGGAATAGTATCAATGTCAAAGGGAACTTGAATTTTGCTGGGTGATTGAAAAATAACATGGCAAAATTGTTTTTTTTTCCTCCAAATTTATGGCACCAATATAAAGCAACTTTTTTTCCCCCTCATGTGTCTTAAAAGGGAGCCATTGAATAGACAGGTTTATAATGAGTTGGGATAAAAGCCATTGTTTTCTAAAGTCAAAAATAGATTTTACCTTTTTGCATGTTTTTACTGTGACATTGTAGGTGCGTGACTTTGTGTGAATACAGACTTTGGTGGCTTCTGTTTGATAGCTCTAGGCATCTGAGTCTCTTTACCATCATGTACCCTCCTCCCCTACCCCCAGTAATAATACTTCTGATTTTTAAGGTAAGGAATTATATGTGCCTATTTAGTTAATAATAAATAACAAACAGAAACATATGAAGATAAAACATTAAAAATTCTATTTTGTATGTTTCTCACAAGTAGCCGGGGGTACAGTGGAAAGATCTTGGGCTGGAAATTCAGAAATCTTAGGTCCAAGTCTGCATTATGTCACTTACCATGTGGTTGTATAAAGTAACTGTTCTTCTCTTTATCTGTTATTTTCTTCCTTCAGTTTGCACAATGAGGACAGGAAATTTACTTTCAAATTCCTGGGTTATTTTGAAGTGATATGTAGGAAACCGTTTGGGAAGACGGTGATATACAAATGGTGTGGATAGGTGATGCTCCCAACTAGAAATTAGTCTTTTCAAAAAATCATTGTGTCTACATGGCATTTCATTTTGTTAAAGACAAAACATGACAAATAACCAGCCATTTTTCATTTTTCATTTTTAATTATCATTTTCACCTAAATGGACAATGGGGGTTAGTAGAAAGGCAGCTAAGTTGGAGTCAGGATCAGCTAACTGTGGAAGCTTGTGTATGTTGCTTTATATCCCTGAGTCTTTCCTTTTTTATCACTCAAGTGTAAATGCTCTGTTTCCTAAGTTCCTTTAAAACATTCAGATTTGATAAGCTTTATCCTCGTTTACCCCATTGTGCCCCTACCTTTGGACACACACACACACACACACACACACACACACACACACACACTCCTCTCTACCTCATTTTACTTCTCTTGGCAAACTTTAATAAGGTCTTCACGACTCAGTTCAGTCATCATTTCTTCTTGAAGTGATAAATTGTTCTCTAATTCCTCTTTCCTACCTGAGTCGGGCTTAAGTAGATATCCTCTGTATTCTCTTCATACCTTATGTCTATCTACATAATTGAACTCTGCTGTGTTGTTATAAGGTATTTACGTGTCTTTTACCCCAACTACAGTCTAAGATCCTCAAAGACAGGGATTATGTGCTGTTCATTTTGAGGACTGGTGATTAGTAGATTCTTAATAAATATTATTTACTGAGTAAATAAATGAATGAATATTTAATGTATGAGAAGCTCTTTGAAAAGAATAAATGTACAATATGATATTTTTCAAATATAATAACAGAAAGAAGTAGCATTTATCTAGTGAACAGCACTGTATTTGGAAATAGGAAATCAGTTATGGAACCACTTCTACTAATTGAATATATAACTCCAGGAAAATCATACAAGTCCCCTGCTGTTCAGTTTCCCAACCCAAAATACTGAACATGTCCCATTACCTGACTCATTAAGAATATCACAGAGGCAAAAATTAGAACAATTAATGATGTCCCTATGTTTCTCAAAATGAAGATATATTATGCACTTTTTAAAAGTAAAGATATGCCATACATACTTAGGTGACTTTTTTATGCTGGCTCATAATCAAATTCATATCTCATTTTATATTCAAAATATTCATGAAAAGTTTTCTCTAAATAATTTTAAAGTTAGGTAACTTTTTAAGTGAACTGAAGGGAATTTATATTTAAAGCATACCAGTTATGTAAAATATATAACTTTTTTTGAAGGAGAATAATTATTTCTAATTTATTTTCTAATTTAGAATTTTCTTGTAATACCAATCTCTTAAAACAGTACCCCGCTGTCGCTCTGTCTGCCTCCTCTTTTGTCCAGAAAGCTACTGGCAAACAGCAGTGGAGAAGAACTCTCCCCCAGTGAACCACCTTTATTTTGTTTGGGAAGTTGGGCTTTTGTTCAAGAAAAAAACCACTGTCCTGCAAATGATAACTTTCAGAACTATACAGGCACAAGTATTTGTTTCTTTGAAAAATAAGTAAAGAAATGTTAAGGTAATGCTTTCAAGAACTTTGGGAAATTTTATTTCCAAACTAAGATAAAAGGTAGATTTCTTAATAATTCCCTAGAGGATTGGGGATTTCCTTTTTCTTTCAAAAATTATGTAGAGTTTTGTTGTTTCTGTTACTATTTGTTTCTCTATTTTAGAAATTGACCCACAATTGAGAAACAAGTCCAGAATGAGTTTCTTATGTAATTAAGATGTTACTCACTCTCACATTATTAGGGAACTTTTTGTCCTTACCTGGACAAGACTGTAATCTGGGCATTGCTTACTCTTCATTAAAAACACAAACTAAATAGTGTCTAGATTGTCCTTGATATGATGCTGATATGGAACTGGGTGCCCCCCCCCCTTTTTTTTTAAGTGTCTCACTGTCCTTCTGTATGAAATTCTGTCTCATGGGAGAAGGATACCTCTGTCGTGATTGCCTGTTTCAATTTTCAGTAACTTGATCAAAGCACACTGTATGTACAATAAACTGTACCCATGTAAAATCAACATAACTACCACCACAGTTAAGGTACAGGATATCTCCACCACCTCCAAATTTCCCTCATGCCTTTTTGTGATCAATTTTCAGGTCACCCCAGTCTCAGGCAACCACAGACCTGATTAGTTAGCATGACTGTCTTTTCCTGAGCCTACTTTCTTGAGTCTGAGTTCCTTTGTAGGGAGACAAACTATATAGCTGGAATGAAAAAAAGGCAGAGCTGAAGCATTTTTTTAAATGAATTTCTTCAGATTGGCCAAGCACTAAATTTTTGTGAAAGCAAGGTTTACCTGAAGTCATAGGCTAGTCACCATTAGAACATGGTAAACCAAACCTATAAAATTGGAATGATATTCTTTTTTTTTTTTTTATACTTTAAGTTCTAGGGTACATGTGCACAACGTGCAGGTTTGTTACATATGTATACAAGTGCCATGTTGGTGTGCTGCACCCATCAACTCATCAGTACCCATCAACTCATCATTTACATCAGGTATAACTCCCAATGCCATCCCTCCCCCCTCCCCCAACCCAAATGTCTATCAGTGACAGACTGGATTAAGAAAATGTGGAATGATATTCTTACATCTGAATCATTTGATCCAGAAAAATCCTAGTGGGGGAGATATAGGGTTTGAAGCAGTTTTGGTGAAGTAAGTTTTCCATTTCTTACCTGAACTGAGTCCCATGCATTTAACCATCACTAAGATAAATGTAGCTCTAACATTCATTTTTCACTTGCTCACCATTTGGAATTGAGTTGGTGGTTTTCCTTTGACCATGTGAACTTCTGGGACATTAACTCTTATTTTTAAAAGTTCAAATTTTTGTCCTACTTCAAATTTTGAAACTGGTCAAGGAACAGGGCTGTGATTATTCTTTCCCATCTGGCTTTTGCACAATGGTTCCAACCACTGGACATTTGACTTTATAAGGCTAAGAATCAAGCTCTGTTAGTGAGATGTTTGCTAAAGGATTGAAATAAAATCGCCTGACTAGTATTTTATGTTTGTGCCACAGTCCAGAAATAAACATTGCATTTCTTTCTCTAAATATATATGTGTCCGGAACTGACAACTATTGTCTTTTTTTGGTTTTCCAGTTAAATAGCAATTGTTCCTGGATGAAGGAATGGCACTGTTTAAAACTCTTTTACTCTGAAGAGTCTCCTGGGTAAGAAGGAAAATAGATTTCCAGTTTTAAGAATCAAATACCCCTATTTGATGTCAGTCCCATGACTTTCACCCCACATGTCAGTATTGTGGTAAACAGGACTTTAACCTGTATCAAAGTCGGGAAGCTCTTATATTAGGCCTGTTCTAGACACAGATGCCTTTCTAGCTTATAGAAGTACCTTTTTCTTCATAATGTTTAGTGGAAGAAGTGACTTGTAACCTTTGACTGCCTAGGTTTTCCCTCTTCTCTTTGTGGGGATTTAATTACTCATTTCTCTTTCACTTACTGTTTAGAAATTCGGGGGAACATAATTTACTTGAAGCGGTAATTCAGATTTTTTTCCTTCTTCCTCTTTTTTTGTTCTTCCATAGGCAAGAACTATAGTATATGCAGATTATTGAGAAAGGAAAAATAATATCTGAAAAAGGTGGCTTTCTTAAACGGCACCAGTAGCATTAATGTCATGTCTGAAGCACCCATTTGTGTCAACTGTACAGACCTTTCAATGGAAAATTGTGCTGTGCTACCTTTTAAAGTATGAAATGCTAATTTGGGATTTACAGTTTTTGAACTGGAGGGCTGCATTTTGCATGGGATTTTGTTTAATTTCCCAGTGAAAAAAGGCATTTGAAACACAACTGCCTACAGCCAACTGTCAACAAAAATCAACTGTAATAGCACAGAGCCTGTCACTGATGTATGTGGTGATGTGGTAATCTTCTCAATTTAGCTGGATATTTCTTCTTCGTACAAAATAGCTGAAAGTCTTGCTAGGCATTTATGAATATCGGGAGGTGTTATTAGGCTGATAATGGGACCAGATTAAGGAAGTGTACACTGGTTCAAAGTGTCAGTTAAAGAGACACAAAATGGGATGATGCGTGGTCCTTGGTATAAGGGGCTCTTTGGATTTCAGGTTTGCTAAAGATTTGGGCGATAGCATGCTGAGTTCCATCTGCCGTGAAAGTGGCTTTCTGAGAAAAAAAATAAAGTTGTTATGCTATTTTTTCTCCCAGAAATCTGTTTTTGTTTATCAAGAGGGTGAAATAAAAAAATCTCTGAAAATGGAAGTGAAAAGGGCAGGCTAGGGAAATCTCCTGGGGTGAGACTGATCGGTGTTCTTCTCCCTTCAACAGTGAGAGCCAGTGGTTGAGGGTGACATCTTTTCCTCCTAAGTCATGATGATCTAAGAACTGAGAGAGAATTCCTTTGGAGTCTCTGTATTTTAGTAGTAGAAACCTCTTTAAATTCTGGGTATTATTCTTAAAATAACTGGATAATGCCAGGTGAAACATAAAGATGCATAAAACCTAGACTTTGGCAAGGCACAAAGTTGACCCTTCATATTAGTTGTCATCAAAACACAGCACTAGTAAAGCTTCTTTTATCAAGAGGGGATTTAGAATCAAATGGCACTTTATATTATCAGTTACTAATTTTTTTGGATATTTAAGTGAGCTATCTTCAAATTCTGGCCCCATCATTTAATAGCTCTGTGGTAGCTAAGCTCTGTGATCAAGTTCCCTTATCTCAAAATTGGATTAATAATTGTACCTACCTCATAAGGATTGTGTGAGAATTAAATTACTTGATAAATGTAAAGAGCTTAGAACAGTGTCTGACATATAATAACCATCATAGAATTAGCTATTTTCTTACTAACAAGCAAAATATTCATTATTGTTCAAGTACTCATGACAAAAGAATGGAAAGAGGAATATACTAGCAGATATTCTGCATAATCTGTTGTGAAAGGTGTACTCATGTTTCTTAGTCATTGTGTTTTTATGTGTCCATGGGAGACAAGAGTGAACTGCATTATCTGAACTACATGGAATATGTTCTAAGACACTTATAAGTTCTGTGACTGATAGGAACTAAGAAGTGCCTCACCATGTCTTGTGCATTGCCTACCACTGGCGCTTTTCCCAGGGCTCTGCCCATGTGTAGCCCCTGCTTCCCATGTGATGCTGATCCATTCTCTTCCCTGCTTGCCATGGCCAGTGATGATAGACCTCTGATGATGAGGGTGGCGGGGGGTCGGGGTAGCAGGGAATAACTTCAGATATGCATGTCAGTGACATGTCTTGGTGCATTCCTAAAAGAAGGATTAAGCCAATCCTCTTCCTTCCTCCTCGATTTTATAGTTGAGTACAGAGACACAATTGTTAGTTATCAGTAGGCACATACATTTAAAGACTATAAGAAGAGGAGGGTTAACTGTGGCCTTGATAGTTATGCATAAATCAAAGTTATGAAGAAACCATAGAGCAAAGAAAAAAACACCACCCCCACGAAAGAGAAGGAATCTCTGAGGCTGCCTGTTTCTCTGTGTTTGCTGAGTTCTCATGACTGGCTCTACAGTATTTTTGGATCCCACGAAACTTCTTTATGTCCCTATAATGAACTTCATTCCCCTTGACTTCCCACTGTTATGAGTGAGTTTCTGTTGCTTGCAACCAGTTATGACACCAAGGGACTAAGGTGCCATGTGAAAATAGGAAGTAAAGTTTTCTAAACACTGAATGTAATCTAATTAAAAATAAAACTGATGAAAGTATTTAGTGGGGAAAGGTTTCCCTAATGATATTCAAAGTCTTGAGAATGAAAGGGTGGTAGAAATAAGGGAATGGGCAATGATCTCTTTAGGTCCTAGTGGACCTGTGACAAGGTCTTTGCACACATGGTGTTACTTTCTAAAGGTTAGACAAATGGTTAACAAGTAAATATAAATAAATATTGTAACATGGTAATTATACATTGAGAGGGTGTCTATGAAGGAAGTAAACAGGAGTAAACATAGGAGACTGGTTGGAAGTTTGGTAAAGGGTGTTCTTTAGCCCCAAATGATTTTGCTGGGAGTGCCAGTGCACTGTTTAAAAATTTCACATATGACCTTGATTCATTCCCTCCCTCCATCTGCCTTGGCCAAAGATGATAGATCAGGGATGGATCTTTTATGAACGAATGTGGCCCAAGGCAGGCACAGACACAAATATAGGTATGTATCAGATTGGCATATATTTTGTATAGGTTTAGAACACTGCTAACAACCTGACTTTTTATCTTCAAAGATGACACCAAAAGCCATCAATAAACTAATGAGGGCTTTTTTCTCTCTTTCTTTCTCTCTCTGGAATGGATTTGGATGGTGAATAATGGAACAACAATTTAATGAGCCTACCTTCTGCTAGACAACATGCAAGATTAAACTCTCTGATTTATTGAAGAAAGCCACCCACATTCTCACCTTGTGATTAGTGGCATTTATGTATAAAGTGACTGCCTGGGATTCAGCCTTCTGTCTGGATCTTGGAAAGGGTTGTTCTCTCTGGAGCGAAGGGTGCTCTAATCTGCTGTCTGCTTCTTCTAGCATCAAGTTCTAGCCTAAATTCCTTTTAATCAGGAAACCATATAGAAATAATTAGTGTAAAAGAGAAATTAACTATCATTAGCCAATCGATTTTTTTTCCTTTTAGAAATAATTTGCTATTCCATTTCAAGCTTTCCAACTATTTTGATGGGATTGTATATTCAAGTTGGAGAAATAGTGTGGTTTTTTGTTGTTGTTCTTATCTCCTCTTGTTAAGATTGCATAGTTAATTTCTGGAGGTATACAACCTCTTGAGTACTCAAGACAGGAAATAGAGAGATTGCTGTTCAGAGCTTTTAAGATCATTGAATACCCAGAATATACTTTCTACAGGGTACCAGCTCTATAACTATAAAAGCAAAGAGGGATCTAGAGCACTAGAGAGGGAATACACAACACACAAAGTTGCAATTACCAAGCAACAGAATTTACTGAGCATGGAAAATTCTGTCACTAAATAGATGAACGGTCCTCTTGAGTCCTTCCCAGGATGCCAGACAAGTGTTCTCAGCAGGGGCTTTCTCATCTTCAGGGATTTTACTTGGGAAAAAAAAGTTGGACAGATAAAGGCACACTGACAAGTAAGCTTTTGGATGGAGAAATGAGGCTAGGAAGCTTCTTCTCCGGAAGATGAGTGTTGGCCAATTAGGGGATTTCACTAGAGGTACTGACCTTGACATCCTCTTGTAATTTTGTTTTTAGGTCTTCTTTTTTGTGCACTTTTCTTTCAAAGGCACTTAAATATAACAATAAAGAATATAATTACCACTACCTCCATTGTTCATAACAAATGACATGTCATGAAATAATTATTGTAGGCAAAATGGTGTGCTACCTTCTACCTTACAGTCTGATTTTATTCTAATAAGAAGATCAATATTTCTTTCTCTTTGTCATAGGGATTGGACAAAGTATGAGACCAGTACACATTTTAACAAGATGAGTATTCTCTGTTATTTACCATACATTTATTCAACAAATACTTACCTAGAGCCTACTTTGTGCCAGAAACCATTAGAGATGCAGTAGTAAACAAGGTAGACAAGGTCTTTGCACACATGAGATTACATTCCAGTGAGGAACACACATCATCAAGTAAATATAAATAAATAAGATAATCAAAGATTGTGATGATTACCAGGAAAGAAGTAGTGAATGAGTGGAATTAAGGTTTTCTGAAAGTTTATCCATTTGGATGCTAAGGGTTATCTCTTATTTACACTAAATCTCCAGCATTCCTCCTTAGTCTTTGAAGTGAACTGACACTTTTATTTTTCAGATTTACATACATAGCTATGTAATTACAACTCCAAGCTTTTCTGCCACTTCTAAGCAAATCCTTGTCTCCAAATCTCCCCTATATAGACATTTTAGAATTGCCAATGAGCCTAATATTAAGCAATTTTCTTGGCAGTACAAGTTCTACTCTATAAATTCTGGAAACTAAAAAAGGCCAAGTAGTTGTAGTGTAGCTATTTGCATACAATGTCTGTCTTGCCTGTTAGACTCCGAGCTCCTTGAAGACCAGTGCTAATCTGAATTTTTTTGTCTTCTATTACGCTTAACACGATGCCATGCACATAGTAGGAACTCAGTATATTGCTCATTGAATTCAACTGAATCAGCAAAAACCACCAGCTCTTGCCAAAGGTATCAGCAAACGCATGTTTGAAGAAAATTAACTAACAATTAAGATAAAAACGTCAGTATTCATGAATTTTGGCTGAGCAGACACATTTCCTTACTGGTGAACATAAGGCTTTTCAGACCAATGAATCTGGTATCCTACAATCCCTTGCCAACATGCATGGTGGGGATGGAGGGGCAGAAGTATGGGCTGTATGCAGACATTGGCAAATGGCTGACACTTGAGTCTCCCTGCCAAGGCCACAGGCTTTTGGTCTGTGTGCCAGGAGGTATGAGAGAGATAAATTGAGAAGTCCTCAGGTAAGACCTTCCTATGGAGTCGCAGAGGCTATTTCTGTTTTGACTTGAAGTTTATGAGAAGCCTGCACTGTCCTTCCCTACAGAATGATTTCAGGCTCCTATGAGCACTCCCTTCAGGAATGCTTCAGGCTCAAATGATTCCACGGTTGAGACCTTACTATGTGCAAACACTATTCTTAGAGCTGGGGATGCAAAGCTGAACAGTTATCTTGCCCCCAAGTAACCATGATTTCATCTCAGTGGCAGGACTTAACACGTAACCAGTAAAGGGAAGACTGTGATATTATCCCTGTCCTAAGAGCTCATCCTTGCTTGTACATAGACACACACAAACACACATACACACACTCATTAGGACTTTGCTAAGTGGGGTAAATCAGAGTAATTGCTTCAGGTGGCATACTGTGGTGGGTTGGTTTCAAGCAACGGCAGGGAGTAGGCTACAGGGCAAGAACCAGGAGAAGCAAATGGCATGGAAAAGGGATGTACTAGCTGGCCTGGGGTATATGTACCTAAGTGTAACCATGAGGTAAAGTCCTGTGAAATGAACAGCAGGAATATACAATTCATTCAGTCACTCATTTGTCCTTTCATTCATTCAAGAAATGATTACTGTCTACTATGTTCTAGGGGCCAGGAATGCCACAGAAAGGAGAAAAAAGAAAGAGATAATCTGTAGGAAAAGCCAACGTTAATCAAATAGTTCCACAAATGTAAAATTGCAGCTGTGACAAGGGCTAAGGTACTTGGTACTGTGAGAGACTGTAATAAAGGCATTTAACCTGTCAGGAAGGCTTTCCTTAACTTACCTGGTTTTACTCACATAATGCTTGTTAGGGGGCTGAGATGGTGCAGGTGGATTTGCCCTCCATTCCATGTTTTCTAAGGTCAGTCTTTGCATCAGTGTGTGAATTGATGCATATGATTTAAATTGACTGGATCTATCTTTTGGTCCCTTTCCTTTTTCATTTTATTTATTTATATATTTCACACCATTAAAACTATTTTTAATGGAGCCATGTTTACTCATCATCTTCAGGAGACTGTAGGAATTGAATCACAAATGAAATTTCTTTAGTCACTCACCAGACACTGGAGAATGTTTTCAACAATCTGGAAAACAGAGCTGAGTGATGTATCACAAAATTTAGCCTTTACGTTGAATGGTCCTAATTCAAATTTGATTATATTAAAATACAGTGCACAGGAGGGAGCAAGATGTGTGGAAAGAACATAGATTTGGAGTCTAAGAAGCTCCACCACTCATCCACAAGAGGCCTTTGGTAATTTATGTATCTTCCCCAAGCCTCAGTGACTCCATCTGTAATATGGGGGATTATAATAGCCACTGCAGAGGTTTTTATGAGGATTAAAGCAGATGAAATGTTTGAAGGCTCTAGGATAGTGCCTTGCATTAGTAGGGGCTCAATCAATATTTTCTTCTTTCCTTACATTTAGATTCTTGGCTTTGTTTATCACAGGTCTGCATGCAGAAACCCTGCTAATTTCGAAGAGGGTTTCCTTTACTATGGAAAGGAGGATTGAGAGGAAAATTAGAAAAGGATTCCCATGTAGACCTAAGGAAGGTAAGACCCCCATATCCTAGTTTATAACATGATTTCATAAAAGGAGTGGAAGATGAATGTATATTAAAATGATTCAAAACATGAGCAGACTCTGCGAGTGTTATGCACAGATGAGTTAATTGTTTTGCCTTAAATATATTTCCTGAAGAACAGAAGCCCGATCACAGCACACATCGTTATGTATTTTAGACAAACAGCACTTTGAATCAAATTATAGTACATGCATAAAATATTAAAATAAGACATTTATAACAAATCTTTCTAACTTAGTGCTCAGCTCTAAAATAGATTTATATGTGGATAAGCAATAGGTGCGATAAATGTGGTACAGATACCACAATTTAAATTGCAAATCAACAGAGAATCATGGGAAAAAGGAATGCAGACTTGAAGCACTGGAGGAAAAGATCCAGCTATTCAATATTTTTAGGTCTTTTGCCTGATTTCGATTTGCAATGTCTGTATCTGGACTCCACATTTGATAAATTCCAATGTTTGCTCTTTAACATAGTTTATTTACAACCCCCATTTAAATGAGATAATTAAAACCTTCATTTATTGTTCCTTTTGTTTACTGTTGAACTGTTGCCAATATACAGTTCCTGGAGTCTTCAAGCTATTTTAGTTAGTTGGGATATTTTAGAAGAACATTGCTATTTCTCAGTTTACAAAATAGGCAAGTGCAATGGGAAACAATGTCCTTACACATGCTTGAGCACTGCCTACTTTGCCAGATCACCTTGCACCTTGGACTCTTCCTCCTACTCCTGTGTAGTAAATGTGATGACAACTCGTCTCCAGGAATAATCCCTGCCCAAGGATATTAAACTTGTTTCATTTATGTTGAAGAACCTTGCTTGGGGCAATTGAGCTGAATATCTACAGAGCTGAGTGTTTCTGGGCAAGTTGGCCTGTTAGAATCGAGAAGGATTCCCCTCAAATTGAAAGCCCTTAGAAGGCCCCTAATGAATGAGGTTGTGCTTTGGGAGTTGCATGATATCCAATTCATTTTGGGGGAGTAGATTCTTTGCTCCCGGCATCTCTGGATGTAGATGAACATCTAAGATTTGCCCAGGCTACGTTTTTGAAGACCAGAGACCCATGAACCAAGGGAAGGAGGAGCAGCCTCAAAGGGTTGTGTCAGTATTTCTGAGTGCCGACAACTTAAGAGATCTCTTTCAGCCAACAATTTACTTGCAGCTACAGAATTAAAACATTTCTTCTTAGCAAGGGGTTGTTTGCTTGAAAACATTTCTTCTTTGCCTGATCTATATGCTGGAAGTTTCTGTTCCCATTGAATATCTCTAATATTAGCTTTTCCTCACAGAGGGTGTCTGTACAGCCATATTTTATTTTCTTATAAAAATTGTATCAAGTTTTTAATGCCCAAGTTTCTCAGGCAATTAACTTACCTTCCTGTTACCCACTCTGTTTACAATAATTGTTTCCAAGACTTTTTTGGAAGTTACTTCGTTGAAAATAATTAAGGACGAAATAAATTCTTTCATATTCAAGATTTCAGGTGGCAATATTCAACAAGAGTTTACATCAATTAACCATGGCAGAAGAGAAAAAAATGAGACCTATTCTAAATTTCCACTGTAACATTAGATCCACAAAATTATATCTGCTGATGTTTACCTCTATCTAGGTCAAGAAGCATTAATGACAAGAGAACTTTAAGGGGCAAGAAATTAAATACTTCCACACCTCGCAATATTAGATTGTTCCTGGAACTAAAGTGCCATTATGGGTTCCTGCCATGCTAAATGAGTTTTCCTAAAATTTGTGGGTGTTGGAAACTCAACCCCTCTGCCCTCATGAATGAATTAATGGATTCACGGGAATAATGTTGCTATCATGAAAGCGAGTTCTTTATCATGGGAGTGGCTTTGTTATAAAAGCAAGCTCTCACTGGCTCTTTTGCTCTTGCCTTCTCACTATGTGATATCCTGTGCCATATTATGACAAAGCAAGAAGACCCTCACCAGATGCTGGCACAATGTTCTTGTACTTCCCAGTCTTCAGAACCATGAGCTGAATAAACTTCCTTCGCAGTCTTTGGTATTCTGTCATAGTGACAGAAAAAATATTAAGATATTTCCCAATTATCCATTCCAATAAGAGTCAAATGCAGCTTTAAAACAGAGAGGTAAAGAGTTAGATCTGTGCCATCACAGTAGCCACTGCCCACAATGTAGCTACTGAGCACTTGAAATGCAGCTAGTCTTAGTTGAGCAAAACTGTAAATACAAAATACATACCGGTGTTAAACCCTTAATACATAAAAGTAAATATCTCAATAATTTTTATATTGATAACATATTTAAATGACAATATTTTGGATATATTGGATTAAATAAAATATATTATTAAAATCAACTTCATGTTTCTTTTTACTTCTTTGAAATGTGGCTACTAGAAAATTTAAAATTATATCTGTCACTCACATTATATTTCTATTGGACAATGCTGAGCAAGATTGATGTAAGGCAATATTGTAACTAATCAGCTTGAAACACTTTGGTATTAGGCAACTGACTTTGTTCTTTATAGCATGCCTGAAGTTCATTGTAAATGGAATCCTATTTTAAGTGTGCCAGGAGATCTTGCTGGTTAAAGTAACCCCATGGTGAGAGCTGCCATCTTATGAGTAATCACTGCCTAATATATCAATTTAATAGGATTTTCCTAAAGCAAAGTTCACCAATTTTATCATTTTCTTTGCCATATGACCATTATTTATCTCTCTGTGGAAAGTTTCTACTTTTTGGCTTTTCAGGAGATACTTGCTTTTGTCTGTCTGTCTCTCCTCATAACCACCTCTTAGAAGGAAAGCATGATTTAGTTAAATGTGCTTGAGCTCTGAAGTTAGGCTGCTGGGGCCCATCACCAGTGCTTACTAGTGACATTTGCTACAGCCACCTCTCTTAGCTGAAGTTTTCTCATCTGTGAAATGGAGCAGTAGCTCGCAGCTCACAAGGGAGTAATGGGCATTCAGTGAGATGATTACTACACCGAGCACATGGACAGGGCCCAGTGAAGTGAGTTTCCAATCATTTCCTTTTGTATTATGAGTGCCTAGGGACCCAGGTTGCCAGGGCACCAAATCAGTGTTGCTGGTCACTGACTTTTTTTTGTGTGTGTGAGATAACTCCATTATTGTGAGTATTGTGTACCTGCTTGAAGTACCTATATATTTATGACACTTGTGGACAAAATTACCCATAAGCTCCTAGCCTCTGTATCTTTGAATGTGCTCTTCTCTCTGCCCAAAGAACCCTTCTTCCTTCATTGTTTTCTTTCCTCATTGTCTAATTCATCTTTCAAGGTCCAGATGAAGTGCCACCTCTTTCATTAGGTCTCCTCTGACTATTCCAGACAGCAGTAATTTATAAACTTTAAACATTTTATTGTCAACATAAGCCAGTCTGAATCAAGTAGCAAGGATTTATCTGGTATATCAAATTCCAAGACTTATTTTCAAGTGATTTCAAGCCTATTCATTTTGGTTTCATCCACTAAACTGCAAGTGTTTTGAAAGCAGTGGCCATGCTTCATACCTGCTTTACAACTACCATATATCTTGCTCAAAAAATACTTATTGATTGATTGACAAAGACTTGGCTGATCAAAAATTATTCAATGCAGCAGTAATGATTCATGATAGGGAATGACCCAGCAAGAAATATCATGTGCCATCTTTACATGTTCTACAGTGAATAATTACTATACATGTCCCTATTTTAAAAGATTATCATCTTGTAAAATCCCCATTTTATTTAGCTGCTTAGTTCTAGGAGGTATCTGAGTTCGTAAAAGGATGACTTAAATATGTTTCTGATTTAGATCCTTTTGAGACATGTATCTGTTTATACTTATATTTACATATATTTTTGAGACATACATATCTATATTTAGGTCTTTTGAGATATACATATTTATATATCTAGAAGTCTATATATCTAGACATAAATATATCTAGATATCTAGGTATCTATGTATATATATGTGAGGTGTGTGTGTGTATGTATGTGTGTGTGTGTGTGTGTGTGTATACATATATATATAAAGGATTTTATCTCTGTCTGTGTGTAGATAGATAGATACATAGATGTAATCATATCATGAAGATGCCCAGTTTCTATTTGTAGTCGTTTCTCAATAAGGCAGTGGGACATTGGTACTTTCAAGGGAGCTTAGAGACACTGAATATGACATTCATGTCATTAAAAATAGCTGTTCTTGGCTACCTTCATAAAGAAGTCCCCTAAGCTTCCTTTAATTGGCAGGATCCACACGTGGTATCTATTTTGCAAATGTGCTCTGCTGCGTATGTTCTCTGTAGGTGACACTCCATGCTGATCACGCAGTTCATGCATTGTACTAGGACATACTGTATGCAGACAATGCCTTGCCTTACACTACCCCCCCTTTTTTTAAACCCTGAAATATGGTTGATATGGTCCATTGCAAAATGAACCTATATTGGAAATGGCAAAATTGTAATGTAAAATATACTGGGGTCAGTGGGGTGTGCTGTTTTTGCATATATTTTTTCTCCCCTGACCCATGCCATTCCCCTGCATACAGGGAAAAAAGCTTCATCTCACACAGAAATGTGATGTCCTTTACTGCCAGAGGCTGTTGCTGTTTTAAATGAGGAAAAAGCACAATGCATGAAGAAGGAAAATTAAAGCATATTCATTTTGGAAATTAGATATGGTGTCAGGAGACTCTCAGAAAATAGCCCCGTTTGAATGGAGCCCTGCACTACAAGACAGTTCACTGAACTTTTGACCACTATTTATGCTATGGAAGCTTTTGAAATAGGGAAGAGAGCAAAACATTTTATAGCTGCTTAATAGCTGAGTTCGTTTTTCTTTCTTCCTTTTTTTCCACCAGGCATTTGTCTATCCCTTCGGTGTATATAAGATATGCAAACACCATGTAGTTTACTGGCAGGCCTTTGTGTTAATGTTTCCAGGTTGGTTCCAAAACACACAGCTACTGGATGAGAGAATCCCCTGGCCAACCCGGTGACCTTCCTTACCCTACACCGCAGTCTGCCGTCTGCCTGTGGCTAGTCTGAAATAGGCAGCCCCAGCCAGGGTTGCACAGGCCTTGGGAGTGACAGTGACCTCTTTAGGGGTCATTCTGCAAATGCAAAGAGTTCCCTTTCACAGTTCCCAGGGATCCTTTATGCAAAATTGGACAAGGATGGGGGAGATGATGGAAAAGGCACTTTGTCTAATTTCTCCCTTTCTATTATTTGGAAGAACAGTTCTCAATTTGTGATCATCCCTGTTCTGCTTCATCGCTTCCCTCCTGCAGAGCACATCACACCAGTCAGGTTAAGTGGGATTCAAGGGCCCTCCAGGAAGGACAGCCCAGATTTTTGATTCAACACTGAATAAGGAAGCACCTGAGAAAACGAGGTAGCAGAAGAGTTAATCACAAGTGGAGGGTGGGGTCAATCAGAGGTAGAAAGAGAAATCCAATTTGTACTGGTATTAATGAAAGATATACTTTAACTTTTATACAGATATGAAGCATGGAGCTAAATATTACAAATTACAGGTTGTGAATCTATGTCAGCTTTATTATTGTTATTACTATTAATGCAATGATATAAAATCTACAGGGTCACTGTGTTTGTTTAATTTATTTTCTGGGGAAGCTTAACATTTCATTTCCAAGTGAGGACCTTTATTTGGCCTCTTGGTGACTTGCCCACACTGGCACACATTGGGCCCCGCCTCTTGCAGGTCTGGGAGCTCCTTAGCACTCTCTCTGTCTGATCATTACCAGACTTGATTCTCACAGCTTTACCCGGCACTCCACTCCTCAGTCAACCAGCGGCTGTCCTTCCATTAGGAGGTGGTACGATATCAAGGTTTTAATAGTGGCTTGAGGTAGGGTGCGGGCAGACAGGGATGCTGAGAAAAGGTTTAACAATAGAATCACTCTTTGCCACGAAGTGCCTGTGTCTGAATGCTGACCTTCTGGGAGTGTCCTTGGTTTGGGAAATAGCGACAATATGTGTCTGCACATGACTATGAGCCCTTACAGACTCACATTTAAAACAAAACACAAAAAAATTTCTTCTTCAACATGGGGACATGTTGCTATTTTCTTCTGCCCGTGCTCTGTGGGTTTAGCTTGAAAGATAGAGCCAAAGTGAGAGCGAGAGAGAGACCATCACTCTCCTCCCCCACTCTCAGCATTATTCATTAGGAGAGGATTTTTTTTTTCCTCCTTTGGACTGGAAACTTCTCTCCTCTCACTAGCCAGTAACAACCCTTCTGTTCATCCTTATGTCAAACCTTCACAACTGCACTAATGTGATCTCTGACAATTGGAGAGGAGCTAGAAAGTGTTGCAAGGGCCACCCTGAACTCAGGAGATGGCTTAGGGTCTTCTCAGGGCAAGGGCTTCTCTGACCGTCCGCTTTCTGCTGGGACTGGGAGGTTGAGATCTGTGTGCTGACCCAGACCGTGAGCTGAAAGAAACCCGAGAAGTAATCAAAATCTTGGCCTCTGGAACTGCCCGCCTTTGTTCCCCGTTCTCCCTGAGGCTTCTTGGCACTGACGGCAGCCATGTTGCCCCGCTCTGGCTTTGTGAGAGGAGAGTCCCAGGGAGCCCTGGGGACGGCCTGTGCTCCTTGCCCACCTACCTGCCCACCCCAGGCTACAGCCCAGTGAACGGAACTGTGATGCATGAAATGAGGGGGGAAAGAGGGGTGAGGTCATGCTGGCTTTGTTAACAGTTGGCAAAAAAAAGGCACCAGAAAGGGGAATGTCAGTTAGGTGTTTTACAGTTCAAAAATGGAGGTGGGAAGTAGTAAAGCATCTGACCTAGAAAATTCCCAAGCCCTCCCAGGCTGCTTCCCCTTCCCCTCCCCAGCTCTGAGGACTTTGCTGAGGTGCCTGTGGACTTAAATGCCCTGCATTTGTTTATCACCTCTGCCTTGGCAGGGGAGTATCCCCAGTTGTCACACCATTTGTGACGGTCCACAGTTCTCCTGCTATTGTGGTGGCTGATGGTGACTGGGCATTTTAAATGATGAAGAAAAGAGAAGTCAATGATCAAATCCAACAACATTAGCCATAATAATTTTTTTTTTCTCTTTTGAAAGCCCCTGGAAGAGAATAAGGAGACAGGCCTGGACAGGATTTCTGCTTTGCTTAATTACAAATAGACATATTATAGCAGATATTAATGATTGTATTTAGGAATTTCAAATATGACTCAAGTTTGAATATTATGAATATTATGTTATAATTATCAGGCCTTAAATGCAAATCTATCTCAAAAGAAAAATCCCCATCAGGTAAGATGATCTCATTGCATATTGGGGATATGATTATTGAGGTCGTCTCTGGCTTACAAGGGGCTTTGTGGGTAGCTCCAGAGTATGTTTGTTATTCTTGTAGTAGTCGGTGAAGAATTGATAGATGTTTATGGTTTAGCTGTGTCTTTCTTTATAAAACTGGGTTTTGGATAAGTATTTTATGATGGAGTAGACTGAAGAGAGACAATTGATAGAGTAATGAAAGGACAGAGTTGGGTTCAAATTCTAGGTCTGCCACTTGGCTGACTTCATGGCCTTGGGTAGGTCAGACTGTCCTTGTCTCAGTTATCTCATCAGTAAAATGGTCTAATAATCTCTATCATACAGCATTGTTATTAGGATTTAGAGTAGTACTTGGATAATACTCAGTATAAGGATAGATTTATTATTATTATTGTGTGAGTAACAGGTCCGAGTGGAAGCTTAACCTTCCCCCATCTTACAGAAGAATAAACCATGTTTAAGAAAAGCTAAACAAACAAGCAACATGCGAGATGCATCTTACAGAAGAATAAACCATGTTTAAGAAAAGCTAAACAAACAAGCAACATGCGAGATGGTGTCTGAGCTTGATGTGGTCAACATACTCTTGCTTCCCAGATGAGTAGATTTACCTCTTCCTTGCTATTTCTTGAGTCAAACCTTATATGTTATCCAAAAAGCATGCAAAAGAAGAGTTTTCTGAAGTGCTTTGGGTTTTCTTCTCCTTTTTCTGTTATATTTTTCCAATAAATTCTTTCTTGTTTGAATCCTGCGTGTTCCTTTCTCCACTGATGCCACAGGCCTTATTGGTCTAGCTCCCCTTGGTCTAGCTCCCCTCGAATTCCCTTCAGCTGGAATACTTTATTATTTTATTACCCATTGATTCTTTCCTGTCTCAGCCTTGTTTTCTACAGAAAGGGTGGAATACCTGAGCAAAAGAATCATGCAACACATTTTTATCTAACTTTGTGGTTCCTAGCTTTGTGCTTTCACTGACCACTCAAAATTTGTCTTTGTTTTTTTCTTTATTTTCTTTTTTTCTTCTTTTTAATAAGGAGAAGATACAAGTTTGTCAACATTTTATTTGGCAGTACATTTTAAAGGGCCTCTTTCATCTATTAACATCATTTTATATGTAAAAGGATCTTTGAATGCTGAAGAAATCACAATATTAGATTTAAAGAGAGTTCTAGTCAAGAAAGAAATAGCAAAAGGGCACAGGCATTGTCCACATGGACCACTTAAAATTGCAAAGGACCAGTAGAGGCCTATAAGTGAATATCCAGGATCCATTAGTCCAAGGAACAGGGTTTGGATTGCAATGTGAAATAGGACAATCTTAACCCATCAGGAGCCTAAATTTGGGACAGCAATGTTAAGCTGATTTCACAGGGCTGCTATGAAGTTCAAATAAAATGATATAAAGAAGTGCTTGAATGTTCTAAGGTTCCATTAAAATATAGCGAATTATGTTCCATATGCTGATATATACATATGTATATATGTATAAATTAGGTGTTCTATAAATGCTCACAGATATAATCACAACATATGTGTGTATATATATGTTTATATATGTATGTATGTGTGTATATGTTAGTGTGCGTGTGTGTGTGTATTTGTATATATTAGCATATGAGACTTCTGTAAAACAATCGTATCTCAGGACTGGAAAAAAAATAATGGAAATGACAATGATCTTGGCTTCTAGTCATAGTCTGGTGAGCAATACACTCTAGTGTAATTTCAAATTATAATGTAAAAAAGAACTTTGAGAGTACAGAGAAGAAATTATTCTGGGTCTTTTCCTAACAGAGTACATGTGAACACTGCCACCATCTGCACTGACCCCATCCCCTAAGTAGTTAGGCATAATATTGGACATATATTCACAAAGAACTTTGGATTGACTGATGGTTTAAAATATGTGAGGTAGCACCCTAGAATGAGATCTTGCCGGAAAAACAGTGGTGCCAGCATATGGAGTTGGGTAAAATTATTTTTTTAAAAAACACAAAAACCCAAATAGAAACCTACTTCTCAATCATTATTACCATATGCGTGATTCCTGAGCAAACATTGAACCAAGTCCTTCCCTTGCTCAAGTATGGCTGAGCGTACAGTGGTCGCAGGAGCACATAGGTAGGCTGCTGCAGCTGGGCAAACATCGTGCTGAGCCATTACCACTGATGAGAAAACAGATTCATAGAGGCCGAGAAACTTGCCCAATATCATATGACAAATAAATGATAGAGACAAACATTGAAGACAAATCTGTCTTGCTCCTAAAGTCGTGGCCTTTCCAACAAACATGCAATCATATATGTGTAAGAATTGTATGTCTTAATGAGTAGAACTAGTAAGGTTAATGTGGAAACAATGAACTTCTGCCTTCTCTCTCCTCCCCCAAATAACTTTTATCTCTCCCTTACTGGTTCTCGGCTCTGGTCACAGGTGAATTACTTTTTCCAAGGTCCGTAGACAGATACTAATTTGGGGGCACTTCAGGTATTGCATGGGGCCCAACCTGTGTTTTCTCAGATACTGGGCAAGTCAGGTTACCCAAGTATTTCTGATAGTAATTTAATTGCTGTGCTTCCTTTGGTCTATTTCTACTCTTTGGCCCATTGTTTACCTCAGAGCGGAGCAAAGAATGAAATCAAGTTACAGTTTGACATTACAATGAAATTGCCAATAGAAATCAATGACTTGTCCTAAGACAAGCGAGGGTTTATGAGGCAGCCTAACGGTGTCCTTATATCTTTGCCTACCTCATTGTACTGCCATTCAAGCAGATTATACAATTTTCCTGTTATAAAGGGGTGTAGTCGGGACAAAAGAGAGTCTAAGTGAGTGTAATAAAGCTGGAAGTGGTAATACAGAAGCCTTATAGAGGAAAGAATATTACAAATGGGTTGTTCTAATAAGAGTAGTCTGAGATATCTGCTAAGTGGATATTTACGTACATACTTATCAGGTTTAGAAAGGGAGTATAGACAGAACAGATGAGGTTAAAGAGCTCACCTTTTCAACAGCAGGAGCCTAAATCTTAGCGGAATTGAAAAGGGTTATATTCAGTGCAGTGAAATGTCATTTCCATTCAATTTCTACTTCTGAGGACTTCTGCTTATTTAGATAAAGTGGCTGAAAAATACACTCAGTTCCAAACAGCAAAGCCAAAATGGAGACCATGGAATCACAGAAGACACATATTCCTAATGCTGTACTATCCAATATGGTAGCCATGAGCCATGTGTGGCTATTGAACTCTTGAAATGTGGCTAGTTTAAAGTAAGATGTGCTTTAGTTGTAAAATATATACAGACCTTCAAAGACTTAGTATGAAGAAAATAATACAAAATATCTCATCAATGGTTTTTTAAATATTGCTTACATTTTTGAAAGATAATATTTTGGATTCATTGGGTTAAATAAAATATTAAATTAAAACAATTCCATCTGCTTCTTTTTACTTCTTAAAATCCGTCTACTAGGTAAAGTTACATATGTGACTTGCATTAAATTTTTGGTGGACAGCAGTGTGCTAATGTAATGCATAAGTGATGTCATCCAGGAGGCAAATTTCAATAATTTGGTCTCATTTAAATCAGAATGCCAATTTGCATTCTGCTTATGTGGGATATGGATTTGCATCCTCCATTGTGATATGCATCTACACATACATCCATATTCATGCGTGTGTGAAGAATCTCATCACCTTCAGAATGAGAGGAATCATCCCAAGAAATCCAAAGTTGTTCTTTTCTTGTTCAATGGTCAGCCTCTGAAATCCGGAGAGCTATGGCCCACAAGAAATGATACTTTCCTATATATTTTTGTTTTAATAAAACCTCCAGCTCCAAAGAGCATGGTTTGGAATAAGCTACTGAACAATTTATTCTTTTCTCTTCATGGATTAGAGAGGTGGTACTTGGAGCAGCTTGTTAAAGAGAAGAGCTTGGCCCTTGCCCTTGCGCTGTGTTTAATGATCCTCTCTTCATGTGCCACCTCTCTAATCTGCAGAGAGATAGGTACAAATTGTATCTATAATGTTATATTACTTAACAGTGTAATGTATGATAAATCATACAATTGCATCCCTACCTTGTAATTGGTGAGATGTGTTGCATGAGAGATCCCCTAATTCAATAGAGAGTGGTTGCTCTTATGTATAACTGCCTCTCTGGATCAAACCAATTCAGTCTGCAAGTGATGAGGGGAAAGTTAAAGCTTTTTTAATTAAAAAAAGCAAAAATATGACTTAGAATGGCTTTATAGGCCCCTGCATTCAAATGACTGCTTAATAATCCTCTACTTGAAAGGAGCCTCTTTTTCCCCTTTCCTGTAGGTAGCAGGGATAGGCTGTCTGCGGGAAATGGATACCTAAGAGGACATGCATTAAGTGCATATGCTCTCGTATAAGGTAATCATTGATTTTGATTTGTTAGCCCTAGCCATGTGTGTTTATTGTCTTTAAAATCATTGCCTTCTTACTCTTACTCCTATGCATGTGTTCTACTCTCAACACTTTTTGGTTTTGTTTTAAATTCATTCCTTTTTACCTATGTGGCTCACTCCCTGATTCCTCATAGTTCTTTCACAGTATTTTATTTTCTTATTTCCTTAAACTTCTAGGCTTATTTTACTTTTTAGCACTGCCTATTTTAGTGGCCTCTCTCCTCAGCAAATAACCCTCTTAACTTCACAAGTATTACTGGCAAAGCAAAGAGTCTCGGAGCATTGATCACTGCAGAAAGATGGAATGCAGGAGACTGCATCTTTATTCCCCAGAATGCCATGAAGCTTTAGTAGCAAGCCACAAAGACACAGAAATGAGTGGGGACAGTGATATCTAGATTGTTATTGTAAACGCTGACACATATTTTTGGCCACCTGAAAACCTCCAGCTAACACTGCAGATAGTCTGATCATTGACTGTTCAGAAATGAGTTATGAAGACAACCAAAATAAAATTTGACAGGCAAGTTTAATTAAGTCTGTTACAATTGTTATGACTCATACAAATTAGACTGTTCCAGCTGGATGGGGCCATAGACATAGCTAGTCTTTCTGCAAGAGCTGAGGAAACTTGGGTGAAATAACTGACACTAGGTTCACTGATGTCTTGAAAGAAATCTGGTCTGGAGTTTGAGTTTCCCAGCATCTCAGTACTGCCTTAATTCCATTCCTTCACAGAATCTGCCTCAGAAAGCTCTCCTTTAGGAGCTGACTTCTATGATACGTTGTTTCAGGCTGAAATATATCTGATAGAAATTGTCAGGTACTCATCGCTTGCAATGCTCCATTCATCATTATGTAAATAAGTGAGATCCCATGACCTGATTTTTCATTTTTTAAATTTTTGGATGCATTTTTTTAAAGAAAGATAGAACAGATTGTGTGGTCTTATCTTAATTTTATCACTTCTCAACTCTGACTTTCTGAAAAGAGTAGAAGGGTAGCTTTTTGACATGAGTCATTGATTCTGTCCAAACAGACCTGGGAATATCACCAAAATCACAGCTTGGCATAACCTACTTAAGAAAGTAGTAGGTTTAGAGGTGGTGTTGCCTCATGGTTTTCGGTTACATCTGCATTGCTTTTTCTGTGTGCTACTGTTTCACATCTTAATAAAGAGAAACAATTCATTTGGTAAATAATCCATAATACAATTTCCAGAGAGTACTCTGCCATTTCTCAACTGCCAGATATATTTTATTTTTCCTCTGCATGTAACCAAGGAAAACAAGGTTGCAAAATGATGCCAGCTTCTGCTTTTCAGCTATGAGATGTCAATAGCCCTTGATTTTGTTGCTGTTGTCACTAATTTCTGCAAGTTCAAAAAAAAAGTGTCATAAAAACAAATTGCCTTTAAACATCCTATCATTATTCACACAGTATTCTTGTGAGAGGACTTTCAATATATTTGCCGTCGTTTTTTAAATCACTTTTAATCACTAATATTCAGGCCCTTAGAAAGGCTACTCAGACTCTATTTTTTATTTCCTCTGAGTCTTTTTTTTCTTGTGTTTTCGTAGTGACATTTTTACTATAAAGTCGCATTTTTTGTCTAAGACAATGGCATCTTGTTTTTAAAGCAAACAAACACTAGACAATTTGTTTTGAAAATATGTGGGATGATGACAAAGTCATAAGAATTTCAGAGAAATGTCAGCACTAGTGTCAAGAGAACTAGTTCTCATGTGTTTCTTATATGAAAAAAGAATTTGGTGCCTATGTACTGACAACCTCTGTGCAGTGCAGAAGTTTCTTTGTTTTTGCTGTGCATTGTTTTCCTCTTTTCACGGTAAGCCCACTTGATGGTTTCCAAAGATCAATTCTACTTTGCAGTGAATGTGTCTCTTAACCTTTTTCCTAGAAACTGAAACAGTATACAAGTGAGTTGCACAAAAGGGGGGACTCTAAGATGAACGGCAAGGAAGCAAAGGTTTATATTATAATTCATGTAGAAAAGAGCATTTTCACTAATCAGTCCTCATATCATACATTTGTAAAAATAACTGCCTGGCAGGTGAAAAATCTATTTTTTTGACAGCATACTTTTAGTTTTAAATCAATCCAACACAATAGTTTCTTTTTTTTTTTTTTTTTTGCTGTATACAAACTCTCTTTCACCTCTTGATAAACGGTACCCCTGTGAGCCGTAGAATGTTTCAGGTTCCTATCGTTTTCTGTGTTGCAGCAATATTTTGAGGGCAATGTAAAGCAGATTCATTTGGCAGAATGTTTTTGTATAGAGTTTAGTAATTTTGTGGATTAAAGGCTCTGTCCAAAACTTTGTAATGCACTTGAAATACTTGCAGTGCAATTTGGACTCCTGACCCTCTGAGGCCTCTCTGAGGTATTCTATTTTAACCTGGTGCATAGAGCACAATGGTGATAAATCTTGAAGCAGATTAAGTAATTTCCCCGTAGTGGTGTTTCTACTGGAGTTTCGAATAACCCAGCACAGGTATTCAAAGTCTTGATATATTTGGATATTGCAGATTGTATCCCTCTGTATGAAAAAAAACAAGTTTCTGGCAGGGCAGCCTCATCCACTTTGACCCCCTTGTAAGAGTGTAAATGGATGCCATCTTGAGCTGACTGAATGCTAATTATTTTGCCACTTCTGAATCCTTAAAAAATAAAAGAAAGAGAAGAAAAGATGGCCCATTTGCATGCTAAAAATATGCAAAAGATTGTATGAAATGGAAGCTGGGGACATTATGACACTCTCAGGTCTCAGGATGCCATTGGGGATTTAATTTACTTTTCTCTTTTGCTTGGAGATAGTCTTTGGCCTAAGAAATTTTGGCTAGAAAATCTCTGAGGTCCACCTGAGACAGTGTTCATGAACATCAATACCCGTGGGCAGCCAAAAAAGTGTGTGCCAGGCTCAGAACTGGGACTTGTAAGTGTCTTGAATTCAACTCTAGAAAGAGAGAGTTTTCACGGTGTCTTCTCAGTGCCAACATCTTTGTAAAATAAAGGTCAGATCTACATAACGAAAGAAAAGCAGGGCCAGGTCAGGGAGAAGGGGAGTTGTTTAATCCAGGAGACCAAGAAACTTTGGAGATATGATTAAAAACCCATATGTTTTCCTGGGAATAAGCATCTAATTAGTATGGAAAATCTAAATGTGCCCATTACTTTTTTTGCCCCTTTCCACAAATGACAAGTCCTCTCATTAAACACATTTTGAAAAGCAGAAATTATGGGCTTGAGTAGAACAGTGTATGGGCCACTCATTTCTCCTACGGAGAAATGAGCCATGGGCAATATTGTCATTATAAGGAAAGAACACTTGGCAAAATCATGCGGACAGCGCATTAAGAAAATAAGCAAGGAAGTAGAGTTTGAGAGACCATGTCTCCAGAAGCTCCAATCACTGTTTCCCAGACCTAACTGCAGGGTCCTTTCTAGTTGCCAGTCCACTGCGGGAGGGGGTAGGTGGGATGTGCAACCCGAGAAAAGAGGAAATGTGCCTGTACGAGTGTGCACAATGATGTGTGCATGTGTGGTTGTGGGGGTGTGTTAGTGTGTATGCATGATGTGTGTGAAAGTAGGTGTGCACAGGCACTTGTGTAGACGACCTGTGTATGTAGAGATAAGTATGTATGTGTAATGGGTGTGCAGGTAGTGTGTGTGTGTATTTTAAAAAATTATATGCCATTACCCATGCCTTCATAAAATAACAAACACCTTTCTTCTCCCTCGCTCCCTCTGTTTCTTCTGAAGTCTTTGATTCTGCTCATAGTTATTGCAGTTTGTTACCATTAAAAAACAAGAAAAAAAATAAACAGCTTACTCCTTCTCAATGCTGATAGGGTGAAAATATGATTATTGCCTTCATGTCTTTTGATGGAGGTGTCAAGAGCACACAGTGGCTGAAGAACCTGCTCTTGTACATTGAATTGGGGAAATGAGAGCATTAGTTGAGTAGATGTGGGTCAACATCACATTAAAGAATGTATCCGACTTTCCTTACTGTATTACCTTTCTTCATTCTTCTCCTAACTTTGAGATTTCACCATCCCAGCAATGATTTCTCCATGAAAGCTCTTACTTCTGACTCTCATTTTCCTCTCGGTATTTTCTGACATGGTCTGCATTTCTTTTTCCTCATTATGTGCATCTCTAATTTGTAAATAACATACTACAAATTCAGTATCCCAGAACCCCAAGCTTCAGGCTTAAAATCACAGAATCTTAAAGCCAGACAGGACCTTGGAGTGTTTTAATTCAGTTCTCTATTTACAAAGGAGCACATTTAGAAGAGATTCTTTGGAGGCACCTGGCTGGACCCAACTATCCCAGCAAGATCATAGGGTTGACAAAGATACTTCACTGTAAACTGTGGCAGTCTGTGTCATAGCAGTGACTAGAAACAGCGCAAAAGGCATTACCTTTAGGAGGTTAAATGTGATAACTTACATTTGTGAAAGTGCTTTGTGAGCTGTAAGGTGGTAAATGCATAAAGGGTAAGATGTTTCTTTACTTTTTTTCTTTTATAACTAATAATTTTCTGGGTAAAAGTTGTACTATGACTTTTGAGACTAGAAAACTTAGTGAAAACTGAAAAGTCTAGCTGCATATTCTAAAGAAGCCTTCTATTGTGTCTTGGAGTTCTTTAGTAGTTAGTTTTTAGAAAGCTGCTTTCAACATTCAGCACTTTAGGCAGGAAGGAGTCATTATTCATACAGTTACAGAGAAAGAATATTGGACTGCTGGTCTGCAGGCCCGGATTCCATTCTGGCTTTAAGATTCTGCCATATTTATTCACTTGGTGACCGAAATGATTGTTAATCATTTAACTTGTATAAAATTGAACTCATCATTCTCTTTCATCCAAATATGATTCTCATCCGCTATCTACCACAATGAATGGAACCACCAAGTATCCAGTAGCCCTACCCAGAAATGTGGAAGGCATACTTCCCTCCTATTTCTTTCCTACTTCCTCCTCCTTTTCCAGTTCCCTCCTATCACCAGAGTCAGTCAATCTCACTTCTAAATAGGCTTTCAACTATCCTCACTGTTATCATCCTCCTCTTTATCTCTCACGTTTGTTTTAATTCTTACTGGTCTCTTTATCCAGCCCTGGCTCTTACTCCTTCCAGTTCTAGCCAGACTGATTCTACAAATTATAAATTCGATTAGCTCTCCTCCCTGTGTAATACCCTCCATAGCTTCAGAATGCTCTAAGGAGGAAGTTTAAAGTCATTGCCTTGATTCAGAGGCTGTTCATAATATAGCTTCTGCTGGCTTTTCCAATTTCTCACCTCACAGTCTACATTCCAGTCTTCATGATCTGATTTTGTTTCTTGAACAAATTATCTTATCTCTCACCTCCATGCTTTCATACATGCCATATCTTTCACTGAATGCCTAACACTAAATTCTCCATTCTCATTTTGTTATTGTTATATGCTTGAATCCATTCTGTCTTTCAAGTCTCAGCTTAAATGTCCCTTTTTCTGGAAGCCTTCTCTTACTGCTCCCCTTCCAGCACAATATCTCTGCACTTCTCCTATTAGAGCACTGATGACAAATTATTAAACAGTGCCTGTTCCCCACTATATCATGAGCTTCACGTGATTAGGGACCAAGTATATATAATCTTTATGTCTTCAGGGCTTACTCCAGTGCCTCATACATAGAATGTGTTCAAATAAATGTATCTTGAATAAATGATCACATAAATGTCAGTGACTTATTATATGACCTTGAACAAGTCACTTATCTTATTTGGGCCTCTATTTTATTTATGACTAATATAAGAACATTGAATTAAAATGGCATAGAGGAAGGTTACAGTTTTAGCGACATGAACGTGTAATTATATGTTTATTGACATCAAAAATGTGATAGAGCTTTCAAAATAGCTATCAGTTGGCTATACTTTTATATTTTTGATATGAGCCTAAACATTGAAAAAGTTTGTAATCTTTGCCTGCAGCTAGAACATGCTGTATACCACCTGCTAAATGTCTCTAATGAAGACAGTAAATAAACACTATTAATGCTAGAGATCGAGAAGAGTTTGCATCCTTGCAATTTTAGGTTTTGTGGGCTTTGTGGACATGTGAAAAGAAACTACAATAAATATGTTTTTATTGAAGAATTTGGGTCTAGTCTAAGACAGCAAAATGGCTTAGAAGAAAATGCATATTCAGTTTTTCTTTAGGTTAATGAATAGTTGCTTGAATATGATAGGCTAAAGATGGGAGCTAGTTAATACTTCTTTCAACTAAGTTGAAACTTTAGAAGTTGAATCATTAATATTTATATAGTGGCTAAGTCTTAGGTCTTTAATTTTATTCTTAAGTGAGAAAATGTAATGCATTTCAGTGGGTCTACAGATTGTCCATGTGAGGAAGCAGTTGAGCTGAGATAGTGCTGATGGCAAAGGGAAGCAACAAGTATTTGAATATAAAATTATGCAGAGAAGACATTTTTGAGCTTCTTGTTCATAGTTTTTGGATAGAGAAATGCACATAATCTACTGACAGAGGGAGCCAGTTTTGGGGAGCCATCATGCAAATCAACAGACATAGATGCCACTTTTCCTCCCCTGAGAAGCTGAGAAAAGGTCAAAACGTTATACTGTGAGAATGATCCAGTTAAATACCAATATGAAGCCAGCACTCTATGTGCCCAAAAAAAACAATGCTAGCTATGCATTCTTATCAGTGTCTCTTTGAAGACCCCCCTCAAGCTTAACCCTGTAATCATTGTCTTGGCTTTTTCTGATTCAGAAATATAACCAACTTTCCAAGGTTTTTTGTCCTTGACTTCGTATTTTACCCTTTTTTGTTTTGTTGTGCTTGCATTTTATCATATCTATTCTATAGTATTATGTTACTGGAATTAACAACTCTGCATCAAGGATTATTTTTCCAATGTATTGCTTTCTTGGTTAAGAATGTATTCCTTAGACTTCCTGCCAATCTGCAGTTGTTAGTAAATGATATGCTAGTTTGAAGAGCTGGATACCTTTAGATGAGGAAAGAAAATTGTGAGAGAAAAATAATTTTGATCTGAAACTGAAATTCAGACAAGGGGACTGGTGGTGTTGTTTGAGCAGACAGTGTACCAACATGGCTCTATATTAGATAGAAGTGCCAGCTTACAGCAAACAGAAGACAAGTCAAGCAACAAAACAAAAGTAGGCCTACCTCTGCTTATTCAAATACCACCCACAACTTTCTGGAGAAGAACATATGCAGAGCATATTTGAAAACATTATAAGGCATGCATAAAGTACAATATTAGTCAATTTTATATGCTCAGTTGCATGAAATCTGTGTGTTTAAAAAATATAATAATTTGCATTTCATGGCTTTTGATAACCTCAGGAGTGCACTTGAAATTCAGCACATGCCCACAGCACCTCCCAGCTCACCCCATTTTTAACTGAAGACCAATGGTTTCTATTAAGGGATCAGGCAGGGCCTCTGACAAGCCAGTCAATAACTATGTGAGGTTACTTCATTAATGCTATAATGGCTGATAGAGTGAGAGGCAAAAAACAGGTTCCTGACAGCAGCAAATGAAAATGATAGAGATTCCTGAAGCAATGCGCCTTTCCTTTGTCATTGTCTTTTGCTTCGCTTATTCAAAATGTGGCATTTATGTATTCAGTCTTGATGAATGTTGCAGGCTTTAAGTACTTTTTCTATCTCTAATGCAGTGCCGATTGCACATTGTTCTCTCTTTCTCTTTCTCTCCCCCTCTCCCTCTCTCTCTTTTTTCCTATAACCTCTGCTGTCAAGGCATCGCAGGCTGAAGGGTTGCAGGCACTGGCTAAATAGCTTTTGTGCTGTAAGTGGTGCAGGTGATGGGACAATGCATCATAAGTGCTGGCCAGGCCATAGAGCAGAGTGGGTAGTGGAACCCTACAGCTAAAGTGGGGCCGGTCCCCCTGGCCCTGCCACACTCTTACCTTTACTTGGAAATCAGGCAGAAACCTCCAAGGAAAGTGTAGACATCTCTGTGGAGTTCAGACAGTGATGCAATCAGGAGAGAAAAGCTCACTGAAAGTGACTCAGGAGGAGAAGTCACATGGAAAGGGCACTTTAAGTAGCGACGTTCAGAACCCCACACAGGTCTGGCTAGGATGTGCTGATGCGAGTGCTTGGCTTCTAAAGGCTGAAGTTCTTTCCAGTTTATAAATGCCTTGATGGGCACAGGCTGCGTTCTGGTCCTTGGGGGGAATCACACACTTTATTTGAATGAATGAGAGGGAATACAGACTGGCAGTCCTCTGGCATCAATGAGAGAGAGCTTTGGGGAAGCTAGAGTGAAAAGTGCAGGTATTTCCTGAATTGCTGCTGGATCCCTTCTTTGACAAGGGTCATAGTCGGACAAAGGATAGACATGTAAGGGGACCAGAGTTGAGAGCTTCATGGTGCCCCTTCCCATGTGATTTTGAGTAGCCTAACTGGTCAGACTTCCAGCAGCCTTTGCACCTTTGGTAGCATGATAACTATGATCTATGTTGGAGAGGGAAATATGATAAACCAACTGATACATACATATATTTGAATTTCAACAGATTTCACCTGTGAATTAATTTACTTCGTGGAGTGCTTGGATTAAGCTGGCAGAACATCAGAGCCACATCAGCATGATCAAAGGCAGGCAAAGATTAAAAAATGTGATGACCCCAACTTTCTATGGCTTCCCACCAACACAACTTGGGTGGCAAGACATAGCATCAAATTGCCACCATGCATTTTTTGAAAGGACTCGTATCTTTTGTTGAAGAGTCTGTACTCAAACGTAAACAAACAAAAACCAAGCACCCCCTAATCAGATGCATAATTATACCCTGGATGTACAGGTGACTTGCCTGGCCAGAGCACCTTAGCAGAAAGGATTGACCTTTATGTTTTTGTGGTTCTGGGACACAATGTGGTGATGCTTTTCTATCTTTATTTGCTGCAAAGGACCATAGCAGGATTTGTTGTCTACTTGAAGATTGAGTTGGTCTGAACTACATACATAGTATTATAATTGGGCAGCCTCAGTTTCTTTGATAATTATAAAATTCTATTTTCAGTGTGCGATTTCATTGGTTTTTACCAAGTATTTGCATGATAGGCATTATTCTCTCTAGTTTGTAAATGCTATGGGCTAAATTGTCCCTCATCCCAAATTAATGTTAATGTCCTAACCCTTAGTACCTCAGAATGTGACTGTATTTGGAGATAGAGTATTTGAAGAGTTAATTAAATTAAAATAAAGTCTTTAGTGGGGGCCGTAATTCAATCTGGCTGGTGTTTTTATTAGAAAAGGCAATTAGGACACAGAAAGATACAGACGGAAGACCATGCAGGGAGAAGATAGCCATTGCAGGGGCCAAGGACTTGGCCCTCTGAAGGCTTGCTGAAAAATCAACATGCAAAAAGCAGATTAATTGGAGAAAAGGCACACACATTTATTTAAGGCTTATGTATGTAAGGCTCTTTGAGTGTACAAGAGCCTTCGGAATGAAGTCCCAAAGAAACAGGGGAATTTTTCTGTTTGTATGCTTAGGTTCAAAAAGTATGGATAACAGTATAGAAGTATGATTGGACAAAAAGGGTATGATCTAATGCTAATAGCCTGAGTGGGGAAACCCAGCAAGGCCTGCCTGTCTGGATTCTTCATGCCCTCTCTGAGCTTACATTCCTTCCTTATGGGTGCAGGCAGGGCCCTTTCTGGAGTGGGGGTCGTATAGACCTACAGTCAAACAAGGTAGGTCAGATAATGTCTTCATGGACAGTTTTTGCACAGAAAGGCAGAGGGAACATTAGAGTAATACTTTCAGGTTTTATGGCTGGCTTTAGAGAAAAGGGGTTCTGATATCTATGACTCATCTTGGGGAAGAGGAATTCTAGTTTCCATGGCTAACCTTGGAGGAGAATGGGACTGACTGACAGGAGGGCGGGAGAAGATTGGAGAAAAACTTTACTTCTGAGGCTGCTTCTGAGGCTTTCATTTTGGGGTATTGTTTTCTGAACCCCAACATCTACAAGCCAAAGAGATATCCTTCAGAAGAAACCAACCCTGATAACACCTTGATCTCAGAATTCTAGCATTCAAATTTATAAGAAAATAAATTTCTGTTGTTTAAGCTAGTCAGTAATATACCTTGCACTATGAGAGGCTCACCGACTTGGTCAAATTGACAGAGTAGCTTACTTAGTCCAGTTGCCTATCATCTGTCCCCAGTGATGAGCATGTTAATGCAATGTGTACATTCTCTGTATCCGTGTTTCGATATTGTCAAACTGCTTGCCAAAATAGTCATAACAGCTTATCCCAACAATAAAGTGTGAACATCTCCATTTTAAAAAATATAATCCACCAACACTAAATATTGTCAGGATTTGTCATTTTCTCCTAGTCTAATAGGAGTGAATGGTGTCTCACGGTTGTTTGAAGTGCCTTCTTAACAACCACAGTCACAATAGCCAGCACTTACTTAGTATTTATCAAGTGTCAATTTCTGTACTATTTGTTTTATATCTTTAATCTCCACAGTAGTTCTGTGAGGTAAGCATAGTGACTATCACCTATATTTTGTAGATAAGAGAATTGTATTTAGAAAAATTAAGTAAATTGTTCAAGACCAGAAAACTACCAAGTGATTAAACAAGAATAAGAATTTATCTCATTCCAAAGCCCATAGTGTTAGTTTAGGTTTCCTCAAAAGCAGACCTCGAGATAGAGACTTGGGACAGGTAGCTATTTCAGAGTCTATCCTAGGAGGTGCACCTGAGATTATGGAGAGAGCCAGATAAGACTGAGGGGTCAGTACAGGGTATGTTAATGATCAAATTACCACTATGGGAAATTGGGGATCCATCTTTCTGGGGGCTCCTTTGAGGATTGCACCATGAAATTAACCCACCTACTTATGAAGAACCCAGAGTATTCCTCTTCTGTCTCCTATTCCTCATTGGTTGAGTTTCAGGTGGCTCTGCATGAGGACTGACCAACCTCCCTCAGCCCAGAGAAAGCCCTCAGTCACAGAAATAGAGACATCAGGTCCTTGAGAATATCCATTGCCACTGCAGGGGAACACAGAGGTAGGCCAATGTACTGATAGTGGATTGACGCCCACCTGCCCCTGGCTATATTGCCACCTGCTAAAGCAGGAGATATCTCTGCACCAGCTTCTTCCTCTCAGGGCCCAAGGAGAAGTTACTACATTTAATCTCTGTGCTGTGTGATTGATTTATAATTGATGCAGCTTTTCTTATGGAAGTTGATACACAGTATTGCACCTCCCCAAAATTGTCTAACTTTCTATATGATGGACTTTTTTGTCATACTTATTCTTTCCCAGTTGTAATTACTTTGTATGTCATAGGACTCATCACGTAGTTTTGATAAAGTGAGGGGAAACACCAATTGCTTCACTGCTTTCTTGTGAAGTCTATAAAATAAATCACCTCTAAACTCTCGGTGGTTTCTATATTTATAAAGATGCATTTTTTTATTCTAAAATGGCTTCAAGGCTGGGTGTGGTGGCTCACCCCTGTAATCCCAGCACTTTGGGAGGCCAAGGCAGGTGTATCACTTGAGATCAGGAGTTCAAAACCAGCCTGGTCAACATGGCAAAACCTCATCTTTACTAAAAATACAAAAATTAGCTGGGCATGGTGGCAGGTGCCTGTAATCCCAGCTACTCAGGAAGCTGAGGCACAAGAATCACTTGAACCCAGGAAGCGGAGGTTGCAGTGGGCCGAGATTTTACCACTGCACTCCAGCCTGGGTGACAGAGCGAGACTCCATCTCAAAAAAAAAAAAAAAAAAAAAAAAATGTAAAAAAGCTTCAAATAAGGTCATGGACATAAAACTGGCCTACAAATTAAAACTTTACTAGAAATCTGACTAGGGATAAAAAACAAACAAACAAACAAACAAACAAACAAACAAAAGGCAATGTGTTAAAAAAGAAATAATGATAGTAATTTAAATTTGTGTGGTACTTTGAGGTTTTTAAGCATTTTCCTGTTATTTCACCAGAACTGATTAACAGGAAAATAATACAAGTTTATATCTTGTTATTCTATTTTGTAAACGTAAAAACAAAGACTTAGAATGCTAGAAAGACCTTGCCAGTATTATCCAGTGATTTGGAGACCATGGTCGAACCTCATCTCTGGATGGCTGAAACCCAATCCTATTCTAATTGAACCACATTAGAGTCTTCCAAAATGTGGTTCACAGACAACCAGTATCAAAATTGCTGGGTTTACTTTCTAAGAAGGCAAATTCTAGACTTTACCTCAGTGATGGAGCCTCTGATAAAATTTCCTGTGTAACATAGGGAAAGGTGTAATACATTTTAAAGGCATGTGTTGACTCTTGGGTGTCATAAGGGTCAGGACATTCTCAACACCTCTAGAGATGGTCTTGGGGGTGTGTTAGCCACCTGCAACCCACTACTCAAACGCTGAGAAAGGCTCTTCACTCCCAGAATGTTTTTGTTCCCACCCATGGTGGTCATGATTGTATCAATGTAGAGAAGCCAAAATTGCTCTAGAAGAAAGAGCACATTTGTGGTCATCCCTTCCATGCCAGTAATATCTTTAACCAAACAGATTCACCCACAGGCATGCAGATAGGCTGATCAGGCAAATCTTGATAACCTTTTATTTAGTAAGTGATTCCCAACAGCATGTCTGGAATATGAAGACAGACTGTTGTGTCATTGATGAAGTGTGTCACTGAAGTGAGTTTTAAACACTTCCTGTAAATGTTATAGTATTTTAGGAGGCCGACCTATTCAATTTTATTTTCTCTGCCTATCAAAGCTATACTATGGTTAACATGTTTTCTGAAACCTTTTGGGGCAGCCTAAACTGATCTCTGCATCATCAAAATGAACTGCAGATGAGATATTCATAGTAATCCTTGAAGTCTAAGATTATTGCCAAAGGCCATGGCAGTTGTCCAATTGAGTGATGATAGGAGTTTAGACATTGATGTGACAGTGGGGATGGTCTGAAGGAATTTGACTCTGAGTATTTTGAAAGTAGAGCCAACCAGATTTCCTGATGGTTTGAATGTGAGACATAAGAGAAAGAGAGGGGTCATGGATAACAGCAAAGTTTTCTCTCCTAAGCCACTGAAATGATGCGATTGAAGTAAGCTAAGATTTAGGGGGCTGAAGACATGCAGGCTTTGTGAGAATGAGTTTGGAACATTTTATGTTTGAGATAGCTCTTATATATCCATGTGAGAGATCATATTAGACTGGTGAGTTTGGTCTTTGGGAGACAATCTGGACTAAAGATAATAATTTGCCAATCATTGGCATGTAATTTGAATTTAAAGCCACAAGACTTGATAAATTCACTTAGAAAGTGAGTTGTAAATTGAGAATAGAAGAGGGGGTAGGACTAACTAAACTCTGGGACACTTAACAGAGGTCAGGAAGAAGAGGAAGAGCCAATTTGACTGGACAGGAACTAACAGGGAGATGTGTGATATCCTGCACATCAAGGGGATGATGAAGAAGACTGAGGCAGAAGGAATGGCCTCTTGTCAAATGCTGCTAATAATTGACTACTGGATTTTAAAATGTAGAATTCGTTGGAGACTTTATAAGAGTAGTTTTTATAAAGAATAAAGGCAAGAACCAGCTTGAAATATGTTGAAGAGACAAGGGAGGAAAGGTGCGGGGCCTGTGTTAATTTCATTTCTGTTTAGCGTTTCACCTGCATGGTTAGGTCCAGAGGACTGGCCTTCTGTTATGCTAGTCTAGCATCTTGGAAGCATGGTCCTAAGATGACCAGGAATTAAACCACTTGGACAGAATGCCAGCAACCTGGAGAGGACTCAAATGACCGTTTTTACCAGCCTGAAAACTCATAGCCATCGTCTAGAAGCGCTTCCCTCTGTTTGTGGGGAAGATGATAATTGGTCCCAAAATAGCCTATTCGGCACCCAACACAGTACCTCATACATAGTAAGTATTTAATAGCTTTTTGTGGTCTGAATGGATTTGTAAGAGAATGAATGTGCTTGGGTATATTTGGAGCAAATTATCCATGTTTGGTCAATTTTCTTTTTCAAATAAAAGATCTACAAATGATTGCTAGCAAAAATAAATAAATAAAGCCAGGGTGAAAAAAAAATCCTGTTTTAGACAAACACATTGTGTCCTGAAAGATCTATTCTGTCATGCCAGCAGTCTCATTGGCTGTGATTTGTATATTAAGAAGATTTTAATTGCTCAGGTAAGTGCCTGCACCTGCTAAGACATTGTGTATTAGAGTACTTTATTCTAATCTTTTACAATACAGGGCACACTTCACCCATAAAATTATTCTCTGCACAATTATCACTCTGTTTTGCTGAGGTAGAAAGTGCAACTTAACACTTTGGGTTTCACTCATTATTATTAAAATCATGGAAATTAGGATCACTGGGTAATGCTTGTGCAGTTAACTGCTGAATTGCCCTCGTCCTTTCTGTTCCTCTTTTGCTTGCACCAGTGAGCTGGACTTGAGTGAGGTTTTACTTTATCTGCAAGCATGGTGAGGACCTGATTGTTTTCAGCACAAAAGGTGTTATGAATTCCCAGCAGAGGTTTTCTACTGAGGAGCATATAAACTAACTCGTTTTCATCTTTGTTTTTCAAATGATGTATATTTTTTCTGATTATAAAAGAATTGCAAAAGGAAAATTTTAAATAATTACATATCAAAAGTAGTGGAAAATTTAGAAAGTATAGGGGAAACTCAAAATTATTCGTAATAAATTATTATTCATAATGAATTATTATTCATAAGTATTTTGTGTACTTTCTTCCAGTTTATATATAAATGCAGATAATGCGTAAAGCACAAACACACTCACATCCATAGAAGCATACACCATCTCAGATTGGAATATAAGTAACACTTCTCTTTTTCTAAGACAGACTACAGCAGGGGTTGGCAAACTATGGCTTGCAGACCATATCCTGCCTATTATTCTAAATAAAGTTTTATTGGAACACAACCATGCTCATCTGTTTACCCATGCTACAAAGGTGGAGTGGACAGTTGTAATAGAGACTGTATGATCTATAAAGCCAAAAATATTGACTATTGGCTTTTTATAGAAAAAGATCTGTTCATCATAAATTATTATAATAACATTTGATACATACCTTCCAGTGAGAACTGGGTGGTTTTTTTTAATTGCATTATTACTTTATCTAGAGGTCAGCACTCAGATTTTGTGTCTTAGTTGTGGTCTGGTTTGATCCAGCTCATCTATATAACATACCCACTTCAAGTAATGTCGCATTTCTTGACCCATTTTTTACCCACATTCCCAAAGTTTAGCACTTCCCTGATTGCCCATGCTCCCAACAGTGGTGATCTAGGAATGATACAAGAGCCTGCCCTGCCTTTCTCTTGGAAAGACAATATGCTAAATATGTACCTTGATGGATTCTGAGTCAGTGGGCTTGGAACTGCATTTCAAAAAAAGCATCTCTTGGTGATTCTCTTGTATGTTGTTCATAAAACCTTATTTTGAGAAATACCATCATAGGCCTTTACTTGCCACCTGCCCTATCAAACTTTCTGCTCTCTCTTCCAACCACTTAGGACTTTGCTTTCTGCTAGGAATTGAAAACTCCGTGGGGAGTGATAAACTGAATAGGTAGTCCCTAGGGAGTATCTTTTTGTTCCCTTAAGATTTCCCAGAGACAGATTCTTAACCCAGAGAAATGGTTCTTCTGAACATTTCAAACCAGTAGCACTTCAGTGTAGGAGAAGTTTAGACAAGTGGGTCTAAAGATACCTCTAAAAATATGACTGTGAAATTCTGTGCTTGGACCAGCCCTATTGAACGCTGACTGTTTAATACGTGCTATATATGTTTGTGAGATATCCTAATTATTACACAAATAAAACCAAGCAGTGAGTTGACACATAAGGCAAATTTTCATTTGTCAATAGTGCTTGGTGTTCATCTTAGTTTCTGTAGTTCATATTTTGTTTCATTTCATCCATTAGCTTGTTTTTTTAATACAGATATCCTCCAAAACATCTTTAGGCATAACACAGGCTCTATGTCAGTATGAACACCGATTTGTAGTCATAACTGTATTACTTAGGTTGCAAGTAAAGTAACTTTTTATCAAAAACTTAAATAAGTTTCCCTGTTTGAGAGTTCCATCTATGTGCATTGGCTACAAGTATTAAACAAAATGGTTTATTTTCTTCTCTAACTTATAACCATGTCTTTATCATCTCTTACAGATTTGTAAGAACTACAAGCCCTCAGGTTAATATGTCATTCTCTCCATTGCCCTGCCTTTAGGCAGCACAGACATGAAAAACAATCATTTGGATAATTATTATTCTTTTAAGAAGCCTAGTACACCCAGTATTGGTTTAGGCATGATGAGAGAATATAGAAGCACCATAAAGCATAGTATCTGTCCTAGAATTGCTTATAATATGACTAAAGAAAACAATTATGTATCTTACAATTGGGGCACAACTTACGGCAGTAGGGTTAGACCATTGTAGTTCAGTATTTTAACATTTATTCACTCAATCAGTAAGTGTTTATTGATTGCATATTATGCACAGGTATTATACAAGTAGTGAACACAAGAGCCAAAATCTTCAAAAACTCTTGCCCTTAGGGAGCTTACATTCTGGTGCTGAAGACAGCCAATAAACAATAGTATGTTTTCATAAGTTCTAAGAAGAGCAAAGCAATAAAGGAAGTCAGATGGTGTATGTTTAGGGATTAGCGGGAAAGATGGTGATTACTGTATTTGTAAGCTACCTCAAAGGCTCACAAGTTTGAATCTCATTAGTTTTGAGACTTTTGGGTCTTGAGATCTTAGCCTTTGATTTTGAGATTTTAGCCTTTAAGGCCCCAGTCCAACATCTTAAGAAAGCTGTGTTGTTCTGGAATCATCATCATGTAGGCAGAAATTCTAGCCAAGTGATAAAATATTTCTTTACAAAAGAGAAGTCTCAAAAGGGAAGATATAATTCAAAGATCTGAAGACTCTGGGGAATTTATGCATGTCTAAGTACATATCCAAGTCCTGGAGGAAATGTCTGGTAGCTATTCTTGCCAAACTCTTGTATGTTTTACTCGTTTTCTTTCTGATCTCAGCGCTACTGCCATCACCAGATTACCTGGTTTCACTTTATTTACATAGTACTCATCACCAATTGATATTTATTTATTTGTCTAGTTGTTAATTGCTATCTTTTCCCACTAGATAGGAAGTCCTGGAAAAGTACAAAACTTGTTTGTTTTGGCCCTGACATATGGTTAGTTCTCAATAAGTATTTGTGGAATGAAAGAAGGACCAGGAATTTGCTATATCCTAGCATAGGCAAGGAAGAGAGAAACATCTTCTCAATGATTTAATTCTTAAAAAATTATCTCAGTGTATATACTTATTTATCTTAATTGCGGTAATTCACTTATTTGAAATGATCCAAAATAGATTATTCCAGTTCTTATTAGTCAAATTCGTGAAGTATCCAGTTGATTTTCAGACAAATACTTTTTGAGATGATTGTAGAAAAAGCTACAATTAAGGAAAAATTCCACATTCTCTTAGAAAGTAACGTATTTACATTTTCAAATTGAATAAAATGCACAAAATGCATTCACCTTGCATGTGAATGTTTCCATTCAAATAGCCTAAATATATATGTGTATATATATGTGTGTATAAATATGTGCATATATATATAAATGAAACAATTGGTTCTCTATGTTATGAAATAATTCAAGCAAATGAAAAGGTATACAGAATAATATAGTTAGCATCTGTGTACTCCATATCCAGCTTTTTCGAATTTAACATTTTTCCATATTTGCTTCATATCTTTATTTTAGACAAATAAACATTACCAAATACATTTGAAATCCCTTGGATAACTGCCTCCTGTCCCATTCCATTCTCCCCCTCCTGGAGGTCATAATTATCTTGATTTGATTTTTAACTTCTCCATGCCTATTTTTATAATTTTATACATATGTATGATTCTATAAACAAGATAGAGTTTGCATGTTATTATATAAGTGGTATCATACTACAGTTGACCCTTAAACAACATGGGAGTTAGGAGTGCCAGCCTCCCACACAGTTGAAAATCTGCATATAACTTTTGACTGTTTCCAAACTTAACTACTAGTAGCCTACTGTTGACTGGAAGGCTTACTAACAACATAAAGAGTTGCTTAACACATATTTTGTATATTATGTGTTTTATACACTGTATTTTCACAATAAAGTAAGTTAAAGAAAAAAACATTATTAAGAAAATTATGAGGAAGAGAAAATATATTTGCTATTAAGTAGAAGTGGACCATCATAAGGCCCTTCATCCTCATTAGTTTTATGGTGAGTAGACTGAGAAGGAGGAGAAAGAGAAAGGGTTGTTCTTACTGTTTCAGGGGTGGCTGAGGCGGAAGAGGTGGAAGAGGTAGAATAAAAGGCAGGAGAGGCAGGGGCATTCGATATAACTTTTATTGAAAGAAATCCAAGTATAATTGGATCCTTGAAGTTCACACCTGTGTTATTTAAGTGTCAACTGTGCACATGTCATTCTGCAACTTTATTTTTTCCTCAACATAGTTACTTGATATTTATGCATTTTGAAAGAAATAACTAAGGCTTATCATAGGCTACTATATATGCTTTTGCTTATCAGCGTATCTTGTAATACTGGGCTGGTGTGACAGTTTATACTTCCACTTTTAGTATATGAAAGTTGTTTAATTCACATTATCACTAATTTTTGAAATTACTGAATTCTATTTTCATCTTTGTTTCTCTGATGGGTAAAATGTTATTTCATTTTTTTGTCATGCAATTAGTAGTACAGTAGAACATTGTTTCTCAGGTCTAATGAACTTTTAGCTCTTTTATGAATTGCTCATTCATAGCCTGTGTCTATTTTTCCTTAGGTTATGTATCTTTTTATATTCATAAAAGTGTTTTGTAGTCTGCCTAAGAAAATATTTTGGTTACATAAATTATAAATATCACTATCCAGTCTCTGGTTTATCTTTTTAATTATTTATGGCATATTTTGCTATATAGAAAGATTTTTATTTAAATATTCAAATTTAGCAATTTTTTCTTTATAATTTATTATGTATAATTTTTTTTAAGTTTAAGAAATTTTTTCTTACTCTGAGACCATAAAGATTTTATCTCACATGTTCGTCCAAAAGTTTTAATATTTTAATTTACACGTTAAGACTTTTAATATTCAGGTTGAGTGTCCCTTATCTGAAATGCTTGGTACCTGAAACATTTCAGATTTCAGTTTTTTTACAGAATTTGGAATGTTCGCATATACATAATGAGATATCTTGTTGATGGGATTCAAGTCTAAACACAAAATTTATTTATGCTTCATATATACCTTCTACACATAGCCTGAAAGGAATTTTATTTTTCCCTTGGGGATGCTAAATAAATAGTGTGTTGTGTGCCTGTGATTTGACTGAGACCTGTCATGTGAGGTCAAGTGTGAAATTTTCCATTTGTGACATTATATCAGTTCTCAAAAACTTTCAAATTTTGAAGATTTTCAGATTTCAGATTTTCATATTAGAGGTCAACCTGTATATAGCTATATATTTACATGTAGTATGATGCAGGGATCTAATTTTGTTTTTCCTTTATTATTTATTGAATATCTCATTCTCCCCCTCACAGATTTGTAACATACCTCTGTCATACAGTAATTTCCTAAAAATATTTTGTTATATTTCTGACCCCTCTCTGGTTTTCTTTGTGTTTTTATATGTCTATACTTCAAAACTACACTGTCAACTACATTGTTTTGGGGGATATGGCATGGTACTTCCAAAGTCAAATATCTGTGTTTGAATCTTGTTTTCACCATATTCTAGTGTATCCCTTTGTGTGTATTTTTTAGTCTCTCTGTGCCTCAGTTTTCTCATCTGTTGAATGAATTCAGCAATGCTAACTACCTGTTTTAATCCATTAGGGTTGCTATAACAAAATATCATATATACGGGGTGGCTTATAAACAACAGAATTTTTTTCTCATGGTTCTGGATTGTAATCTGAAGATCAAGCCACTGGCAGATTTAATATCTGGGGAGGGCCCACTTCCTGGTTCATGGATGGCTGTTTGTTTTTTTTTTTTTTTTTCCTCACATTGTGGAAGGGGCAAAGCAGCTCTATGGAGTTGTTTTTAGAGAATCTAATCTCATTTATGAGGACCTTATCCTCAAGATCTAATCACCTCCCAAAGGTCCTACCTCCTAATACCATCACATTGGGCACTAGGGTTCAACATATGAATTTTAGGGGAGGACAAACATTCAGTCCATTGTACAACCTAAGAGTTGTTATGAGGATTGAGGTAGCAAATGCTTATGAAACCCTTAGCACGGCATCTGACACATAAAAACACTTGAGAAAATTGTAACTATATTACTACTACTGTTACATTAAAATAAGTCTTGATATTTTGATACTTGCCTTTTTTCCTCAAAAATTATCTTAGCTAATTATTGTCTTTTTGCTATTGCATATAAATTTCACAATTGACTTGTTATTCTCCAAAAAATAACTTATTGAAATTTTAATTAGTATTGACTTTTTTAGGTTAATTTGTGAAGAACTGGCATCTTATGTAACTTAGTCTACCCATCCATGAACATAGAATATATTTTCAGTTAATTAAATCTTTTGTGTTTTTTGGTATAATTAAATAATATCCTCCATACAGGTCTTGCATGTGTTTTGTTAGATTTAGTGTCATTTATTTTTTAGAATTTGTACTTCGCAATTATTTCTAGTAGATAAAAACATGATTGATTTCACTCATTTATCTTATACATAACTATATTTTTAATTTTCTTAATTATTCTAATTGTTTTATATAGGAAATTGTAAATTTTCTATGTAGATAGACTTTTAACATTACCTATAAATTACAGTTGATCCTTGAACAATATGGGGTTGAGGATGCCACTCTCCACCTCACAGTCAAATAGTTATGTGTAACTTTTGACTCACAAACTTAACTGCTAATAGCCTACTGTTAACTGGAAGCCTTACCTATAACCCAGTGAGTTACACATATTTTGTATGCTATATGTATTATAGACTGCATATTTACTAAAAGTAAACAAAAGAAAATATTAAGAAAATTATATAAAAAATACATTTACAGTAATTACTGTAGTGTATTTGTCAATACTGTAAGTTTACATCATCCGTTCACATGATGAATCATCTGTCTGAAATGGCAGGCAATCGCAGCTGCAGACTCCAATCTACAGTACATATCAAGCAATTTAACTTTTTCTTGTTATGTCATGACTTTTCTCTGCTTTTGGGAACACTTCCAGCATTACTAGTGGCACTTCATATGGTTCCCATGGTGTTATTCAAGGTTTGCCATATGGCACTAAAGACGATGAAAATAGGCAAAAATGACAAGAGATCACTTTTTACTATGGGACGTAGCTCACTGGGGAGACAAACTGCTCACATAGAGGTGATTAGCATCACATGGTGATATAAGCGGACAATTGCAATGTTTGAGCTCACCACAATAGCAACAGGAGGTGGTTATAAAACTTTTATAGTAGTATAGTATGCACTACATTAAATTTATTCAGCTTTGATTTAATATTGCATCTTCACATTTATTTACATTTCTCTTGACTGTGATTGGTGCCATGTATGGTCTGTAAGTGTTTGTGTGTGTTAGTTTTAAACTAAATGTTAAGTTTTTACAATAGGTTTGCATATATTTTATGGTAGTAACAAAGTAGACTAGTTTCTACATAAATTTTATACATTAATGGCATATCTAAATTTTTTTTAAATATTTTGTGGCTGTGTGTTTTATCTGCAAGTTTTTTCAAATTGTCATAAATCTCCAAAAATTTTTCCAATGTATTTATTGAAAAAAGTCTGCATATAAGTAGACCCTCACACTTCAAACCTATGTTGTTAAAGGGTTGACTGTAATGTAAGTTTCCAAATCATATAACTTTTCTTTCTCCTTTTTGTTAAAAAATTTGTTTTCTCTAGGATTTTATGAGCAATGTGAATAGAATTGGTAGCCTTACTTAGTTCTTGACTCAAAGGCTCTGGGTCTCTTATTCCTTCATTAGGTATAATTGTTGCAAGTCTTAAAAGGTATACTTAATCAATGAAGACAGTTTTCTTTCATTTCTGTTTTGTGTTTTATTATAAAAATAATTGCTCCTATCAAATGTGCCTCTGTATCTGATGAACTCTTATGTTTCTTCCTTAATTTGTTAATGCCCTGAATTTATGTAATAGCTCTTCTGATGTGGAACATACTTGCTTAAGTTTACAGTGATATAATTATTTCCCTTTTTCTGGCTTCAGTTTAATAATATTGATATGGTTAGGCTTTGTGTTCTCACTATAATCTCATCTTGAATTGTAATACCCCAATCCCCAGGTGTCAAGGGAGAGACTAGGTGGAGATAATTGAATCATGGGGGTGGTTCCCCCATGCTGTTTTCCTAATAGTGAGTGAGTACTCACAAGATCTGATGGTTTTATAAAGGGCTCTTCTTTGTTCTCTCAGCACTTCTCCTTCCTGCTGCCTCATAAAGGAGGTGCCTTGCTTCCCTTTCCGCTTCTTCCATGATAAATCTCCAAAAATTTGTAAGTTTCCTGAGGCCTCCCAGCCATGCTGAACTGGGAGTCAATTAAACCTATTTCTTAATAAATAACCCAGTCTTGGGCAGTTATTTATAGCAGTATGAAAATGGACTAATACAGTAAATTGGTACTGGGAGTGGGGAGCTTCTATAAAGATACTCAAAAATGTGAAAGTGAGTTTGCAACTGGGTAACAGGCCGTTGGAACAGTTTGGTGGGCTCAGAAGAAGATAGGAAGATGTGGGAAAGTTTGGAACTTCCTAGTGATTTACTCAATGGCTTTGACTAAAATGCTGATAGTGATATGGACAATGAAGTCCAGGCTAAGGTGGTTTCAGATGGAGATGAGGGACTTATTGGGAACTAGATTAAAGATCACCCTTGCTATGCTTTAGCCCCTGACCTAGAGATCTGTGGAACTTTGGACTTTAGAGTGATGATTTAGGGTATATGGCAAAAGAAATTTCTAAGCAGCAAAGTGTTCAAGAATTGACTTGGGTGCTCTTAAAAGCATCCAGTATTGTGCATTCACAAAGAGATGATTTGGAATTGGAACTTATGTTTAAAAGGGAAGTAGAGAATATTAAGTTTAGAAAATTTGCAACCTGACAATGCAATAGAAAAGAAAAATTCATTTTCTGAAAAGAAATTCAAGCCAACTGCAGAAATTTGCATAAGTAACTAGGAGCCAAATGTTAATCACCAAGGCAATGGGGAAAATGTCTCCAGGACATGTCAGAGGTCTCCATGACTGCCACTTCCATCACAGGCCCAGAGGCATAGGAGGGAAAAAAATGGTTTCATGGGATAGGCCCAGGGCCTTGCTGCTTTGTGCAGTCTTGAGACTTGGTGCCCTGCATCCCAGCTATGGCTAAAAGGGGCCAACATACAGCTCAGGTCATTGCATTAGAGGGTGTAAGCTCCAAACCTTGGTGGCTTACATGTGGTGTTGGGCCTGTAGGTGTGCAGAAGTCAAGAAGTGAGGTTTGGAAACCTCTGTCTACATTTCAGAGAATGTATGAAAATGCCTAGACGTCCAAGCAGAAGTTTGCTGCAGGAGTAGAGCCCTCATGGAGAACCTCTGCTAGGGCAGTGTGGAAGGGAAATGTGGGGTGGAAACCCCCACACAGAGTCCCCCTGGGGTACTGCCTGGTGGAGCTGTGAGAAGAGGGCCATCATCCTCCAGACCCCAGAAAGGTAGATCCACCAACAGGTTGCACCGTGCATGTGGAATAGCCCCAGGTTCTCAAAGCCAGCCTGCAAAAGCAGCCGTGGGGGCTGTACCCTGCAGAACCACAGAGGCAGAGCTGTCCAAGTCCTTAGGAGTCCATGCCTTGCATCAGCATACCCTGGATATAAGACATAGTCAAAGGAGATCATTTTGAAGCTTTAAAATTTAATGACTGCCCTACTGGGTTTTGGACTTGCATGGGACCTGTAAATCCTTTATTGGGTACAGTTTATCCCATTTGGAATGGGAGAATTTACTCAATGTCTGCATGCCCATTTTATCTCAGAAGTAAGTTACTTTTTTATTTCATAGATTCATAGGTGGAAGTAATGTGCTTTATCTCAAGTGAGACTTTGGAGTTGGCGTTGGACTTTTCAGTTAATGCTGGAATGGGTTAAGACTTTGCAGGAGTGTTGGGAAAGCATGACTGGCTTTAAAATGTTAATGGAACATCAGATTTGTGAGGGACCAGGGGCTGAATGATATGGTTAGGCCTTGTGTCCCCACCATAATCTCATCTTGAATTGTAATCCCCACATGTCAAGGGAGAGACCAGGTGGAGGTACTTGAATCATGGGGGTGGCTTCCCCTATGCTGTTCTCATGATAGTGAGTGAGTTTTCATGAGATCTGATGATTTTATAAGGGACTCTTCCCCCTTTGCTTGGCACTTCTACTTCTTACTGTGTTGTGAAGAAGATGCCTTGCTTCCCCTTCTTCTTCCTCCATGATTGTAAGTTTTCTGAGGCCTCTCCAGTCTTGCTGAACTGTGACTCAATTAAACCTTTTTCCTTTGTAAATTACTCAGTCTCAGACAGTTCTTTATAGCATATGAAAACTAGTACAAGTGTTTTATGTATAAGATTTGAGTTAATTTATAAATGTTATGTTCATATTTGATAATGTCCTCTACTCTTTTCTCATATTGCCTTAACTGTTTTTTTTTTTTAAATTCAGATTACAGTATTAGGAGGAGGTGGAGCAGTAGAGCAAGATGTCAGAATAGAAAGCTCCACCAGTTGTTCCCCCAACAAACACACCAATTTACCAACTGTCTACACAGAAAATATACCTTCATAAGAACAAAATTCAGGTGTGCACTCATGGTACCTGGGTTTAACTTCATATCACTAAAAGAAGCACTAAACACATAGAAAAAAGCAGTCCTGAATTGAATTGCTGACATTCCCCTCCTCCACTCAGCACTCCCTGTAGTGGCAGGCATGGTTTGGAGATCATCTCTGGGTGCTTGGGGAGGAAGGGCATGGCAGTCCTGAGGAACTGAACTCAGTGCTGTCCTTCTAGAGCAGAAAGGAAAACCTGACAAAACTCAGCTGATGCTAGCCCACAGAGGGATTATTTAAACCAGCCCAAGCCAGAGGGAAATCACCTATCCCAGAAGTCTAAACTTGAGTTCCTGCAAACTTTGCCATTGAGGATAAAAGTGCATTGTGTGTCTAAGTAAACTGGAAAGGCAGCCTAGGTCAAAAGCGCTGCAACTTTTAAGCAAGACCTAGTGCCAAACTAGGACCAGAGACAGTGGACTGGGGGAGCACACAGCCTACTGAGACACCAGCTGGGGTGAGTAAGGGAGTGCTGGCTTCACCCCTCCTTTAATCTCAGATTGCATAGGCCATTGTTCCAAAAGTTACACCTTCCTTCCACTGAAAGAGAGGAGAGAGAAGAGTGGAGGAGGACTTTGTCTTGCTTCTTGGACACCAGCCTGGAATGA
>NW_012105886.1:1312871-1314501 GCF_000951045.1 Mandrillus leucophaeus
TCTCCTTCCTGCTGCCTCATAAAGGAGGTGCCTTGCTTCCCTTTCCGCTTCTTCCATGATAAATCTCCAAAAATTTGTAAGTTTCCTGAGGCCTCCCAGCCATGCTGAACTGGGAGTCAATTAAACCTATTTCTTAATAAATAACCCAGTCTTGGGCAGTTATTTATAGCAGTATGAAAATGGACTAATACAGTAAATTGGTACTGGGAGTGGGGAGCTTCTATAAAGATACTCAAAAATGTGAAAGTGAGTTTGCAACTGGGTAACAGGCCGTTGGAACAGTTTGGTGGGCTCAGAAGAAGATAGGAAGATGTGGGAAAGTTTGGAACTTCCTAGTGATTTACTCAATGGCTTTGACTAAAATGCTGATAGTGATATGGACAATGAAGTCCAGGCTAAGGTGGTTTCAGATGGAGATGAGGGACTTATTGGGAACTAGATTAAAGATCACCCTTGCTATGCTTTAGCCCCTGACCTAGAGATCTGTGGAACTTTGGACTTTAGAGTGATGATTTAGGGTATATGGCAAAAGAAATTTCTAAGCAGCAAAGTGTTCAAGAATTGACTTGGGTGCTCTTAAAAGCATCCAGTATTGTGCATTCACAAAGAGATGATTTGGAATTGGAACTTATGTTTAAAAGGGAAGTAGAGAATATTAAGTTTAGAAAATTTGCAACCTGACAATGCAATAGAAAAGAAAAATTCATTTTCTGAAAAGAAATTCAAGCCAACTGCAGAAATTTGCATAAGTAACTAGGAGCCAAATGTTAATCACCAAGGCAATGGGGAAAATGTCTCCAGGACATGTCAGAGGTCTCCATGACTGCCACTTCCATCACAGGCCCAGAGGCATAGGAGGGAAAAAAATGGTTTCATGGGATAGGCCCAGGGCCTTGCTGCTTTGTGCAGTCTTGAGACTTGGTGCCCTGCATCCCAGCTATGGCTAAAAGGGGCCAACATACAGCTCAGGTCATTGCATTAGAGGGTGTAAGCTCCAAACCTTGGTGGCTTACATGTGGTGTTGGGCCTGTAGGTGTGCAGAAGTCAAGAAGTGAGGTTTGGAAACCTCTGTCTACATTTCAGAGAATGTATGAAAATGCCTAGACGTCCAAGCAGAAGTTTGCTGCAGGAGTAGAGCCCTCATGGAGAACCTCTGCTAGGGCAGTGTGGAAGGGAAATGTGGGGTGGAAACCCCCACACAGAGTCCCCCTGGGGTACTGCCTGGTGGAGCTGTGAGAAGAGGGCCATCATCCTCCAGACCCCAGAAAGGTAGATCCACCAACAGGTTGCACCGTGCATGTGGAATAGCCCCAGGTTCTCAAAGCCAGCCTGCAAAAGCAGCCGTGGGGGCTGTACCCTGCAGAACCACAGAGGCAGAGCTGTCCAAGTCCTTAGGAGTCCATGCCTTGCATCAGCATACCCTGGATATAAGACATAGTCAAAGGAGATCATTTTGAAGCTTTAAAATTTAATGACTGCCCTACTGGGTTTTGGACTTGCATGGGACCTGTAAATCCTTTATTGGGTACAGTTTATCCCATTTGGAATGGGAGAATTTACTCAATGTCTGCATGCCCATTTTATCTCAGAAGTAAGTTACTTTTTTATTTCATAGATTCATAGGTGGAAG
>NW_012105886.1:1315461-1366069 GCF_000951045.1 Mandrillus leucophaeus
CTTGAGTTCCTGCAAACTTTGCCATTGAGGATAAAAGTGCATTGTGTGTCTAAGTAAACTGGAAAGGCAGCCTAGGTCAAAAGCGCTGCAACTTTTAAGCAAGACCTAGTGCCAAACTAGGACCAGAGACAGTGGACTGGGGGAGCACACAGCCTACTGAGACACCAGCTGGGGTGAGTAAGGGAGTGCTGGCTTCACCCCTCCTTTAATCTCAGATTGCATAGGCCATTGTTCCAAAAGTTACACCTTCCTTCCACTGAAAGAGAGGAGAGAGAAGAGTGGAGGAGGACTTTGTCTTGCTTCTTGGACACCAGCCTGGAATGACCCTAGATCCTGGATGATATTTCTAGACACACCCTGGGCCAGAACGGAACCCACAACCTTGAAGGGAAGGGTCAAGTCCTGACACCATTTATCACCTGCTAACTGAAGCCCTTTGAGTCTGAATAACCAGCAGTAATACCCAGGCACTATATCGAGGGTCTTGGGTGAACCTCTGAGACTTGCTGGCTTCAGTGAGACTCAGCACAACACTAGCTGTGGTGGTTCCTTCTGCTTGAGAAAAGCAGAGGGAAAAGTAAAGGGGATTTTTTCTTGCATCATGGATACCAGCACAGCCACAGGGGAGAAGACCAAGTGGGCTCTTGGGGGTCCCTGATTCCAGAACTTGACTCTTGGATGGCATTTCTGGTTCTGCCCTGATACAGAGTGGAACCCACTGTCCTAAAGGATGAGTCATATGCCAGGCAGCATTCACCACAGTCTTATTTAAGAGCCCTTGCTCCTTAAGGTAGTATGGGCAGTAGTCTAGTAGTTCTCCTTGTGGCCTGTGGTGGCAGTAGCTATGAGGTGAGGCTCCTCTGTTTTTGGAAAGCAGAGGAAAGAGTGGGAAGGACTGTGTCTTGTGGTTTGAGTGCCAACTCAGTTGCAGTACAATAGAACACTAGATAGATTTCTAAGGTTTTTGATCTAGTCCCTGACTCCGAAATGGGACCTCTGGACCCACCTAGGGGACCTCGCTGATGTGAAAAGAAGGACACAAATCTGGCTGACCTTTGCCACTTGTTAACTCCGGAACCCCAGTGCCTTGAGCAATCATAAGCTGTAGCCAGGAAGTGATCATAGCAGGCCTTGGGTAAGATCCAGTGCTGTGCTGACTTCAGGTCTGAACCAGTACATTAAGAGTGGTGGTGGCTACATGGGTGCTTGTGTCACTCGTTCCCCAGCTTTAGGTGGCTCAGAACAGAGAGAGAGGGACTGCTTTTTTGGAGAAAGTAATGGAAGAGAAGAAGAATCTTTGCTTGGTATTCCAGGGAATTCTCCTGGATCTTGTCCAAGATCATCAAGGCAGTACCTCTAGAAGTCTACTAGAACCACAGCATTACTGGGCTTGAGGCACCCCCTAAAGCAGATACAGCTTAGATCACAATACCTAAGTACCTTCAAATATCTGGAAAGCCTTCCCAAGAAGGACAGGTACAAACAAGCCCAGACTGAGGAGACTGCAATGAATACCTAACTCTTCAGTGCCCAGACACTGAAGAACATCTGCTAGCATCAACACCATCCAGGAAAACATGACCTCACTGAATGAGCTAAAGGCACCAGTGACTGATCCTGGAGAAACAGAGATATGTGACCATTCAGACAGAGAATTCAAAATAGCTGTGTTGAGGAAACTCAAAGAAATTCAAGAGAACATAGAGAAGGAATTTGTAATTCTGTCAGGTAAATTTAATGAAGAGGTTGAAATAAAGAAAAAAGAAGCAGAAATTCTGGAGCTGAAAAAAATGCAATTGGTATACAGAAGAGTGCATCAGAATATTTTAGGGGCAGAATTGGATGAGTTAGTGGAAGGAAGAGTTAGTGAGCTTGAAGACAAGCTACTTGAAAATACACAGTCAGAGGAGACAAAAAGAAAAAGAATAAAAAACAACAAAGCGTGCATACAGGATCTAGAAAATAGCCTTAAAAGGGCAAATCTAAGAGTTATTGGCCTTAAAGAAGAAGTAGAGAAAGAGATAGAGGTAGATAGTTTATTATAATGAATAATAACAGAGAACTTCCCAAATTAAGAGTAAGAAATCAATATCTAAGCATAAGAAGGTTGTAGAACACCAAGCAGGTTTAACCCAAAGAAGACTACCTCAAGGCATTTCATAATCAAACTCCCAAAGATCAAGAATAAAGAAAGGACTCTAAAAGCAACAAGAGAAAAGAAACAAACAACATACAATGGATCTCCAATACATCTTGCAGGAAATTTTTCTGTGAAAACCTTACAGACTGGGAGAGAACAGCATGACATAAAGTGCTAAAGAAAAAAAAAACTTTTACTCTAGAATAATATATCTGATGAAAATATCCTTCAAATATGAAGGAGAAATAAAGACTTTTCTGGACAAATAAAAGCTGGGAGATTTCATTAACACCAGACCTGTCCTATAAGAAATGCTAAAGTTAGTATTTCAATCAGAGATAAAAGGATGTTAATGAGCAATAACACATCACCTGAAGGTACAAAACTTACTGGTAATAGTAAGCACACAGAAAATCACAGAATATTATAACACCATAACTGTGGTGTGTAAACTACTGTTATCCTAAGAAGAAAGACTAAATGATGAACCAATCAAAAGTAATAACTACGACAACTTTTCAAGACATACTTGGTACAATAAGATGTAAATAAGAATAACAAAAGAGGATGTAGAGAAAGAGGAGAGGCAGAGAGTTTATTCAAAAGGATAATAGTAGAGAACTTCCCAACCTAGAGAAAGATATCAGTATCCAAGTATAAGACAGTTATAGAACACCAAACAGATTTAACCCAGATAAGACTACTTCAAGGTATTGAATAATCAAACTCCCAAAGATCAAAGATAAAGAAAGGATTCTAAAAGCAGCAAGAGAAATGAGACAAATAATGTACAATGGAACTCCAATATGCCTGTCAGCAGACTTCAGTGGAAACCTTACAGGCCAGGAGACATAAGCAGTACAATAAAATATAAATAGAAACAATAAAAAGTTAAAAAGTAGGGTGATGAAGTTGAGAGATAGAGTTTTTATTGGTTTTCTTTTTGCTTGTTTGTTTATGTAAACACTGTTGTTGTCAGGTTGAAATAATGGGTTATAAGATAGTAATTGAAGGCCTCATGATAACTTCAAACTAAAAAGCATACAATGGAGACACAAAAAGTAAAAAGCAAGAAACTAAATTGTATCACCAGAGAAAATCACTTTGACTAAAGGAAGTCATGAAAGAAAGAAGGAAGAAAAGACCACAAAACAACCAGAAAACAAGTAACAAAATGGCAGGGGTAAATCCTTACTTATAAACAGTAACATTGAATGTAAATAGACTAAACTCTCCAATCAAAAGACATGAAGTGGCAAAATGGATGAAAAAACAAGACCCATTGATCTGTTACCTGCAAGAAACACACTTAACCTATAAAGGCACACATAGACTAAAATAAAGGGATGGAGAAAGATATTTTATGCCAATGGAAACCAAAAAAGAGCAGGAGTAGCTATACTTATAGCAGACAAAATAGATTTCAAGATAAAAACTAAAAGAGACAAAAAAGGTTCACTATATAATGATAACGATAAAGGGGTCAATTTAGCAAGAGGATATAACAGTTTTAAATATATATGCACCCAATATGGGAGCACCCAGATATATAAAGCAAACATTATTAGAGCTAAAGAGAGAGATAGGCTCCAATATAATAGTAACTAGAGACTTCAACATCCCACTTTCAGTTTTTTTGGACAGATCTCCCAGACAGAAAATTAGCGAAGAAATATCAGACTTAATCTGCAATATAGACCAAATGGACCTAATAGATATTTACAGAACATTTCATTCAATGGCTACAGAATACACATTATTTTCCTCAGTACGTGGATCACTCTCAAGGATAAACCGTATGTTAGGTCACAAAACAAGTTTTAGAACATTCAAAACATTGAAATAATATTAAGCATCCTGTCTGACCACAATGTAATAAAACTAGAAATTAATAACAAAGAATTTTGGAAACTACACAAATACATGAAAATTAAACAATATACTCTTGAATGAACAGTATGTCAATGAAGAAATTAAGAAGGAATTTGAAAAATTTATTGAAACAAATGATAATAAAAACACAACATACCAAAACCTATGGAATACTGCAAAAACAGTACTGAGAAGAAATTTTATAGCTGTAAGTGCCTGCATCAAAAAAGACTGATGAAACTGGGGAAGTGATGGTCTCTTCAATAAATAGTGCTGGGAAAACTGGATATCCATATGCAGAAGAATGAAACTAGAACCCTGACCTCTCACCATATACAAAAATCAAATCAAAATTAATTAAAGACATAAACCTAAGACCTCAAACTATAAAACTACTACAAGAAAACATTGGGAACACTCTCCAGGACATTAGTCTGGGCAAAGATTTCTTGAGCAATATCCCACAAGCAAAGGCAACTAAAGCAAAAATAGACATCAAGTTAAAAAGCTTTTGCACAGCAAAGGAAACAACAAAGTGGAGAGACAACCCACAGAATGGAAGAAAATATTTACAAAGTACCCATCTGACAAGGGATTAATAACAACAATATATAAGAAGTTCAAACAATTCTATAGGAAAAAGGCAAAATATTTGACATTTCACAAAAGAAGACATATGAATGGCAAATAGACATATGGAAAAGTGTTCAACATCATTGATCATCAGGGAAATATAAATAAAAAGTACAATGAGATATCATCTTACCCCAGTTACAATGGCTTATATCCAAAGATAGGCAATAACAAATGCTGGCGAGGATGTGGAGAAAAGGGAACTCTCATATATTGTTGGTGGGAATGTAAATTAGTATGACCACTATGGAGAAGAGTTTGGAAGTTCCTCACAAAACTACAAATAGAGCTACCATATGATCCTACAATCCCACTGTTGGGTATATACCCAAAAGAAAGGAAATCAGTATATTGAAGAGGTATCTGCATTCACATGTTTGTTGCAGCATTGTTTACAATAGCTAGATTGGGAAGCAACCTAAGTGTCCATCAACAGATGAATGGATAAAGAAAATGTGATACATATACAAAATGGAGTAGTATTCAGTCATAAAAAATGAGATTTATTTATTTGCAACATTGATGGAACGGGAGATCACTATGTTAAGTGAAATAAGCTAGGCACAGAAAGACAAACATCACACGTTCTCACTTATTTGTGGGATCTAATGATAAAAACAATTGAACTCATGGACATAGAGAGTAGCAGGATGGTTACCAGAGGCTGGGGAGTATAGCAGGGGGCTAAGGGGGAGGTGGGAACAATTAATGGGTACAAAACAAATACAGAAGACTGGACAAGACCTAGTAATTTGATAGCACAACAGGGTGACTATAGTTAATAATAACTTAATTGTACTTTTTAAAATAACTGAAAGAGTGTAATTGAATTGTTTGTAACCCAAAGGATAAATTATTGAGGGTATGGATACCCTATTCTCCATGATGTGATTATTTTCACATTGCATGCCTGTATCAAAATATCTCATGTCCCCCATGACACCTACTATGTACCCACAAAAATTAAAAATTAAAAAATTTAAAAAGATTGCAATATTATAAAATGATAAGCTCATAAAATGAGTTGCAGAGCAGTGTGTTTTCTGGAAGAACTTGCATATATTCAATAATATTTTTCAAATAATGTGTATAATAATTGTAAAATATCTGGGCCTAGTATCTTTATAGGAAGATGTTTTATATTACTGACCACATGTATTAAAACTTATGAGTCTAGTAATGTTTTTATTTCTTGAGCCAGTTTGGATTAGTTATACTTAAGAAAATATCTATTTTATCTAAATTTTCAAATGTATTGACCTAAAGTTTTTTAAATTACTTTCAAAATATTTACAGTTTATATATCTATGAAATTTCTATTTGTTTTTGTTGATTTTTCTCAACAGTCTCTTTATCTTCTTCTTCATTACATTCTATTTTTTCAAGATGGAGTCTTGCCCTGTTGCCCAGGCTGGAGTGCAGTGGTGCCATCTTGCCTCACTGCAAACCGCACCTCCTGGGTTCTAGTATTTCTCCTGACTCAGCCTCCTGAGTAGCTGGGATTACAGGCATGTACCACCAAGTCCAGCTAATTCAATTACTTTCTATTACCATTTGTATTTCTTCTACTTTCTTTGTGATTGTTCTATTGTTCTTTCACTTTCTTTTTAAGTTGAAGCCTTGGTTTATTCTTTTCTATTATAAACACAGAAGGTTATGTATTTTCCTTTAATGCAAATTTAGCTATATTCCATATGCCAATTTTAATTGTTTTATGTAATTTTAAATTTCAAGCATGGTGCCCTCTTTGAACCATGAATTATTCCATTTTAAAATATTTTGTTTATTCTTCTGATACTGATTTATTGCTAAATTAAATATTGCTATATATTCTCTTTCAGTGATTAGATTCTTTAGTGTTTACTTGGATTTACTTTGTGCCTTCATACATGACAAATTTTAGTAAATTTATAGCTACTGAATGCAATGTTCTATTAATATCCATTAGGTCAAATTCACTTTTCGATTACATTTTATATATAAGTACTTTATGTAGTAGGTAGAATTATAAGATTGTCTCAAAGATTCCAGGCCTCTGTTTTCAACAGTTTTTCCTTTAGTATGCATGGGGTTCGTGAATATGATGAGATTTCACTCCCTTGATTAGGTTGCCAATGAGTTGACTATAAGTTAATCAAAAGAAAGGTGGCTAGGACCCCAGGGTGACCTTTAGGAGCTGAGAACAACTCCCTTCTACTAGACAGCAGGAAAACAAGGACCTCAGTCTTATAGTCGTATCGTAAGGGACTAAATTCTGCCAAAAATTGAATAAGCTTGGAAGAAGCCCCTGAGCTCCAGATAAAAATGATACCTTGATTTCAGTCCTGTGAGCTACTGAGCAGAGAATCCAGACTTTTCATCTTCAGAAATAGCACTATAATAAATGGCTACTGCTTTAAGTGCCTAAGTTTATGGTAGCCTATTACACAACAAGAAAACTATTATGCTTTATTTTTTAATTTGACTTATCAATTATTAAGGGAGGCATGTTACAGTTTTTACGTTGTGATTATTCTTGTTAATTTCTACCAGTAATTTTGCCCATTTTTACTTTTTGTACTTTGAGCCCTTGATACTTGGGTTATATAAATTCAAAATGGCTACTTCTTATTAATGAATTTATTCATTGTTACTAATTATTTTTTGCCTAAACATTTATTTTGTCTGATATTAAAATAGTTATTCCATATATCTCTTGTATAGTATTTTTCCATCATGTCATTCTTTATCCTTTATTTTCAATCTTTCTTTATTTTATGTTTTTTGAAGTATCTTTAGTAAACAGCAAAAAGCTAGATTTTAAAATTTTAAGACTCTTTATATTTGTGAATTTTCATATATTACATTTAGTGTGATTATAGATTTTTCATTATTTTATGACCTTATTTATCACGCTTTTAGTTTATTTTTAAAAAGCTCCCTTGCCTTATATTATTTTGAGCAAGTTCATCTCTCATACCTTACGACTCTATTAGTTTAGTTTACAATGTATTTCCATTCTTTTAAGCTTGGAAGAAGCTCAATTGCTTTAAAACTATAATAGATATTTTTGATTTAATAAACCTAAACATTAATCAATATTGTTTATAGTTCTAAATACACAAAGGTATCTCAGTGTATATTACTCAGGTGATGGGTGCACCAAAATCTCATAAATCACCACTGAAGAACTTCCTCATGTAACCAAACACCACCTGTTCCCCAATAACCAATGGAAATAAAAACAATTAAATACACAAGGATATTAAATAATACACAAAACTTAGGTTTTTAAAGATCTGATTATGCCTTTTTATCTTGTACATTATGACTTATCCTTTACCTCCACCTTAATTTTATAACATTCCAACTAATCATTTTTATGATATCAATTTATAGAGTCAGTGCTTATTTAGTTACTAATTTTCTTCTCTTAATTTATTTTTGCACCTTATACCTTAATTCTGTGTAAAATTCCTTCTTTATCCCATCCAAGTACTAACCAGGTCCAACTGTGCTTAGCTTTAGGGATCAGAAGAGACTGGGCATGTTCAGGGTGGTATGCCTGTACACAACCAACTCCTTTCTTTCTGATGAATATTCTTTTGTAGTTCTGCTTTTATGCTCTCAGTATCTGCCTGAAACTGATTGATTTGGATGATAGTTTAATTGGGTATAGAATTATAGGTTTGTAAATTTTTTTCTCTCATAGAAGTTTGATGATTTCTGGCTTTTTTGATCTAGGGAAGTCTTTAACACTCCTTCTAATGAGAGGTAGGCTCTATGACCCCTCCCTTGAATCTTAATAATTACTAAGACTGTTTGGACAATAGACTGTGATAGAAATGGCACCATGCCGATTTGTGTGCTCGGGCCTTGAAAGACTGGCAGTTTCTGTGTCTTTCCTCTTGGAATCCTCGCTCTCAGGGAGGCCAGCTGCCATCTGAAAAGTTTGGTTACCCTGATACTGCTATGCTGTGAGGAGGTTCATGTGAGTCACATGGAACAGCTGCATAGAACCAATCATTCCAGGGCAGGTGACAAATATGGAAGGGAATATGTTATTTTAGACATGTAATCTGATGTAGAAAAGATCCAAGGCTGCAGACATATGGCCCCATTCTCATTGCCCCAGTCTTCTTCACCTGTTCAGTCCACCCCAGCAGAGGCCTGAGTCACTGTGGAGCAAAGACTAGCTGTCCATACTATGCTCTGCTAAAATTCCTGATCCACAAAATCATGATTGTAACTGAATGGTTGTTTTACATGACTAAGTTTGGGGTGGTTTGTTACAAATTAATAGACATCTGAAACAATAACATTTTCCATTTATAATACTTTGATCATATTGGGAAATTATACATTTATTAATATAAGTAGTTGTTTAATGTTTATCTTCTCCAGGAGAGTAGGTTCTATAAAAGTAAAAACAAAACATAATTTGTTTTATACATTGTTCTCAGAGTCTAGCACATATAGGCACTCAATAAATCTTTAGTGAATGAATAAATATTTTAAAAGTTTATATTGCTTAGTTATTTTGTTCTAATTATTGCTTTATCATAAAATCTTTTAAAAATTATTTTACAATGATTTTATTAGAACTTCTATAATCTGAGAAAATCAATGAAAACAATAGATGAAAATAGCTCCAAACATTCAATTTAATCTGCAGATGTAAGATGTGATTCTTTTTATACTTTCAAGGCTTAGTTTCATTTTCTGTGCTGATAATTTTCCTGTCCTTAGAGGCTGGAAAAAGTCAATGAACAAAAAATGCTGGATTAAGCAGATAGAGTACACATTGAAAAGTTTAAGGTTTAAATTTAAAGATTGCTTAATCATTTTTATTTTAAAATCTGGGAAACATCAAAATGCTTTCTCCAAATGGGGCCCTGGCTCCACTGTGTATGACATGATGATGCAGCTACTTCATGGTTTCCTGACATCTGTTGCTCCATGTCTTCATGGACAGCTGCTGAGGGTTTGATCTGTTTATTCTCCTTGTCACTTGGTTATTTCTGCTTTCACCCTTCAAAGATAAATAATTCCTTTGCAATGAAAGTCTCTTGAAATCGAGTTTTAGGGAAACAACTATTTGTTCATTTATTTATTTATTCAGATGCCACTATGCTTACGAAATTAAAGCTAGCTTTGTGGATACACAAAATATTTTAAAAAATGAGTTTTAAAATATAGAAAAAGAAGGAAAGGAAAGAAGTAAAAGAAGAAAAATGAAGGAGAGTAGTATGGTCTTGGTATAAGATTCAGAAAATTCAAACCACAATGACCTTTTCGTTGGCTTCTGGTGGGACAACATTTATCTTTAACTATCATAGGAAAGGGGAAACTGGTCAGTTACATGGTTCAAAGTGTTCATAATATTAATACAAGCCAATTGCTCACGAGTACAGTTTTTCTTGGTTCCCATACCAGACAGTAATTTCTCCCAGGTTTCTCATAAAGGAGACCCAAGAGGAAGAAAATAGTTTCAGCAGAACTGCACGTTAGTATAAAATAGCATTTAGGAGAGGCTGTAAGCAATTGAGGAATATAGAAGAGAATAGGTTTCATTCATATTTGTCATCCCGGTTACTAACAGTGCCAGGCACATAGTAGGTACTTATTAAATCTTCTTCAAGTGCACAAAAAAAAAAGTGGAAAAAGTGTGTGATTTCTTAATTATTTTAAACAGAAAGTTCTCTGGAAGAGGAACATTCTTCAAAAGACCTGACATGATATCTGGCACCACTGTCATCACTATCCATGTCAGATTTGCTATGGAAAAGACATCTTGTCCTAAGAGGAGTAGCGGGTACTACTGAGAGTAAAGCAAATATTAGTTGCATAGAACTAAGAACTGCTGCTGTGGGTTTAGATGCCTTGGAGGAAATGTCGTTTTAGCTTTCATAGCCCTCATTGCAGCCCTGAGAACTTGGGAGTCAAGCAGTCATACCCAGTGCTATGAACCCATATTCCCTCTCTACTGTGCAGGGCAACTGGTCAATCATTTTACTTCATGCCCTTGGGTCCCCCAATTCCCTCACCTTCTAAGTTCTGTTTAATTTAGTAAAATCCAAGGATTGACCAAGTTTTTTTCCCCCCATGTCTACATTTTCTGGAACAAATCTTAAAATATATGTCTACATTCAATGATATTATAGCTTACTTTTCTAAGCCATAGTTTTCCTCTTTACCAACCTTTATGTCCACTGAACAATAATTATACTGTGGCCTGAAAGACACAGTGTCATTGTGTGGGTTAAAGTCAGAGTATAAAAGAGGTGGGGTGCATAACAATAAGGCTATAGTGCTCTTTGCTGTGTTGCAACTGTCCATCTAGGTTATGTGAGAAGGCCCAAAAGTAACATGGTAACTTGGCGTTCCAAGTTGCAAAAATAGGCTGCTTTATTACCACACTGCTCCACCCTCGGAAGCACATTTCTTCCATTAGAACAATGCCACACATTTTGTGTTGGTAAAGAATGAGGCAGTCTTTCCCTTTATTTTCTTTGGTCAACATTTTCTTTACCTGAAAAAAAAGCAGTCTCTGTGTGAAAAAGCAGAAAACAAAGCACTATCTTTTGCACTTTACTTTTTACTCCTGCCAGTGAAACACCAAAATACTACAGTGGGCAAGGCTCCCATGATGACATTTTGCACCTTCTCCAATCTAGCAATTGGATTGGAGGGGAGGAAATGGGGAGGCTTGTTGATTTTCTTCCTGTCCCTTCCACCATCTCCTTTTAACCTCAGAACTGGCTTTTGTTAGGGACTGGTTAACATTTCTCTGCCAAAACAGAACAACAAAGTGGAGAGAAAGGGAGCTAGGGAGTTCAGACATTTACTGCTGTTCTGCTGACTGGGCTGTGTAGCAGATGCTGAGAAAATCCAAGAAGTCTTTTTGGGTTTTCAGAAGAGAAATCTTGCATGGTGCAATCTCCAGTGAGCAGAGAACTAAGGGGGCACTATGTCAGTTTGGGTTGTTTGGGGGACCTCACAGCCTCCAAAACATTAAGGTGACAGACCCATAACAAATAGGCAGCCCTTGCCCAGTGGTATCTGCTGGCATTTCACACACTTATTCTGGCAAGTTATGAAAGTAGAATTTGATATCCTTTCACATATGTGAGGATGCCAGGCTTCAGGGCAGGAAATGGCTTAGAGGGGGCAGACTATGAAAATGCATCCTATTTTGCTTTTATGAGCAAGTTGTCTCCACCTTGGCTGTCCTTGTGCACACTAAAAGGAGGTCAAGGAGCTAGAGCAAGTGCTCTTCTGTAGACCAACCATACTCCACTCAGGCCAGCTGGCCCCAGCACAGCCCTCTGCACTGAACTGGTGTTCAGTGAAGTATGCCAGTTTGCAGAACTACATAACCTGAAGAGGATGAGAAGAGCGAGAGATGACAGATGTAACAGCTGAGTTTTAGTCTTTCCTGGCTTACATTTCATGGGAAAATGTACCTCCAGGAGAAATGGCTAGGTAGAGGTGGGCTTCAGATAATCAAGGTTGTATGGGTGTTACACAAGTCAGTCTAGTGTAAAAGAAGTTGAGCTGCTTTGACATTAGATAAAAAACAGAAGTTTAAAGCAATGGCTTTGTCACTTTCTTGCTATATCATCTTGGACAAGTTGCTGAACTTTTCTGAGCCTCCGTGTCTTCATCTATAAAATGCAGATACCTCAGAGTGTTGTTGAGAGAATCAAATAAGATAATATATACTTAAGTACCTAACTTAGTCATCGGTACTGTTACCATCCTCCTTATTAACATCATCTTCATCATTACAGCTACTCGTTTTGTTCTCTATGTCCCTGGTCTTAAACATTATTATAATAATTAAATATCACTGCAAACACCCTATATGTCACTGATCAGCATAGTTACAAAGCAAGAATAATAATGCATTTACTTTTTAGAACTAAAACTCATTTTCCCCAAAAGGCAAGATAAAGCATGTTTTGATTTATTCAATACTTAAAGAATTATTCAGAATAGTAGCTTCATTTGTAGACTTTTTCTACAGGAAATACTTTTACAAGATCCAGTCTTTCAAAAACTAGCAGTGCAGCATTTAGTAAGTCATGTTATTTTGTTGGATCTCATTTTCTTCATTTATACAAGAATGCATGAGGTCCTCTGAGTGCTCATCTGCCATGTACAACTCACCTGAGCCTCATAAAATCCCAATGAGTTTCATAAGGTAGGAATTGCATTCTTTATCTGGCAGATTAGCTAAGGTATTCAAAGAAATTACATGGTTTGTCAAGGTCAGTATTAGTAAGTAGAGAGAGTAGGACTTGAACTAAGAGCTTCTGGTCCTAAGAAGAGTGTTCTGCTATCTTATCTTCAATCACATGAGAATGATGACAATGTCTCAAAATAATTAAGACACATTAAAGCCTATTTACTATTATTCTGGTGACTCATAAGCACTTCAGAAATTTATAGTTCTTCATGATTATCATTATATAAAATAGCACAGACTGGTTAATTTATTTTAAAAAGAAATTTATTTTTTACAGTTCTGGAGGCTGGGAAGTCCAAGGTTGTGGGGCTGCATCTGGTGAGGGCCTTCTTACTGAATCATAATGCGGGAGGGCATAACATAGCAAGAGGGCAAGAGTATGCCAAACTGGCTTTTATAACCAACCCACTCTGTGATAACTAACCCATGCCTGTGATAACCCATTAATCCATTAATCCATGAATTAATTAATCAATCCATGAGGACAGAACCCTCATCACCCACTCACCTCTTAAAGGTTCCACCTTTTAATACTGCTTAATACCATTATATCAGGGATTAAATTTTAATGTGATCTTTGGAGAAAACAAACATCCAAACCATAGCAGTGGAACTCTGTCATTTTGAACAATGGTGACTCTTGAGATTTTTCCTTTGCTGGTCTGCAAGACTCTTTTGTACCTTGATAGAGTCACTTATTTCTTACTTTATCCTATTCATAGTAACCAAAGAATATTCTCATTGTCTAGTTATTATCCCACCTGTGTTGCTAATATTGTCTACTTGCCTGTAGATGGGAATTTGCCTATTAGAATGTGTTTGGATGAGCCTAGTAAATCATCTGATAGAAATGCAGCATTGACTGGAGTAGATATGCTCCTCCAGATAGAACATCTTCTGACAAAGCAGGAGACTTGCTCTCTTCATAGAACTCCACATGAATTTTCAGTAAATCCCAACTGAAGTGAAATGGAATGATTTTCAGATGATATTAGTAAAACCTCCTTAAGACTACAAAATTAACTGGCTGTCAAGGCCACATAGTCAGAGCTGGTAACTAGAAACTGAAGCCTGGTCTTGGGAAAGTGGAGTAAAGTACTCGCCCTCTACAACCACTGCCACCAAGATATTGTCCAAATAGTCTCTGTACTTTTTCTTCATAACTTTATTCCCTTTTGTTACTGAATGTTTTGTGATCACTGGCTTAACGTTTCCCCATAACTAGAGACTATAAGCTTCACGAAGAAAGGAACTAGGTCTGTTTTTTACCTCAGTCTGTAATTATAGTTAACATAATCCTTGGCATATAACAAGGGCTCAGTTCACAATTGTTGAAAAAAAATGAGTGGATAAATTAAAACAAAGAACAGAACAGAGTTTTTGAACTGGTATGAACAAGAATTATCTTGAAGAACTTCCCCTTTGATTCTTTTATGTGGATATGGCAAGGAAAGAGGCAGGACGGAGAAGAAAATAGACCAGGGTCCTGGGCCAGGTGCAGTGGCTCATGCCTGTAATCCAACAGTTTGGGAGGCCGAGGTGGGTGGATCACCTGAGGTCAGGAGTTCAAGACCAGCCGAGCCAACATCGTGGAACCCTGTCTCTACTGAAAATACAACAATTAGCCAGGTGTGGTGGCAGGTGCCTGTAATCTCAGCTACGCAGGAGGCTGAGGAAGGAGAATCACTGGAATCCAGGAGGTGGAGGTTGCAGTGAGCCGAGATCATGCCACTGCACTCTAGCCTGGGCGATGAAGTGAGACACCACCTCAAAAAAAAAAAAAAAAAAAAAAAAAAAAAAAAAAAAAAAAAAAAAAAAAAAAAAAGAAAAAGAAAGAAAGAAAGAAAATAGATCAGGGTCCTTTCATTCACGCCCCCACTTCCTGTACATTGACAGTTAGTACTTATCTTCACAGTATTTCCCTGGATCCAGAGCTGGCTTTTCTCACTTTCTTGAACAATGGAGGTGGCTTGAACAACGGAGGAGCTCGGTTCCAAGCTCCTTCAAGGGAATTTGGTAGAAGTGAAAAACATCAGGGTCCAGGCTTGCCTCATGAGAACAAGCTGAGAGAGGAAAAAGACCTTCAGAAAACTGAGCATGACGGCTTTTGACATGAGGAAGGCCGTGTCATGAAATCAAGCATGTATCATTATTATTTGATTCTTGGAATTTTTCGGATGTTTGGAGGGCACTGACCTCCAGAGCACGAAGAATGAAATTGCTTCTAAATGATGGCTTTAATTATAATGAACTCATGATTTGATCCACTTAGTTTATGGAGCAAATATGTACATGGGACTGCTCTTGCCTCTCCTTGACCTGATTTCCTGCCTCTCTTCCCTTCATTCTCTTCCCTTCATTCTCTACCCTCCAGCAACACAGTCACCTCTTTGTTCTTGGAGAAACCAACCTTGTTCTTCTGAGCATTTGTATGTTCTGTTCTTTCTGCTCAGAATACTTTTCCTCAAGCTTTTCATGTGGCTAGTTCTTGCTTATCATTCAGTTCTGTTTAAATTTTACCTTCTCACACCTTGCCACCCTGCCTAAAGTACTCCCCAACTTAAGCCCCATTTTTATCTTTTTTCTTACAGTTATCTCTGTCTGTGATTATCTCATTGCTTCATTCATATTCACTCATTATCTGCCTTTCTCCATAGAACATAAAGTTTATGAGAGTATAACTGGTGTTCATTTTGTTCACTGTGGTATTCCTAGCCTCTAGGTTATTTTCTGATACTTGGTAGGCATTTACTATATTTTTGTTAAATGAATAAATGAACGAATAGATGAATGGAGGAGATAAGAGGAGTCTGGGAACATAAATATGTACTGGATTCTGGACCTTTGAGGACTACATTAGGGGGTTTGGACTTTATCCTAGTGTAGTGTATCAGGGTAGATTCTGTGTTGCCAACAGCAGGATCTACTATGCTAGTTTAGGCAGAAAAAGAATGTATTAAAACAAGTGCTAAGTAGCTCAAAGTTAGGACTGCCCCTAGGGTATATGGCCCCCAGGCAAATATTTTGTTTCAAATGATGCATTGCAGTTAATAAATGTTCAATCTAATCTATGAACATTTAAATGATTAGATGATAGTGTAGGACAAGTGAGGCAAACTGGATAAATGAAGATTTTTTTTCTGTGATTTTTAGTTTCATAAAGATCTATTGGCATTGAAATAGGGAACTATGCCATGTAATCCAGGACAATTGGCTGGCTTACTTGGGTGTATCAGACATTCCCATATCCTATACAAATAAGGTAATACATACACTTGGTTATGAGGTCACTCATCATTTTGTGTGTCTCTGTGTCCTTCATTGCTGTTTCATTTTCTATCTTATTATTTGTGTGTGGCCATGATGAAAGGAGTCCTCCAAAATATGGAGGTCCCTGAGACTCAAGGCTCAGAGTGGAGGTCTCACTTGCCAAGGTCTAAGGGTAGTACTCCTTATAGATCCTTCGGGAAAGCTAAGAAGCCAGTCTCTGAAGCCATGCCATCAGGATCCACACCCAACCCCACTGTGGAAGCTGCTCTGGTGAAAATTTCTTTTCCCTTTATCACCAAGGTTTGGGTCTAAATCCCAGAAGTCCTGCTGCATTCACTTTCAGAGAGCCAATAACTTCCATGCAGGCCAGCAGATCAGTCTGTGTGAAGCCCTTTCTCATATTGTTCAGTCTCAAACCAGTCTCCCACAGGTGTTTCTTGATCAGTAGAATCCAGCTTACACACCTGCCCTCCAGGCTGCAAGAATCTGGAAAGGCATTTTCTCCCCCAATTTACCTTGTAAAGGTAGGGCTTCTAATGTGGAAAGTTACTCAAATAGAGGGAGAATTTGTAAAAATGTTAGGTGACCACAACTGACAAAGGTTCTATGCGTCAGATTTTTAGGATTTGTAAGTCAAAAGGTTATTGATGACCTAAACGTAAGTCAGATATGATTTATTATTTTAAAAGATCATTGTGGCTTCTGATTAAATTATGGGTTGGCTGGTGGCAAGAGTGGCAGCAGAGAGACCAGTAAGGATGCTACTGCAATAGTGCAGGAGAGAGATGTAAGACAGGTGACTTGGGGCAAGGTGTGGCAGCAGGGATAGCAAGAGGTGGGCAAGTGGTTGCAGCAGTGCAAAGAATGGAATGGATTAGAGACGGTGAGGCTGAGGCAAGATGCAATCTCCTCATTTAGCTAACGTGTTTATATATTACCAAACAGAGATAATACTCTTTTTATTAGCTTAGTCTTCTCTTCCTGATGTCTATGAAAATGAAAGAAGACCAGACATTATCAAAATGATTATCCAATATCACTTAAGATACTAAGTACCAGGATGAGCATGTAGCATCCCACTTTTCTTTACTCAAGTCTGGTTTTGATAACCCTGCTCATGGATGACAACTACATTTTAATTAGACGGCGTGTCTAAGCAAGACAGGTTAACAATAAATTTATCCTTCTTTTTCTATGCTACTTTTTTTCTTTGCTAAAATTGCAGCAGACATGCAGGTCAATTCACAGGGCTCTCTATTTCAGTTGGTTCTTATCTCCTTAAGAAACCAAGAACTTGGAGTTCACAAACTAAAATCTGATGTGAATGTTGCAAATCTATGCTATCAGGACAGTGCTTTTTAAAGGAATTTCCTGGTGATTGTAAAACAAATATTATCAACTCTTTTATTGCTAATCTGAAGATAAATATATATATAACCTGATCTAGTCACCACCCAGAGGAATATATAATTTTTGGGAAGGTCTGAAAGGTTGAAAACCCTTCATAAGGAAGAGGAATTGTTTTAAGGAGATCGGATTATGAATGATAGAGTGAAAACTGAGTGAGGGAAGAATTTGAGCTGAACATCAAAGTAAATTTCCTTCAATAAGGGTCTCTTCTGTGGCGAGAAAGCAAATTTTGGAGTCTCTCCAAACAGGTTTAGTCATCACTCTGAAAGACAGCCAAATCCTGACCTGGCCAGTCTTTGGCCCACACAGGGAAGGGGTCTTTTCCCTCCAAGGCTATCTTTGCTCAGAGCAGTGATTAGATGAAAAATGAATTTCAGAAGAGATTTAGAGGATTTGCACAGAGTACCAAGAAATGTCAAGGCACCTCTCATACTTCCATTGCTGCCTGACAGCAGAGGTGAAACAGAATGTGGCCGATGATCACCCACAGGAAGCAAGTCTTTTGTCATGACAACAACTTATTTCAAAGGAAATTATTGCCATTATAGTCATAATTTATTGATATGGGATATAACAACATTATTCTAAACAGTGGCTGGCTGACTGGTGGAATGTCTTCATTAACCATGGAATGGATGTTGCCAATGACATTCCAAGAAACACATACAGTGAGCTTCATAATTTGCCATTCAAGAAAACAATTTGCCACTTTAAGAAAGGAGTACTACATTCAACCAGAAGGCTTATATTTCCTGCCTTGAAATTTCATATCTAATGCTAGAAAGTTTATAGTTCTTGTTTGTTTTGGCTTTTGTGGTTAGATTCAAAGGAAAAATTAAAACTAAAACTTTGCCACAATCTTACATGAATGAACTTATTTTCTTTTTTTTTTCCAATTTTTTTCCCTGCAGAGAAAGGGAGATGCACCACATAGGGGAATAGGTCAGGGGAACTCTGCTGTTGGTTTTCATGAAATACAGAAGACCGGGAAAAATAGGGACACTCCTGCCAATGATCGCCTGTGAACTAAAAACTACACAACACTGCTGAACAAAAGAACTGAAAAACTGAAAAGAGGGGAGATACACTGTGTCCATAGGTCAGAAGATTTGTTGTTGTTCAGTTGCCAGTTCTCCCCAGATTGATCCATAGATCCAGTTCAGTTACAATTAAAACCACAGTGGCCTTATTGAAATTGAAATGCTGATTCTAAATTTCATATGGAATGGAAAGTTTCCAGAATAGCCAAAATGACCTTGAAAAAGAAGAACCAAGTTAGAGGATCAATACTATCTGATTTCAAGGCTTGTTACTAAGCTACAGTAATTAAAACAATATGATGTTTGTGGAAAAGAGGGATAGGCAAAATTTTTATGTAAAGGACCACATAGGAAATATTTTAGGCTTTGTGGATCATGTAGTCTCTGTGACAACTATGCAACTCTGCTGTTGCAGTATGTAAATAGCCATACACAATATGTAAAGGAATGAGTGTGCCTGTGTTTCAATAAACTTTTCTTCAAAGACACTGTCTTTAAAGAAATCTGAATATAAGTTCAATATAAATTCAAATTTCTTTAAAGAAAGTATCTTTGAAGAAAAGTTATTGAATAAAATTAATAATTTTAAACATTTAATCAAAAAGTATTCTTTTGATTAGTTTTTTTCCAACCATTTTACAATGTAAAAACCATTCTTAGCCTACAGACTGTACATAAAGAGACAGTAGGCCAGACTTCACCTGTGGCCATCATTTGCTGATCCCTGGTGTAGAGACAGACAAAAAGGTCAATGGCATAGAATGAAAAGTCAAGAAATAGATCTACCTACATACAGGTAACTAGTTTTTGACAAAGGTGTTCAGAATATTTTATGAAAAAGGACAATCAAATGTTCTGTCATATCCGTATGCAGGGAAACAAAAAGACCTTTGATCCGTACACCAAAATGTATACAAATATTAACTCCAAGTAGATAATGTAAGCTTAAAACTATAAAACATCCAGAAGAAAATGTAGAAGAAAACATTTGTGATGTTAATTTAGAAAGGATTTTCTAGACAGAATACCAAGAGCATTTGGTACTCTTAGATTGAATGCCAAAAGCATAACACATAAAAGACAAATTGGTAAATTAGACTTTATCAAAATCACAACAACAAAAGACTCCTGCCCTTTGGAAGACACTATTGTTAGAATGAAATATCAATCAACAGGTGAGTGAATAAACTATTATGGCATACCCATATAGCCCATATAATGTGTCAATAAGGAATGAACTCGATGCATGCCACAAAATGGATGAAACTCAGAATAATTATGCCATGGTAAATATATATATATAGTCTGACTTCTTTGCCATAGCATAATTAATATATATGACGTGTGTGTATGTATGTATAAATGTATCTATGTATATATATGTGTATATAAACACATATATATTATTATATATACACATATATATTATTCTTATAGATGCAAACTAATCTGTAATGATGGAAATTAGGTGAATGCTTTCTGGGGGTGGGTGCCAGTATAGGTAGGGGAAGCAGGGAAGAATTACAAAAGGGAATGAAGAAACTTCTGTGGGTAATGTGTAAATTCATTAGCCTGATTATGACATTGGTTTTTTTCAGGGGTTATAGATGTCAAAACTTTAATATTAAACATTACCCTTTAAATAGGTGTAACGTATACCAACTATATCTCAATAAAAGCATTATAAAACAGATAATAGAAACAGACTTATAGATACTCTAGGTATTGCAATTATTAGACAAGGCTTTATAAAATCTATGATTACTATAGTCAAGAAGATAGATGATATGATAGAGATTTTTATTGGAGAAGTGGAGTATTTTTTAAATTACCAAATAAAAATCTAAGAACCGATAAATACAATTTCCAGAATTATCAACCCCAGGATTCAGTTTAACAGAGGATTAGACAAATCAGAAAAGAAGATTAATTAGCTGGGACATAAGTTATGCATTGGTGATTTATTGCACAACTACCACAAAAACACATTAAACATTCATTTGGTTCATTGGTCTACAGCTCACCCAAGGCAACTTTGTCTTAGGTTGCAGTTTTTTGGTGGTGCTTGGCTTCAGGGTGCAGATTTGCGGGTTGGCTTGGTCCCCAGAACTCCACACACCTCAGCAGCCAGACAGGAGTTGCTGAACTCCATGTACCCAAGGAAAGCAGCTTTATGCCAAGGTATTTTTACAATTTAGACAAAATGTAAAATTTACTTGAACAATACAATTATCAAGTTACCAAAACTGACATAAGAAGAAATAAAAAATATGAAAAACATTACATCTATTGCAAAAATGGAATCTGTTATTGAAAATACTCTCACACAAAGATCCAGTTTCAAATGGCTTTTGGGCAAAGTTTAGTAATTGCTTAAAGAAGAAATAAAATCAATCTTAAATCAATTATTTGGAAGAATAGAAAAAAATGGGACATTTTCCAGCTTCGTCTATGATGCCAACCTAAATTTGATAACAGAATTACAAGCCAATTTCTCTCTTAGACATTGATGCAAAATTCCTAAATAAAATATTAGCAAATTTAATAATATATAAAAAGATAAATACATCACGACTAACTTTGCTCTACATCTCAAGAAAGAAATATTGGTTTAACAGTTGAAAAAATCAATGTAAGTCACTGCATTAAAAGAAATTCAGGGAAATGCAAATTAAAACTACAGTGAGATACCACCTTTCTCCAGCCAGAATGGCCATTACTAAAAAAATCAAAAAACAATAGATGTTGGCATGGATCTGGTGAAAGGGAATGCTTATACACTGCTGGTGGGAATATAAATTAGTACAACCTGGCCAGGCAGGGTGGCTCATGGCTGTAATCCCAGCACTTTGGGAGACCGAGGCAGGTGGATCACTTGAGGTCTGGAGTTCGAGACCAACCTGGCCAACATGGTACAACCCTGTCTGTACTAAAAAATACAAAAATTAGCTGCGTGTGGGGTGCACACCTGTAATCCCAGCTACTCAGGAGGCTGAGGCAGAAGAATCGCTTGAACCCAGGAGGTGGAGGTTGCAGTGAGCTGAGACTGTGCCACTGCACTCCAGCCTGGGTGACAGAGTGAGACTCTATCTCAAAAAATAAAAACTAAAAAAAAAATAATAAATTTATACAACCTTTATGGAAAACAGTATGGAGATTTCTCAAGGAACTAAAAGTAGATCTATCATTTGATCCAACAATCCCACTACTGAATATCTACCCTATGGAAAATAAGTCATTATGTCAAAAAGACCTCTGCATGCATATGTATATCACAGCACAATTCACAATTGTGAAGATATGGAACCGACCTAAGTGCCCATAAATTGATGAATGGATAAAGAAAATGTGGTATATTTGTACCATGGAATACTACTCAGCCAAAAATAGAATGAAATGTCTTTTGCAGCAACTTGAATGGAGTTGGAGGCCATTATTCTAAGTGAAGTGACTCAGAAATGGAAAACCAAATACCATATGTTCTCACTTATCAATGGGAGCTAAGCTGTGGGTATGGAAAGACATGAAGAATGGTATATGGACGTTAGAGACTCAGAAGTGGGGACGGTGGGAAAACGGGAGGGATAGAAAAACTACATAGTAAGTACAACGTACATTACTCAGGAATGCACTGAAATCCCAGGCTTCACCACTATACAATTCTTTCATGTAACCAAAAACCACTTGTGTCCCAAAACCCACTGAAACAAAAACAAAAAAGAACACATAAAACAAATCAGATAATCACTTTAATAACTGAAAAGATAGGATGAGAAAAAATCCAGCAGTCATTCATGATAATAAAACATTTCATTAATCTACTAAAGAGTATCTGCAAAACATCTACAACAATCTTCACACTTAATGGTAAAATAATGCAATATTTTCCCTGAGATTGTGGAGACAAGATCTGCTCTTGCCAGTTCTAGTCAACATTGTACTGGAGGTCCTAACCAACACAACAAGGCAAAAAAGAAAAGGCATAATAACTTAAAAAGAAGAAGTAAAACTTCCATTATTTATAGGTGACATGATTTTGTATGTAGAAAATCCAAAAGAACTGAAGACAACTTATTAAAATTAATAAGTGAATGTAGTAAAAATCAATTGGATTTTATGTGCCATGTAATAAACCTTCACAGTTCATAAAGTTCTGAGTGATAAATGTGTGCAAGGTTATTTTTTAAAATGTTGGGGGTCAGGTGCCAAAGATCTCTGAGGTTAAGGTTTTCTTGTATGTCTTGGTGGAAGACCCAAAATTTCCAAGTCCCCAAAAAATGTCAACAAACTATTAGAAATTAAAATATAAAGAAAGAATGATGCCACTTAATACAGCATCAGATGACCAATTAGTTAGACATAAATCTCATGAAAGATTTGTTAAGACTTCTATAAAGAATACTCTAAAATATTATTCAGAAATCAAATAAAACCTATCATGTTCTTGGAATGGCAGCCTCAACATTGTAAATATATCAATTCTTTCCAAATTAACCTATGGATTCAGTGCCATTCCAATAAAATTTCCCACATATTTTTAAAATGGAAATTGATAAAATGAATCTAAAATTTATATAGAAATGGACATGGAAAGAATAGCCAAATTAATCATGAAGAAGTCTGGAAGATTTAAACTATAATATATCAAAAGTTTTGTTTGTTTTTTGTTTGTTTGTTTGTTTTTGAGACAGAGTCTCACTCTGTTGCCCTGGCTGGAGTGCAGTGGCAAGATCTCCGCTCACTGCAACTTCTACCTCCCAGGCTCAAGTGATCCTCCCACCTCAGCTCACTGAGCAGCTGGGGTTACACATGCACACCACCATGAAAGTTTGTGTTTTATGATTTTATTTATTATAACGCAAAGGTGCCACCACAATGCAACGGAGAAAATAACTTTCTCTTTAATAGAAGTTCTGAGTCACTGGGTATCTGTTAGGAAAACAAATGAAAGGACTTAAATGTGAAAGGTAACACTTTTTAACGATAACATAGGAGAATTTCTTCATGATGTTGTAAATAGGTAGGCAAAAATTAATTAATCATATTTTGTGCCCAGCTCCTCACGGCCAGAAATAAGTTCCAAAGTGTGAAACAAACTACAAAGTGTCCTGTTGACCTGACTATCTCACTTTAGGCCCTGCATCTTGATTATAAATAGCTAGTTGGGGTCCACTTTTATAGACATTTCTCTATAACAATATCTAAGATACTTGGGGGGCTTTATAAAAACAACAAAAGAAAAAATTTGGAAACCTTGAACTGTATTTGGTTTACTATATAGTAAATGTAACAATAAATCCATATAGCAAACTATAAACAATATACAGCATTATGATATCCAAGGATTTAAGGAAAACTGTAGCCAATGGAAGCTAAGGGATTTTCTCTTTTTTCCACTATGGTTCAGATTTCTCCTCTTTCATCATTTGGGTTCTTCCCATGCTACGTATTCCATGCCAGGCTGGTGGGGTTGATTATAGTAAACAGCTACTAATACACCCCCTCTGTCGAAGTGATGCAAATTGTGATTAGGAACACGGGCTTTGGAGTCCGACAATGTTCTCTAGAATTCTACTATAGATGCTTACAAACTGTCTAAACTTGGACAAGATATTAAATCTCTTTGAGCCTGTTTCCCCAGTTGAGAAATAAGGTAAAATGCTCACAGGCTGCTGTGAAGACTAAATGTGCATGGTGTTTGTGAACTGCTTGACCCAATATCTAGTCCATAATAGTTGCTCAAAAGTGAAAGCTGATTTTTCACTTCCTCTTAGTAAAACCCTTATTCCTAAATGCGAGGAATTCTTAATCTCTAAAACAGCAATGACTCAAAATTTTGATTTCAAATAAAAGTCCATGTCAACAGATTTTCTTAAAAGGCCCTTGCTTTTATTAAATATGTTCTACACATTCCATGTAGTTAATTACTAGAAGGTACTCTCTTTTCCTTTTCCCTTGTATCCATAGGTTTTGATTTCCTTAATCTTCTCTACTGTGCTCAGCCCCATGGTACAAAGAAGGAGATGGTTTATGTGATTCAAGGTGTTTTTTTGTTTGCTTGTTTTTTGTTTTTTTCTTTTACTAGCAGGACAAATTCTAGGTTGAGCCTAAAGTAAAAATGGGTTCTTCATTGTGCAGAAATGATGAGTCCCATGATACTTTTACACAAACTCCTTCACTGCTGCAGGAGTCCAAGTTTTACTGTTTAAAAACATATGGCACAAATTATGCCATAGGCCAAAGTTACTCATAAGCAGAGCCTTGCCTTTCTCTATGGAACTCAGTGCCAGTACCTCCTTGTTTTACTGGTGGACACTAGTATGTACTGCAGTGGTTGAAATCTTCTTAGTTATTCTATGGATACCAACTCATGCCTGTCCCTTGGATGTTCTGTTATTGAGGAATAGGGTATTTTTTTTATTTACAAATGTGAAAACCTGTAGCCAGGCATATCTCTTTTAGAATGCAGTGAACCTTCCAAACCCTTCTCTTAGTCTCTTGGAACCAAACAAATTACATGCCATAGTGTGCTGTATATCACAGCTAGAATGCTTATAATGTCTGGCTGAGTGAAGTTTGGGAATGGGCTTCTCTGGTGAGCTGGAGCAGATTGTGTCTTTGACTGACAAGCTGCCATTTTCTTGATATTTGACGACTTAGGGCCCTTCACCTATCCGTGCAAAAGAAAAAAAAAAAAAAACCCTTAGCCTCAGAGATCTTTGGCATTTGACCCCAATATTTTTATACAGTAACCATACATACATTTATCACTCAGAGTTTTATGAACAGTGAAGGTTTATTACACTGCACTCAAACCTCATTTAACCTTTTATCTTGAAGCAATACTTTAAGGCAGAGTTGGGAGAGTTTGTACAATCAGGACTGGTTGGTTGACCCTTTTTGTGCTTTCTTTCCTGAGAAGCCTCTGGTATGGAAGCTTGAGGTCAGTAGATGTTTTCTCTAATCTTGAAAAAACTTGCCTGTCTGTTTGAACTTACCCTCTTAGGGTCTCAAAGTCCTGGAAGCTTTTGGGTTAGCAGGCATTTTCTAAGGGGGAAGACCTCAGAGTTGATTGGTCAGAAGTAAAAGTGATCAGATCTGTTCCTCTCTTATACCATTATCACTTTCATCGCTGAGCATTTTGCTTACACTTTTCCCATTTTCCAGTCCACACATCAGCCATTCCTTAAAGGCCCTTTCACACCTGGTGGCTACTATTTCTCCTTTTACTATTCTGGCCCATGTGGAACTCAGTTCTCTAAAAGTTTATTTATGCCTGAACCACAAAATTTAACATTTTATTACCATAAACGATTTTAGATTATTTTATTATTTTTATTTGTGTAAGTATTGCTTTCCCAACTTTCTTATTCATTTTTTGAAGACTGAAACTACATATTGTATTTGTGAGTTCCATACAAACCTAACACTATGCGTAACATGTAGCAGGAATACAACGTAGGTTGAGTGCACTTCAACATATTATCTGAAAAATATATTTCCATCGCAATATACATATTCTTTAATAAACAGGCAGTAATTCAGAATGGGCCAAAAATTCCTGCCTTCAAGATTCAGAAAGTCTACATGTTATTCTTTGGAATTAGACCTGTTTGTATTTGGTGTCTGAGAACAGCTACCATGTTGCTTCATGGATCTAGAAGCAAAGATTTGAACCCTTTGTTTTATTCCCTCTCTATTCCAATCCAGTGGATGTGTAGGGCTACACTACCTTTACTGTTGAGTCACACAAGGAGAGGTTTTTTTTTTTTGAGATGGAGTCTCACTCTGTCGCCCAGGCTGGAGTGCAGTGGCTGAATCTCAGCTCACTGCAAGCTCCGCCTCCCGGGTTCACGCCATTCTCCTGCCTCAGCCTCCCGAGTAGCTGGGACTACAGACGCTCACCACCTTGCCCAGCTAGTTTTTTGTATTTTTTAGTAGAGATGGGGTTTCATTGTGTTAGCCAGGATGTTCTCGATCTCCTGACCTTGTGATCCGCCCATCTTGGCCTCCCAAAGTGCTGGGATTACAGGCTTGAGCCACCGTGCTCGGCCAAGGAGAGGTTTTAAGCTCAATGAGAAAGAGGACTGTGTTTGTACCAGAAGAATAAATGGAAGTCCGTGTTCCATTTAATTTTCATTCCTGCAATGTACATGTCAAAACCAGATCTAAGAGCTGGTGCTGTGGTTGCTTTTGGACCTGCCACATAGGTGTCCCACTTAAATCAGTGCCAATCAACAGTAATAACATGTCCCTCTCATTGGGGAAATGGAAGATGCTGACTCTAATTTCAAGTAGATCTGTAGACATTCAGTAATGACAGGGTTGGGTTGATCATTTTGGCTCATCTTTTCAATTTTATTCAATGAAGCCATTGTTTTCCTTTCTGTCCTTGTTTCTAGTGTCAGCTTCCAAAGCTTTCACACTATTTATGACCCTGCATGGAGTTTACTGTCATTATGCTCATTGTCTTTCTGGTAGTTTGGAGACCAGTAATGTTAAGCAGAGCTGCCAAACGCTTTAACCAGCTAGTAGATCTGGGCTACAATACCAGGAAGCATATTCAGAGGCCCAGTGTCTTTCCTTTTATTATTATTATTTTTTAAGACAGAGTCTCACTCTGTTACCCAGGCTGTAGTGCAGTGGCGCGATCTCGGCTTGCTGCAACCTCTGCCTCCCGGGTTCAAGAGATTCTCATGCCTCAGCCTCCCGAGTAGCCCAGTGTCTTTTTATGTGTGATTTATTTGGTGCTTACTACCTGTCAGACACTGTTTTAGTGCTTCATAGATATTAATGTAGTTATTTTTTACAGCAACCCAATGAAGTAGGCACTATCATAATCCCCATTTAATAGATGAAGAAGTGAGACACGAAGAGGTTACTACTATTTTGCCTAAAACCACACAATCAATAAATGGCAGGGCTGGAATTTGAATCAAGGCAGTCTAGTTCCAGAGTCCATGGCTTTGATTACTATGTCTCATTCCTTTTGTTCTGTGTATTCTGTTTAGTTTTTGGCAGATAGTTGTGGAGTCCCTTATGCCCAAAGCATTATGTAAAACAGTCTCAGGAATATGGAGAAGAAGAGGGCCCAGTTACTGTCTACAAAGCATATCAGCATTCAAGGGGAGTGAAGGACATGTCCGGCTCTGCACAGCACATGTGGGGTGTTCCCTCCGCCCTTGGGGACATCTGATTCTTCACTGGGGAGAGGGAAATAGTTCAGATGTTGGCAGGACTGATGACTCATTTTACAAGGAGAGCAAAGTAGTTACTGAGGGGGTTTTCCTGTGGAGAGCTTTCATATGGACTGTGTGGGAATGAAAAAGAGAATTCCTGGTCATTTATTTAACATGTATTTATTAGGTATCAGTAATTGCAAGGTATGAGATTAAGGAATACCAGCATCTTTTAGTTTCTTACCTTTAAATATTATTATAAACTTTCACCAACGTTGACTACCTAAGGAAAAACAGGGTAAAAAGTAATATATATTTACAAATTTGATGTTCCATTAATGCAGTGCTATCCCGTACATCTATTTTTATAAGGAAGGGCAACAACAAGTATAATAACAACAACCACAACAATAGCACAAGAGGGGAAAAACACAGATTAGATACACGTCAGTAATTTTAGCGTCTATCAGTTATGAGGGCCTAGGGTTCCACCTTCTCTCTCTTTAGGGACTCTCAATGTGGGTACCCCTGTTTGGCAAAAAAAAAAAGAACCTATTTTCTTTTAAATCCATATGCAGCATGAACTTGGCCAATGTACCAGCCCCCTAGGAATATTAAATGTACCCCATTTCATTTATAGGAAAGAAGCAAATTAAGACAGAGCACTTTTCTGTAAACCATAAACTGAATTTAACAAGGCAGGAGGCTTGGGAATCTATGGTCAAGCTGCTTGTTTTTCCTGGCACCTTGTTAAACATGGTTGAAAGTTTGCATGCTGGGGAATAGTCCACTTTCTCTTTGTTCCTTGGAATGGCTCTAACTGACCTGGTAGACCTGGGTGGATGGGGTAAAATCTTAGATACTGGAGCTGGAAGAGAACAAGGGAGCTCAGTGGGCCTAAACTACTGCTTTTCAAGCGGTACCCACCCTCAGCTGCGTCTGAGGATCAGGGCGTGAATCCTGCTCGCAAGCCCTCCACAGAACAGGGCTGCCTCTAACACTGATTCCAACATCTAATAACATTTATTGTCAAGCCACTTCTTCTATGTCTAAATTAAATCCTTCCTCCTGCAGTGTAGTGCATCTCCTTTTATTCTGCCCTCAATAAAGATGGAAAACAGCTGGTCAGCATTCCCTGCAGAATAACTCTTCCAACTCTTGAAAGCTATTATTAAGTTCCCTCATAGTCTCCTCTCCTGAAGACAAATACTGAAGCTTTCTCCCACTATTTTCCCCACTCACCTTTTTCTCTCTGGCTTTAGGTCTTTCTCCAGCTGCTTGCTTCTTGAGGCCACCTGCAAATATATCTGCATTTTTTCTTAATTATATTTTTACTGGAAATTGATGGCAGAAGATTTTGTCTTTCAGTCACCATTTTCTGATAGACTTTGTCATTAAGTATCCCAGCATATCATTCATTGGCTTGAATTAACTAAAGAATTTTCCCCAATCTTTAAGCATTCTGGGTCTATGGAGACCTTGTTGGTAAAAAATGTGTGTGTGCGTGTGTGTGTGTGCAAATGTGAATGGTTTTTCTGAGATTTTCCATTCATCTTTTTCTAAATATTATATTACATTAATATGTACCTCTACTTTTCTTTATAAATTAGGGACAGAGTGGTGTGTGTGTGTGTGTGTGTGTGTGTGTGTGTGTGTGTGTGTGTATTTGTATACTAATTCTGATTAATTTGTAATAGCTTCCCTGAAATCAATGGTGAAAAGGATTCTGAGTCTCTATGCAGTTAAGCAAGGAAGAATGATGTGAAAGTGAATGTTTTGTAGCATTAGCTATGGGTGAGAATGAATGTAGCAGCATGATTGCCAAGTTGTATGGTGACAAAGTGGCCAAAAAGTTAAAATAATTATTGTTCTTTTTCCTTCCCTCTGCTGATATGTCTTTTAGGACACACAGCCCTATTATCAATCTGCCTGTAGGCAGCATCATTAATTAATTTCTCACATACCCTGATTCAGTACCTCCCAGTACATTTTGATGCCTCTTTAGCCATCAGTCTCTGTGTTCTATTGGCTAATCAGCAGCCCGGGAAACCACTCCATTCCCATTTCCCCATTATATCCTAGGAATTTATCAACTTATCCTTGGATTACTATAACAGTCCAATAACTGGCCTGCTTCCCTCTTTTCCCACCATTTAGCCTTTCTGCCAGCATCCTAGACTGATGCTTCATGTCTGCCAGTTCATTGCTCCAGAAGAATTAGTGGCTCAGTATCCCTTAATGTAACCCATTTAAGTGCTGCTTCCTTCTTAATGTTTTTTGGGGTTCTCCCAAAATAGATACCATCCAATATACTTCTTTCAATTTCCTATCACTTCCCGGAAATGCTTTTGTTTAAAAATTTTAAAAACATGTTTTGGAATTCAAAGAATTTTGACCATCTCACCTAGAATCTCCTCCCTCTTCCAAATCCATCTAAATCTTACTCATTGTATGAGACCCATCATCCATGAAGCTTTTCTAAATGTAGACTTCCAGCCTTTATTGATGTCTCCTTTCTCTAACGTCCTACCACAATTATATTCTGACACTTAGCTCAATTATATATAGTTTCGTGCCTCGATAATTGTTGTATGAACCGACTGGTCTTCTCTCTTCAGCTAGACTCTAATTTTCTTCAGAGAAGACACCATACCTTCCCTTTTATCTGTTTGTTTTACTGTCCTTCCTGTTGCATGCCCTGCAGCAGTGCTCCACTCAGAAATAGTTTTCCAAAAGCACCTATCACATGACTCTCCAAATAATCAGTTTAACTGTTTTTCACAGTGATTAGATTTGTTTAAAATAATTTGACTAGTCTTTATGGCTTTGGATAGATGGATTAATATTTCAGAAGGTATAGATACTAGTGACATTAGTAAAGAAAAATGTATTTGGGGATCATACATAGTTAATAAATGATACTCTTTGGGGGAAGAATAAAAGTGATTTCATTTTGACAGAGCTCGAAGTATTATTAATTACACAGATGCTAATATGGTATTGAGGAATAGCATAGAAAGGCATTGAAATGCAATTTCTCACCTGGCTTACATAAAGGGTGATGAGATGTTCATCACAAGATTTCTCTACTTTGGCACAGTGAACATATTAAAGATTGCATACAAAATCCAAAAGCAGAAAAAATATTAATCAATCATTAGTATATAACATTCACTAGTACAGTAAAAAAAAAATCAGAAAGGAAACTGTTGGCTATTGTTTGTCTCTCATGTTTTGGTAGGGCATGCTTCAGCCAAAGAAGGTTTTAGAAACCCAGGAAAGGTGCTGGAGGATCTCGAGATAGCTATCAGTCTGTTCGTGCAAATGTGAGGGTGACACTATCTCAAAGTCACCTGAGAGGCAAAGGAAAACTGTGCCATAGCATGGCATTTCTGAACCACAGCATAGTGACTTAATTGATTTATACTTTATTCTTTTTCGAAGACAGCTGAATGGCAAAGGTCTTTCTTTTGTGTAGTGCTGGTAAACTGGTTGTCAAACAACCTCTACTCATTTAATAATTTATCCCATTTTGTAAAAGAAAGGCAGCTGACATGCAGTAAATCTACTCCATATTTAAATTACTACATTGAACAATAATAAGGAGAATGAAAAATCTAGTCCATTATTTAAAATTAAACATATATGAAACTATTTTTTTTCAAATGATCACCAAAGGCTGTAGTTTAAAGGCAGCACTGAAGCCCTGAGTGGAATAAAAATGCCTAACAGTGGTTTGCAAATGGCAGCAGAATTATTTATTCTATTTTTTCTATACATAAGGAATTGAGCTAAATGAACAATGTTTAAGCATGTCAGAATTTCATCAATTTTGCATGAGCATTCTCAAATATCCTGGTGGGGGTAATTGCTTGCAAATACATTTAAACTAATGATATGTTATATCCTTACTTGATATAAAACTATTAAAAGATATGTTATTGCATTTGACAATGCCATGCAGCTGGGTCAGATCTTAATGACAGATTTCTGCATTTGTGAATTAAGATACACTCTGCTGGAAGCAAATATTTTGTAAAAATAAAAGCTATATACTAGGTAAGTTTGATCATTTATCTAAAACTTCCATTTCTGTTTGTTGGGAACTACAAGACTTAGGAGAGAAGAGTTTTGTTCCTTTCCTAATATTGGAAAAGGAATCCAGAGCTATAATTGAATCCTCCTCATACCGCTTTCCCCTCAGCAGGAGAGAAAAGAACTTGTAAAATCTACCATGTGGTTTTAAAAGTCCACTTAGAGTATTGTTTTGCATCCCTTACAGGCTGAGGTGACTGACATGCCTTAAACCAATTAGAGAAAGTGGCCCTTTTCCCCCATGAAAAAAAACAAAAAAAAAGGATGTTTATTTTTAAGGAGAATTAAGCTAGGCTGGAAGGAAATATTACATGGGAAAAATAACTCAAGGAAAAAAAATTAAAAGCCCACTTGCAGAAATAGTTTTGCAAAAGGAAAATGTCACAATTGTCTGCAAGGATTCGTTGGTGTTTAACTTTCAGGGAATATTGGCTTTTGTATTTTTTTAGTCCACTCTTCATTTTGCCTGAGGTCAGCATACACAGGGTCCAGCTTTTTTCAGCATAGATTAATTTGCCTGGATCTTACCCTAGGTTCTGTGATCAAAACCCCTGTGTGATTTCTATTGTTGACAATGGGCTAAAATGCATATTAATTTGTCTCCACTGCCAGGATTTGTGAGACTCCAAGATGGATTGTGAAGCAGCCATTAATGCTTCTACGTGATTATGGAACTTGGGGAGCCAGCTTGGCATCCCACTGGAAGTCAGATGATGTTATGATTACAAGGAAGTATTGATATACTTCCCTAATTGTTTCTTAGGACTTTGGATTCTATTTATGATGTCATTACAAAGCTATGCATTATCTGCATAATCGCCAAGGAAAAGACTCTCTCATGAAGGGAAATGCATCCCACTGAGATAATGCCGCAAGCTACTGCTATACATCCAGCGGCATATGTATGGTGTTGAAATAATAAGACAGCATGGAATAATGATGAATTCTTGTTCCCATCATGACAGAAAGCTTTCCCCAAATTATCACTATTACTGGCTTAATTGATCCATGCTCAGTGAAAGGATTTCAGCAAATGGATGGCCTTGGGACTCCATTCCTACCTCACAGCACAATTTCTGACAGTATCAGCCTAAGAAAGGCCAGTCCCTCTTTGCGGAAGCTGTGATCACCCTGCATAGAATGCACACTGCAGCTTTGGAAGTGTGTGTATATGTGAGGGTGTGCACCCGTGTGTGCACACATGGGAGGATCTTTACACAAATGTGTACACACCACTCAGTTGATGGCTTGGATTGAAAAGTAAAGGAAAGATAAACTTGCCTCTGGAATAAGAGGAAGATAATTTTTCTCAGTGAACAGACTCTTCACTGAGTGAAAAAATTACACATTATTGTCGCTTGGTGTTATATATATATGAAGCTCTCACCTTGACTCTGCAGCCTAGCAGGACTAAGTCTTTTATACGGCACAGAATAGTACAATATACCTCTACTGCAAGGTTTTCAGTTACTCGGTAATTCTGATACATATTCTCTCCCTCTGCTTAAAAGCCACGTATCCTCTGATTTTCAACATCATTGAAGACTATTACAACTTCACTTCATAATATACTGTAAATTTTATTCTAAAGCACCAATTCCTTGGCTCCTAAGAACAATCTTAGGGAAAGAGTGCACTATACTTCTTACTCTTTCAGTAATGTGAGAGGAGACCTAATGAAACTCTTTATGCAAATTTTCCAGTTATCAGGTAAAACCTTCACATAGAAAATCTGTCACATGTTGTAAAATTTCTTTATGTTATCAAATGCTAATGATGACTCAGAACACAGCCCACAGAGGATCTTTGAAATCCTTCATAAAAACTGTATTCCACCCCAATATCAGAGGCCTTGGAAATTCCGCAACTCTGAAGACGTGGGTTTGTAATTAGCACGGTGCGGGCTTCTCTGCCCTCTGAAACCATAATGTTAATTACAAAAATTACACTGTGTTTAAAAGTGCAATTAAGAGACTCCACCGCACAAAGGGAATCTTGGAACCTCTTTTCACACTTTGAAGCCAGGTCATAATATAGCCCATAAAAAGGAGGCCAAGGCTCATTCCCTTTTAAAGGCTTCAGAAGATCATAGAGGCTATCTCAGCGAGAATGAGTTCTACTGAGCTCCGCAGCACTCTTAATGAATAATGCTCTACCTGGAGCAAGGGAGGAGGCAAAAGGAGAAAATTAGCTGAAAAATGATGGCTGCTTAGCACCCAGCTAGGCTATTGCAAATATCAACACCCAACTTGGGTCTACTTTGGGCCAATTCTGGAGTCATTTGCTTGGTCCTGGTGTCAGCATGGATCCCAGAGTGGGGCTCATATATATGCAAGTAAAACCAGGAAATGTAGTTTCGTGAGTTCAGATCTAGTATTGTACTTCATTCAGAATGGAACTCTATAAGATTTATTTGAAAAAAAAAATTATACTGGGAGATAAGCCCCACCCCATGTCAAACTCCTTGGAGGAACTATGGGAAAAAAATGAGAGAATTAGGCTGATTACTTTATTTGGTGATTTAATGGAAGAACTCAAGCTATATTGCTGGTGGTGAAGTGTTTTAATGAGTAGCATGAGACAGGGAGTGTGGATTAGTGGGCAAAACACTAGGGTAGGAAACGGGTCTAAAATGAGAGTCTTTGATCTGCAGTTGTGTGACATTTAGTGACAATTTAACTTCTCAAAGTCTCAATTTTCCCACCAGGACAGTGTGAATAATGCAGCTGTTGAGGATGGTCAAGATAGAATTATCTGAAAGAAATTATTGCGAACAAAAATGCCCAGCAGTCTCTAAAGTGGCAAGCAGATACAAGTTAACGTTACTGCAGATATGCCTTGAGTCAGTATTATGAGAATTTTATATTGGTCACCTCTTAAAGTTCTTCCTCTCATCCTGTGTTATTGGTTACATGATGCCTCCCTCCACCAACATCCCCCATCTTCTGCCCCAGTTGATACTTTAAAGTCTCCATTCTCAGTACCTCAGAATGTGTCTTTATTTGGAAATAGGGCTATTGAAGATGTAATTAGTTAAGATGAATCGTTTAAGGGGTGCCTCATCTAATATGGTTTGTACCCTTATAAAAAGGAGAAATTAGGGAACAGAGACAGATTTGCACAGAGGAAAGATGATGTGAAGGAACAGGAGAAGGTCATCTATAAGCCAAGGAGAGAGGTTTGAAACAGATCCTTTCCTCACAGCCCTCAGCAGGAACCAACCCTCCTGATACTTTGACCTTGGACTTCCATCCTCCAGAACAGTGAGACAGTATATTTCTGCTGCCAAAGTCAGTCAGTTGTGGTACTTTGTCACAGCAGCCCTAAGAAGTTAATGCACCCTGAAAGTGTATGTGTTTTCCTACAGGCAATTTTTCTCTGATAACTTGAAATATCTTACCTGTTTTTCAAATAAATATACATGAGGTAACATAGGCCTTTCTCTGAGTCTTCCTTCACCCACAGCCAGAGTCTTCAAGTCACTCTTCTCTAATACTGGGCTTTCATATACACTTTTGGACTGCAGAAGCCTACCATCATTTATTTGTTTGCCTCCCTTTTACTTGTATCAGGGAACACTCTGAGGCATTGCATTCTCTATACCTAAGCGGTGCTTTACTAGGGCCTGAATCCAGGATCAACATTCAACCCTATATCTACAATGCAGCGAAAAAACTGCCCCAAATTTATTTACATCCCACAAATTTTGGCATTTTTATTTTTGCCCAAAGAGCAATGAAAGACAGAGAATGGAGAAATTGATGTCAGCTAGAGATTTTTTAAAGAGTTGTGGGTTGGAACCAGAATGGTGGAAGTTAGAAAGAAGATCCCAGAAACAGGGCAGGATGGGGAGATGGGCAGTTCAGTGCTGGTATTCTAGAGCCAGCATAAGGCAGAAAGACATTTGCATGTTCTATGAGGCCTATCATGCACTTTGACCTTGGCACTGTTCTGGCATCTCACAAAGCAGTAATAGTTACTCTGGAAAGAGATGTATATACTGGAGAGAAAATATTTTTTAAAACTCAGGAAGTCATTTTTATCAGCCTTTTTTATGCCTCCATTCCTCCCTCTTTCTCTCTGTGTCTCCCCTACTCTTCCTCTCTGTCTCTGTCTCTCTCTCTGTCTCTCTCTCTGTCTCTCTCTCTCACACACACACACACACACACGCATACATCCAAGCTAAATTCTGAATAGAGGAATTTTGCTTTTTTTTGGTAGATTTGTATTCCACAGGTTATTTTTTATAGGTTTGCAAAATCTGCAAAAATGCATTTCTCAGCGTCTAGAACATCTAGGTTCTAGATGTTCTGCCTAAGTTGCTGCCTAAGTAATTTCCATCACGGGAATTTTTGATTCCATGTCTCCTAAAAACCCTGGATGTGTTAACCACAACTGTTTTGTACTCATGAGGTTTTATGAAGTCTCTGAGTGGCTACACTTTACTTAATCCTTCCTTCCATTTACAAATAAGTTTATTGTGAAGTCTAATGTGCAAACTCCCAACATTGCCCAATAAATCACCAACCTGACCTTTCATAGAAATATTGAAGGCTGGTATTGAAACTGGCTTAAAGATGGGAAGGAAATTCCTTGGCCCCCCTCCCACCCCTGCTACTCACCCCCACAAAGTGTTATACAGTATGCTGCCCGTTGGCCTGGGCTGTTTGGCCTATGTGTCTGGAAAAATTCACTTCCTCCTCCTTCATCTTCTACCTGCCTGACTCGTTACAGAACCAGACAGTTTACATATGTGATCCTTCCTATTTAGAAAATTAATGGTGTTTTCTGGCTCCAAATCACAGCTTGTGGTGCTCTGCAGGCGATGAAAAACTTGGCCAGCTTCAGCAGCAAGGCAGCCATTAGAAAATTAACCCTTGGTGACCAAGGAGCAAAGGTAGGCGAGTGAGGTCCTGGAGACGTGGCAGGCTGTAGCTTTCAGGTGTCGATACATATGTTAGCCGTGTAGGAACAGCACACACGGGGCCCCCTGAGAGCTTCTAGCTAGCATGTTTGTGGTTGGCCACTGTGGAGAGGGCACGGACATAGCACTTGGCAGCCAATGCAACCAATATGCCATGCTTTTTATCAGAGCTCAGGAGAAAGCCCAGAGCCCAGCTTTGGAATCCCAGCCATCGCTGTCTTGGCTCCACCTGATTAAAAGATGTGCCATTCAACACCATCCCTGTGTGCCTCCATTTCACACCCCGTGCTGGACTGGCCTCAGGAGGTAGCTGACTTCGGGAAGACTGAATCATAAAAGCAAGGGTGGGAGAAAACTTTAAAGTGATTAATTCCACATTAACTTAAATCTCCCCTGCTTGCTTTCTGTTAGGGTGTCTTTTTTTTTTTCCCCCACCTTTGGTACATGGAAGCTAGAGAAGCTACTGTTCCATTTTGTAGTCTTGTAATTGTGTGTGTGTGTGTGTGTGTGTGTGTGTGTGTGTGTGTGTGTAGGGGAGCCAGGGTCAGGGTACAGGGCTTGGAAGTGTCAATACTAACTTTGGGAATTTGGTTTCGAGGGCAATATTGCTTGGATCATTGTTAGAGTTTTCTCTTATCACAGGAAAGTCAGAGCCAACATGTTTTGAAGGCTCAACACTGGTCCTGGATTTATCCCCCATAAACGTAAAATCATTTTCCTTGCTGTGTCCCAGTGAAACCGGCATCAGTGACCCCAAGGATCTAATGCTTTGGGGCATGCTTTTCTATATTTGCTCCTGAAACTGAGGTGATACAGGGGCTCCAGATAATGAGCAGTCATGGAGCCCTGAGCCCACCACTGAGGGGGAAAACAGGGCAGCCAAAAGTGTAGCTGCATGGACTATCAGAGGCTGGAAACCTTCTCTCTCCAGCTCCTGCACACCTATCGTGCAATCCTGAAGTCAATTTTTATTTTTAGATTTCTGGTACAAGAAAACACAGCTGCTTATTTTACTGCTTCTGAATGCTTGCTCCTTGGTATTCAGTGAAATCAGGCTATATTCATCTCTAACATTGTGTAACACCAGCTTTAATACAAACAGGGGTAAATAACAGTGGCACATTAATTACTCCTTTCTAGTTTACACTGACAAAAATGTACTAAAATGAAGACTAATATAATTATAGATGATGCATTTTCAATTAGCCTTTGTTAATACTATTAATAAGATTAATAATATATACTAAAATGTCAATACGCTTATCTAAATAATTTTTTTAAATCACCCTTTCAAGTCCCACCATCAGACATTAAAGCACAGTGTCTTAATTACATGTGCTCATCAACAAAGTTAAACGGATAACATTCCTCAAGTGTAGTGGAGACAGACACAGGCAAGCTCTGAGACTGCCTATGTATTCACCTTTCTCAGCTTCATTTTTCTTTTCTGTAAACCATTATTGTTTCTGGAGAGAGCATAACCAGCACAGGGCTTTGCAGACTTCTTACACTGTGAGGGCTACTCACGGAGTGGCTTGTTCTCTAACACACACACATGTATAAATAACCCCTTTCTGAACTGAATGATTAAATGTGGCCCTTTTCCCTTTATAATTTTAATAATATACAACACAACTGTGACTGGTGTTAATGTATAAATTAATTGTCCCAGTGAGACATTTCTTCCCAAAAAGCAATAATAGCTGGATTCTCCTTGAGAATGTGAAAACCCTCTGGTATACTAATAAAATGAAAAAGGTTCACAAAATAATATCCGAAATAATTGGGTTCCCTGTACCAAAGGACCCCATGTTGTTTCTCTTAAGTGATCTAAAAAATTGTGATTATTCCTTTGGACTTAATAAAACATAATCAAAAAAAAAATCAGTGAGGATAACATAGAAAAATCACATCCATGTCCCCTTAATCTGTTTAAAGGTGAAATTCCGAACACTTTCTCAATATTAAGGAGAAAATAAGTTTTGCAAGTAATGACGTTTATTTAGCTGATATCATATTGGTAATAGGCCCAGCCCTTTCTCCCACTGTGTGTGTGTGTGTGTGTGTGTTTTATGGATATTTGATCATTAAAACTTTTTAACAGCTCTAGTTGATAAATCCACTAGCCCTTTCCTCCCCAGAAACTGGGAAACTGCCTGCTCCTACTGTGCTGTATTCATAATCAAATTAGTGTCGTGTGAATAGAATGTGTGCTTGTGTGTGTGTGTGTGTGTGTGTGTGTGTGTGTGTAGGAGGGTGGGGGCACAAAACTATTCTCCTGCCCGGATGAATGTTTTCATCCCAGGAGCTTTTCTTTTTTTCCCTTTCAGATATAAAGGCTTATCCAGACTGAAAATCTCACCCCTCATTTTTTTTTCTTCTTCTCATCATAACCTGTTTATTTACTTGTTCTTATGCTACAACAACCAGAAAAATACAGTGGCTGGAAATGAACATATTTTCCATGAAGAAAGAGGAGTTGTGGAGAGTGGTGGGGACCTGGAGGGAAACTAGGAAATGCAAAGGGGGCTGTGGCCAGAGCAGGGGATGCTAGAGCGACAGAATGCTGAAGATAGTTGTCCCAGCTACGAGATAAAAGCTACATTACATGAAATTAATGGAGGCTGTCTGCGACATACATGAATCACTGTTTCAACACTAAGAAACCAGCACAAAAGAATAAAGAAATCTGAGTACTAACTACATCTTCAAAGGTCTCCTATTTACCCAGCTATACTGGGTACTGACACAAGTGGGGGGAAATATAAGAAAAAAGCACTGCTGTGATCCAATGAATGCGACCATATGAGCTATATTGGAGCCGTATGCATCCTATTTAGCTGATATCAAACACAGTTTAATGAAAGTTAAATAGTTTCTGAGGAGTGCATGAGCTGGAACAGATTAGATTCCACCGAGGGGTCTCTCAGCATATTGTTGCTCACATGTATTCCCTGCTCAGGGCTGCTACAATTCCAGCACTCCATTAGCAATACACAAAAGACTTATGCAGATAGCGGGCATAAGCTCCTACCGCCATGTTGGGAAATAAAAACACACATACACAGACACACGCACACACGGATGAAGGTTTTGTTCAATGTGTTCATCTCAAAATAGATCTCTGTAATTCAAAATTGATAAGAGCATTTGTGGAAAGAAGGAAGTGGCTGCCTCTATTTTTAAAGAGAGAAATATGTAAACTGCCTCAAATAGAAGATACCACATCAGGCGCATAATGAGAGTTTGATCTTTCAGAGGACAATGACATGGGTGAATGCAATGCCCTTTTGATCTGCAAGCTACATCTGGCCTAAAGGTGCCATGGCTTCCCTGTTAACACCCCATGAACTTACAGGGGTGTATGCTCCTGCAAATTCTCCCAAACACAGTATCTCCCCAGCAATGCCTCATTTTTTAAATGTACAATTCCTTCCAGAAATACTGCTCAACAGTCTGTCCATCTCTTCACATGGCTGTCACAAAAACTGACATGAATTGTAATTAATAATTTCATTACTTAGCAAAGATTTTTTTTTTAACTTCCCCACTATTAAATTGTCTATGTGCATTTTTTCCTTCCTTCTGTCCAGGCACCCCCTACCCTGTCTTTATTGAGCCGACTTTTCATGGACAGACAGTGGTGTTCTAATTTAAACAGGCGAGATCTTTCACATTGGTCTTTCTATAAAAGTGGCCAGAAGGGTTGAATAGCATCATTTGCTCCTTTCAGATGAAGAGCAAAAGAAGTCCTTTCCAACCTCAGCTGTGTTCACATTTTTGCTCTTGCATAATTGCAGTCAAACTTCATTGAACATTTACTCTCTGTCTGGCATTTTCCCAGGGCTAGGCCGGTTTATAAAGAAGAATCAGATATGCTCCCTATACTCAAAGAGCTCATAGTTTAGAGTAAAGGTTCTCAGTTGGGGGCAAGGTTAACACTCCCCCTACTCTAGGATATATTTGATAATGTCTGGAGACATTTATTTTTGGTTGTTCCAACTGGGAAAATGCTACTAGCATTGAGAGGATGGAGCCCATGGATGTTGTTAAACATCCCGTAAGGAACAGGACAGTCCTCGACAACGAAGTCCAGAATGCCAACAGCACTGAGATCTAGAGAGACGACTGTTTCCCAGGGAGGAGTAAGGTGAAATTCCTGGTAAACTTTGGACTCTCTGGTATATCTCTGTACCTTGTTCCTATTCCCGGTGAGGTCTGGACACTTTGGTGTGTTGTCCCCTGATAGCACCAAGGGACTGAATGAGGCTTCAATAGCACTTTGCTTAAACGTTGAGAATCAACTCTTAAAAGCTTTTGGTGTGCTCCAACTTTTGGGAAATCCTTTTTAGTTTCTTAAGTCTCTGAGACTAGGAGTAAGGGCTCTTCTGTAAAGTCAGGCACAGGGAAAGAAAATGGAAAACAACATGCTTCTCTCCCACATTGTTTCTCAGCTATGGGAGAGTTTTCTATTAATATTATCCAAGTCCTTCTAGAAGGGGCAGGATTTTCTCAGTCATCTCTTGTTTGTCCTTTAATTATTATTCCTAGAAATAAAAGTGGCCTCACATTAGAGAACTGAGTGCCTTTTTGGGGTGGCCCGTCAGGTGCACTAAAGTCATCTTGGGGCTCTGGTATAATAATTTTATTAAGAAGAAGAGCAGGCATGAAGTTGATATGAGCTGCCTCTTTTGATCAAGAAGAATTTCCTCACATTATTCCTGCTGTCCCTGTCACCACATTACATCATCATATTCCATGTGACATCATGTCAGAAGTGGTGCACACATTGAAAGTTGCTTCCACCTGGTGGTGGCATCATGGGGAACTGAATTCCTGTTTGACAACATCAACGAACTTGGTATATCTGAAAAAACATTGACGAGCATGTCCTTCACTTCCTCTTAGATTTGCGCTCTTCAGATAATTGGGAATATAACATCACCGTGGCTAGAAGCTGAAGCATAATTTATAATGAACTGATAGCAAAGTTTATCTACTATGACTAATAATCATAATGTAGTAACGGTAATGTCTGTCATAATAAAAAGGAACTAATTAGAGTAGAAAACAATATCTCTCCTTAAGAAACCTTACCTCACTGAGAAAATAAGACATGTAGGTGGCACAACATGTACTAATTCACTTAGCACAGTGAACCCAGGTAACAGCACATGCATGGAATGATTGATTGACCCAGGAAATAATTCACATGGAAACTAATTGATTGAGGATAACTCTTATACCACCTTTACCTGTGACATGAGGCCCTTTACAAGGGTGCAGGGATGCTGTGGCATGAAGTAGCCCAAAGCAATTATATCTAGAAAATGACTCCTTACCTGTTCTTAGATGTAAGTATCAGCCGGCCTGAGTGTCGAGTAAGGAGGAAAGGCTGGCTGCAATGATGGTTGTGAAAACATATTTCTGATCAAGAACATTGTCAATGAAATGAGACTACGTTCCTGATGATTGGCAAGATTTGGGAAATATTTTGGAGAGACTTATTACAGTGTGCTGTGAGGATTTCAGGATTTCCGGAATCTTGCAACAGTTTCTCTTTAACCTGCAGGTGGCATTAGTAGTAAAAATGTATTTCCTATCATTCCTGAAAAAAATATTCAGCAATAAAGTGAGGGATACAGTAAAGGGCTTCACAGCATGACTCAATTAGAGGAGCAAGCCCGATTCATTGCAGATGGCTTTTTGCTATGTTTAATAATCCAGGGAACTCAATGATCCAAATCCAGAAATAGTAAACTACAATTCTTATAGGAATTGGAAAATCTGGGGAAGTTTTTTCTTTCTCTTGAGTTTGGAATACAAGCATACGTCTATATGCATACACACACACATGTCTTTGTGATTCCGTTTCCATGTGGGAGGCCAAGAATCTGAGCACTGGGAGCAAACTTGGTTTTTTACTTACCGAGTGAGAATTGAAACTCAACTAAGTGTGATCGAAATTCTCTAAACCCGACCCCCTAAGATTCTCTCTTATTGCTGCTGGGCCCTATGTCTAGCCCAGAGAGACTTGCGCATTGCTAGTATAGCAGTTCCCACAGCCACGGTACTTACTTTTTTCACTTCTTCCTCATGCAACAGCAACTCACTAACTGCACTGGCCAAGCAAATTCTTGAACTAAACGTGATGAAATACCTGGAATGGAGTCAATTTAGGAAAGTCTCCCAACCTCTTCAGAGAGATGACAATCCAACTAGTTATACCTGGAAATGGAAATGGGAAATTAAGAGACTATTTCTTTAAAAACTCCAAAGTATCAAAGAAGTTAAAAACTCAGGAAAACACAGAGAGCAGGTATAAAACCTATTGGGATTGGGGTCTGTGATCTTATTCTGAATTTGATGGAGGAGAATGATTATGAGGGTGAATATGTTAAATAGGATGGCCCAGCACCCAGCCTTCTAGCAATCCCTAAGCATCCTTTAGGGAACATGGCCTTCTAGCAGAAAGAAGTTGCAAAGAAATGACAAGCCAATTGGGGATCTGTGTAAACAGGAAACTCTGATTCTCCAAAATAGACCTACTAACTGCAGTGAAGTTAGAGGTTGTTCTGAAGTGAGCATTTTCTTCTCTGATGTTTCTCACACTTAAATGCTTTATAGTTCATACCTCTGCTTCCTTTCCAATGGACAGTTGAGAATTTTGCTGTGTTTTTTGTTTGTTTAGTTGTTTTTTCCAGAGACTAGTTCTCACTCTGTTGTCCAGGCTGGAGTACAGCAGTACAATAATAGCTCATTGCAGCCTTGACCTCCTGGGTGGAAGCAATCCTCCCACCTTAGCTTCCCAAGTAGCTGGGACTATAGGCCCATGCCATTGTGTAGAGATAGGGTCTTGCTATGTTGCCCAGGCTCGTCTCAAACTCTTGGCCTCAAGTGATTTTCCTACCTTGGTTCCCCATCGTGCTAGGATTACAGGTGGGAGCCACCATGCCCTGCTGATTTTGTTGATTTTTAACAGTCGTGATCAAGTGCCAGAAGTATATCTGTAGCCATGGATCTATTCCTCAAAGTGCTCTTTAGACACTCTTATGGGAAGGTTAATATTTTATTAAATATTTAGCACTGATATAATGTGAAGAGGTCTTTTGATGAATCAGTTCAATCACAAGCTTTAATTGAGCCTGAAAGTTGTCACCCACATTTCTTGTTTGCTCACTAGCCTCTGCCATGCATCACTATTGCCTTGACTCTGGTTCATAGGTTGTCTCCTCCCAGGAAGCACAGCTCCTCATGCAGCCAGTGTTGATGAGAGTTTCCATCAAGAAGTTCATGTCTAGTGGAGGCTGCCACTGCTTGCATCTCTCAGTGCGACCTAGGTCTCCACTGGACACTGCTATACCCTCTATGCCCTGGCACTCTGTACTCAGTACTTCCCTGCAGTATGGGAGACTCTGGAGCCCACAGAGGCCCAGGTTGCCAACCTGGTCCATAGGAAAGTGGCAAAAAAGGCCTCCTTTATGTTGGTATTATTTTCTATTAGAAGGGGCTTCAAGCACTGTTGGCTGTGCCCAAAGACTTAAACAGCATTTAGGAAAATCACTTATCCAATCATAACTTATATCCTCTAAGCTCTCCACAAAACTTGGACACAAGTATCATGAAGGCTGGCTGGATACAGTGCCACCATACCTGAAGCACAGCCCAGTGCTAGGCTGGGGTTTCCTCTCTTAGATATGCCCAGTGGCAGAATCAGCTCTTCCCGATATGACTTGTCATACTATGTGGAGCTCAGAATTCACTGCACTCAGCGGAATCTTATTTGAGTGTCCCATTTTTCTTTCCTCCCAGTGGGTCTTGCTGGGAACATGGAAAATCTGATTTCTTTTCTCTGATCTTCTTAACTCCAGATCTTGGAAACTTTTTAAAAAAGATCTGATAGTCTTCTTATTCATATTAAAATATTAGCTGAGCCAAAATAGCATGTGGTCTGACTTTTCTTTCATTATAAAAGAAAATCCTTTATAAAAAGGATTTTTTTCATTATAATTTGAAAAGTGATTTTTTGAGATTTGCACAGTACTATGGATTGAATATTTGTGTTCTCCCAAAGTTCACATGTTGAAACCCTAATCCTCCATGTGATGATATTTGGAGATTGGGCCTTTGGGAGGTAATTAGATCTTTAGGGTGGAGCCCTCGTAAATGGGATTCATGACCTTATTAAGAAGAGACACAAGCTTGCCTATCTCTCTTTTTCCACTAAGTGAAGACACAGCAAGAAGCTGGCCATCTCCAAACTGGCAAGAGGCCCTCATGGGTGCCAACATAGTTGAGCTCCATCTTCCCAGCCTCCAGAATTGTGAGACATACATTTCTGTTGTTTAAGGCACCTAATCTATGGTATTTTGTCACAGCAGCCTGAGGAGTCTAAGACACATGGTTACAAAATGTTTCACAATTGGCTTGATATTTAACAGATACCGTTAAAAAATCTCATGAAACCTAGACAACCTTGGAATTCTGGACATAGAATTGCCTCAACTTTAGTGTGTGAAGTAGTAATGATCTTCAGCAGGTGAGAAAACACTAAGTCATCTTTACTTGAAATTCTCTTATTAATCAGTTTATTCTCCTAGGATTTTAGCTCCTTCATGTTCTACAATACAGGGGATGTATATGGCAACTTATGAGAACACCGCAAGTTAATTATGCTATGTAATGATTGTCGGTCTCTTGACTGTATTTTCTGTTCCTGGTCTGCTACGTGAGTAGGCCATGACACCTCAGTTTTCATGGGTAGGACCTCTGTATATGTTTCCACTCATTGGCATTTCAACAGCTTTTAGGGTACATTATTTACTTTCATCAAATTCTCTTCAAAGATCTTTTATGGACATATCAGGCCCTGGTTTTATGATGACTCAAATATATGCCCCCTACCTTTGACCATTTGGAAGAGTGAAAACTATCAATCCTTGTAAATTCATTAATACATGTTTGTTGCTTCTCATGGACTTGGTTTTTATTTCTACTCTACAAATATATACTGGACTGGCTCCACATTGTGCCACACCCCATGTTCCACAGTTCTTCCAAGAAACACACACACACACACACACCTTCAAGTACATGCAATTGAATCCAATTACTCATTTCTAGGTTCTATCCTATCCACAATTCTGAAGAAACTTCAAGATTACAAAATAATAGGTACTTCAGACTTTGGAAGCAGAGATGTTAAACTATTGGTGAAAGTAAGATATTGAAAGACTAAAGATAGGATACGGGAAATAGAAAATCTAAGGATTTTCTAATCTAAGGATTAAGTCATGGCTTTATAACAACTGCTGTGTCTCAACTGACTTATCTTGGAAATAGAAGTCATTATAGTAGCTGTTCACTGTGTTTTATAATGTTATCAAGGTAAATAAAATGAAGGAAATATTTTGAAAAAACATAAGGATGGCCAGCGTCTGATTTACTGTTGCTGAAAACATCTGATTACCTGCAGGAAACTCTGCAATGCCCAGGAGTCCCACCCAGAGTGGGACTGCTATAATATCTGCAAACTAGTATCCCTATGGGCACAAATCTGTGGGTTTGTGCTGTTATGGACAGCTGTGTGTTAGAATTTGTCTCATCCTTTATGAAAATTCTTCACCCATTCACTTGACAGAACAAATCAAAACATGTGAGAAGGGATGATTGTTTCAAAAGAAAAGTGGGATGTGTAGAGAGGGTTATGCATGGAGAGATGCCTCTGTGAATATTGAGTGCAGCGGGAGATAATATGAAGTTTCTTAGGACTTGGCAACTGGAAGATTCGATGAAAGAAACTACGTTCCTTTTTTTAAACAAACAAACAAACAAACAAAAAATGGCAGTCCATTAAAAAAAGGGAACACCAACCTAGCCAGTCTCAGACATTGTTAAAAAGGACTCAAGACCCATTCGTTTTGACTTAGGTGTGCATATTTCTAAACTTCTGCCCCTTTACAAACACATTTGTTCTAACCATATTGCAACAGATCTGCATTCTTAGCCAATTCCCCTGAATTCTTAATTCTTGTTAACAACTCTGGCAATTAACCAATTACTCCTACCACTGAAGGGCTCAGGGAGGAAGGGACAGATGATTTATAGCAGCACAGCGTCCATGCTTGTTGAATCGAGCTCAATTGCTGGAGTACTTCATTTAGAGAATAGATGGGGAGGTGAGTAGCCAACAGGCTGAAGATAATCAAAAGACTACAACTGCCAACAGGTGACAGGTTGGAAGTGCTCCTTCCTCTGACTCTTTTTTACTGTTATTTCCCTCCTGTCCTTGTTCCCAAAGCTCACACAAAATCCCGATGTCACTTGGATGGGTCAGCCAGCTAATCGTGTTGAGGGTTTTACAGAAAGGTAGCATCATAGTATTTAAAGAGCCTCAGAGATTGTCTAGTCTATAAGTGCAGGAAACTGTTCTACAAGGCCCTGGTGAATGACCCGTTAGATCCTTTTTAAATATTATCAGTAATGACTTTGGAAGGCAGCTCATTCCACTACAGGACAACTGTTTGTTAGAAAGTTTCCCTTAAAATGAGATACAATCTGCCTGGTTCTAATATATGCCCACTGATTGCATCTGTCTTGCGAAGCAATCCAGAATCACTCCACTCTTGCTCCTAGATAGTGTGCCTCCAAAACTTGAGAACATCTTTAATATCCCATCCTTCACTGCAGTTCTTCTTCTCATGTTTGTGGGACAGAGTTTTCTTATCTTTTTCCAGTCCCTCTTAAAAACACCGTTTTTTTCTCAAGGCCCTTCTTAAATTGCAGCACCAGCATTTTTAAATCATTGCCCATGGTGCCTTCCTTGTGAACCGCATTCCTGCCATTTACATCCCCCATATTATCTTTGGTCCCAATAAAACCATGGATTCTGAGGGACCTATTCAATTAAAGCCAATAATATGACCAGGACCACGCTGATGACATTTGCTAGTCCTTCCCTGAAATAACTTTGGATTTATCATTTCTGTTTCAGAACTGTTTCTAGGGCTGTGTGGCAGGGCTTGAACTTTTGATGTGCTCTTTAAGAGCACCTAAATTTACTGAGTTAATAAAATTATAGACACTGATAAAGGCAATAATAGAGCAAGAAGAAGTGAACAATGGTTTCAGCCAGAGGGAGAAAAGGGAAGGTCACTCAGAGTAGAAGGCGGCAAATAGTTTCTGCAGACAGGAACGCTCTTTGGTGGTGGGCATGGAGTTATCCCAGAGGGCAGGCCCAACCAGATGGGCAGACCCACCAGCGTGCACATGTGACTTGAGGGGTGCTAAAACATTCCTAGTCCCCAAATATCTGTTATACTCCTCCTACTGCCAGAAATCCCCATGTAACTAACTCCTTTAGCTTAAAGCCACTGTAAAAATGTAAATGTTCTCTGGGAGAGTAAAATATTAATCCATTATCAACTAGTGACATCTCAGCTACACTTGACCAAATTAGAACTAGCTGGTCACTGAGCAGACTCCTAGAGGAATAGGCTACAAAACCGATATGTTTTAATTGAAGGAACAATATAGAAAGATAAAATTTCAAGACTTTGTGGTGCAAGGAGGTGAAGAGGAAGGATAGAGATAAGGATTTACTTGGTGGAAAGTGAGTTGCCTGAGACAAGCAGGGTGCCTCTGTGGAGGCCTGTGCAGCCCTCAGCAGCAGTGTGGATACTGGGAACTAGATGAATAAAGTGAGGATGCTAAAAAGCAGCTAAAAAAGAATATGAATAAATCTCTTAGGTTGAAGTGCTGTGGAGGGATGCCCTGAGGCATTCTCTATCGAGCTTGGGCTCAGGAACTATGAATTGGCTGGGTGGGCAAAATGCCCTAGTTTTTTGATTTTTAATTTTAATTTCTCACTTCTGAATGGACTTACTTAAATTACTTCAGAGCTGTAAACTGTAAGGAGAAATTCATTTGATACCCTGCTTTATTGCTGACTTTATTCTTTCTGATTTTCTCCATCTTATTCCTGGTGAGACCCCCAAAGGGTGATGAATTAGGAAGGGGAGAGGAGTTGGAGGTCAGCAGGCAGATCATCAATGAAAAAAAGCTGAGGAAGAATAATTTTCATATTCTTTATAATCATGAACTAGAAAGACTCTCTGAATTCCAATGTAAGAGAAACAACTTAATGTGACTTAGGCAGAAAAGGAGAGTGGATGAATAATAAATACATAAGTAAATAATAAAGAGTAGAAGGAGAGGATACAGTCAGGATGCCTGGATGCTGAGACCTTTATGGTGTCACCTCTCTTTCTCTCTCTATCTCTCTTTCGCCTCCTTTTCTCCTGTTTCTCATGTGTGCCTCTTTCAGGTGTTAGGTTCATTCCTTCCTCCCACAAACAGGGTTTCTCCAGTTGCAGGCTCACATCTTCTCAACCTCATGACCACATCTGAAATAGTTCCTTTTGTTGTTGTTGTTGCTCTTAGTTCAGTTTAGGAAAAATATGAAAGAGCTGTGAATGGTTCCATTGGGTCCTAGGCTTATTCCCAGAATGATCACCAGCTCCGGTAAAGTGTGAGGCAATTAGCTTATTCTGGATTCAGTGTAACCCCCAAGGCCAGATAGCCGATAGCTGCTATCAACGAAGGGGAGAAGTGATGTTGGACACACAGACGAAGAATTATAACACAAAGGAAGATTGAGGGAGTCATTTAATAGCAGTGTACCTACAATCCTAATGGAAGCCGAGATCTTAGTGGGGTTTTTACACCCTCTAATCTAATTACAAAATTGTAAAATGGACCTTATTAGTCAGCTAGGGCTTCTGTGGTAACAAAACACAACAAAACAGGTAGCTTAAACAACAGAAATTTACCCTCTCATACTTCAAGAGGCTGCAAGTCCAAGATCAAGATGCTGGCAGGGCTCTCCTGAGGTCTCTCTCCTTGGCTTGCATATGGCTGATTCTCTGTGCACGTTCATCCTTGGTGTTTCTCCCTCTTATAAAAACACCAGTCATGCTGGACATGGGGCTCACCCTCAAGACATCAATTAGCCTTACTTACCTCTTTAAATGTCCTATCTCCAAATATAGTCACATTGAGGCTTAGGGCTTCCAGATATCAATCTTCCAAGGGACACAATTCAGTCCATAACATGGACTAGTCTAGGTTTCAGTAAGGAAATGGACAAGCTGTGGAATGGTGTTTGAGTTTTTTCCCCTAAATTATAGAAGATAAGTATGAACCAGGGAAGACAAACCCACCTGAAACACATATATTTGCAATGCAAGGGTTGAGGGGCCTAAGATCATGTGATTATGACTGATAAGGCTACTGAAGACCAGATGTAGCAAACAGGCAAGACATTTTCCTAGAATGAGTTGGAAGTTTTGCCTAACAGTAAGACTGATTTTATATTCTAGGAAGTGTCTCCCCAAAGAGGGAAGCCCTAGTTTTCAGAGAAGCAAGTGCTTCTGTGCCAAGTTAAGGAATAATCTGTCTCTGATCCTGTCTGATGTATAAATTGGCCGTATATTTTTGGCAGTGCCATCATCCAAGAGCTAAGTTTTAAAAAATGTCTAGGAAAATATAATACTTATCTGCAAATGTGAATGCTAATGAAACCCTGTTGCTGGCTAATTTCCATCAGAGGAAATTGCTACATATTCAAAATATCTATAGGTGGACACTGAAAATCATCATTGCTATTAAAAAGCAGTTTATACCAGAGTTCATGTTTGAACTAAAGTGAAAATTCTGTCTCTCTAATAAGAATATAATAACTGGTAGTCTCAGTATTTAATAGGAAGGAATGAAATTTGAGAAAACAGAAATAAAAGCTTTTTTTTTTTTTTTTTT
>NW_012105886.1:1366119-1423247 GCF_000951045.1 Mandrillus leucophaeus
TAATCCTCCTACCTATGAACACAGACTGCATTTGGAGAAAACAGAAATAAAAGCTTTTTTTTTTTTTTTTTTTTAAAGAAATCAACTAGATCTAGGGAATAATTACTATTGTGATCCATTGAATAGAAGCAGCATTTGTTCACTTGGTGTGTAGTTTACTTATAATCCTCCTACCTATGAACACAGACTGCATTTGGGGTGTGTATGTACATGTGTGGGCAGCAGGGAGAGAACAAGTTGAAAGAGAATGAAATCAATGTATGAGGAACATAATTTAGGAATTTATCTTTTTTTAGTAATAGAGTTTGAAAAGTAAGATAAACCTGATAATGAGTTTTCTTCCTTGTAGCCAGGTTTGTGTATAAAAGGAAAAGACTTTCTCATATACAAATGCAAATCTATGTACCATGCCCCCGCAAATATAAGCAAGGATGTGCACATATGTCCCAAATTAATTCCAAAGCAATTTCAGACCCAGATTTGTGTTAATGCATTTAGCAAGTAATTAGTTGTCCATTCATTCATTAACAGCATATTTTAAAACTTCTTGCAAAACCCAACCTCCCCCCTCAACAAAGTGGCACTTCTAAGAAGACAGAAGGGATAGAAAATATGTTGGGTAAGATGAGAAAACAAATCAGAGAAAGAAAATTACATGTTAGCTGTAGAAGAACATTAGTCATAGAAATGGGATTTACAAAGAACACACTTTGCTTTCCTTTACCTTTTCACACAAAAAGGGGTGAAGTTGCGAATTGGAACTGCATCAGTGGGTACTTTAGCATTTTATGATTCCAGTTTAGTATAATGTTTTTCTCTCTTGGACGTTATAATTTTTCTTCCATTTGTAAAGCGCTTTATAGTTTTCTAAGCAGTTTCACATAGAGTAGCTCATTTGTGGAACTAATAGCATTTATGTGGGATCACAATATTCTAATAGAATTGTGCAATTCGCATAATGAGTTTAACTTGTTATTAAAATGAATGCCACTTGGATAAGATTGAAGGGGAAACCAGGCAGGTCAACAATCTTGAGGTAAGTTCTGACCATTTTGGATTTGTAAGAGCTGAGGGTAAGAAATAAAGATACTTTGGGAGAATATGACCATAGATAAAATAAGTTTAAAAATGAAGGCTAAAGGCACACAGATGTCCTGTTCCTATTTCAAAATTTCACTAGGAGTTGTGATAGAGATTGCCAATTTCCATTCTCCTCCTTTTCCTCCTCTTACAAACACAGGCTCTGCATTACTGGATGTGCCAAGCTGGAAAACTGCATCACCCAGCCTCCCTTTCCCCTTCTTGCTTTTATTAGCCTACGGTTTTTGCAACATGCTAGACCTTCTGACTCCAAGGAGATCTAGATAATGGAAGCTACACAGTAAAGATGGAGCAGAAAAAGATGGAAGGAATCTACGACATCAGTGTTCTGTTAAACACCTCCATGCATTCTTCTATTATTCCAGCCATTGCTAGATGACTAATTTTGCTCAGGTACAACAAAACAACTTGGTGAAGCCTGCCATGCACCTCTCCCTTCCTGATCTACAGAATCTCTAATCATTTTACCTTCATATGGAAAACTAATAGGAACTTCTTCAGCACCCAAGGAAGTGCAACCCATAAGTGTTAGTAGTAGTGTATGAAAAGAGTTAACACATGTTGGGAATAAAAAATACCCTTTCCAATGGGTATTTGAAATGTAGCCAAGATATCCATGCTTTCCTTTTTCTTTCTTTCTGTCAAAGAGCCCTGATATATTTTGCAAAAGGCTTATCTGGCCTCCCAAGGAACATTCCAACAGGTGATCCATAGTGATTTTATATAAATAAAGCAATGTTGTCCAGTGTTGTCATTCCCTTCTCTGCACATACACTCCCTCCATCTGCCATTCCTGCTCACAAATAAACGTCCTACATATTAGCCTTTGTTTCAGACTTCTCTTTCCAGGGGTCCCAGGTGATGACAGATTAAAATCATGCAGGAATAAACCAGTCCTGGATTGCCTAGCTCTGAGCGTTTCATTTTTAATATAAACAGGAGAGTTATCATAGCTTTCAGCTCAATAATTTATCTATTGATAAATTATTAATATTTATCTATGGTCACATTCTCCCAAACTAGCTTTTATTTATTTACTATAAATATTAATCTATTGATAATTAAACCAATAATTTATCTTTTGGTTCTATTTTATAATTTTTAGTTTTTGATTTATATTCTCTATTTCATGATACTTCATTCTTGTATTTTCCTTTAGTTATTTAGACATAGTTTTCTTCAACTCTTTGAATATATTTTAAATAGATGATTTAAACTCTATTTAAAGTCTTTCTAGTAAGGACAACTTCTGAGTTTCACAGGCCAGTTTCTATTGACTGGTATTTTTACTGTGTGTGGGTCATACTTCCTCATAATTTTGCATCTCTTACAATTTTCAATAATATATATATATTTATTTTTAAATATTTAATTTAAAAATAAAGATTGCACATATTCAGTGTGCACAATGTGATGATTTCATATATGCATACGTTGTGTAATGATTATCACAATCAAATTAACACATAAAATTATAAAATCAAATTTATATGTCATCCTTGTGTGGGGACCATGCTAATCTTCTCTGTATCATTCTGATTTTAGTATATGTGCTGCCAAAACAAGCACTAAATATTGTAGTTAAACAATGTGGCAACTTTGAAAATCAGATTTCCTTACACTTTTCCCAGGGTTGTTGCTGTTGCTGTTTGTTATTTTTGTGGTTATTTGTTTAATTACTTTCCATGAGTAATTCTGTGGTATCTCTTTTATTTGTCCTGTGTGGACAGTTAAGCTTATTGGCCAGCTGATGATTAAACTACGATTCTCTTAAATGCACTGAACTAATAATTTTCCCTGCCTTCTCAAAGGTGGTTTTGTGTGTGTTGGGGTATGCCTTCAATGCTTTGCAAGGAGTTTGCAACTCTGCCTTCCTTTTTATTCCTGCTTGGGGAGATCCTCAAAGTTGGCTAAAGTTGAAAGAGTAGAGCCTTCTCAAGTATTTCCTGGGCATTTCCTAACCACATGTATATGGTGTTCTAGATTCCCAGGAATAGTTTAGTACTTTAAAAGTCTCCTATGAACAACTCTTTTCCTATTTTTTTCCCCTTGTAGTTATTTTTCTGGTCAGCTTCTTGTTTATCCCAGCTGTTATCTCACCTCAAGCAGCTGCAATATTAAACAATTACCACTAATTATTTCCAACAAATACCATGGAGAAAAAGCTGTTTTTAGAGTGTGAACTCTGAGTATAAAAAATAATAATAAGGAAACGCCATGCAAATTGGGGTTTCCAGGGAACTTCCAGATAAGTCAGATAATGACAATTCTGTGGCTATAGGACTTTTGAGGAAGTTCAAACCCAAAACCTGTCTGCCCCTACCAATGGCTATGAAGTTGCTGGTTTCAATGCCTACATTGATTGTGAGGACTTTTATTTTCAAAGGTTCTGTAGATCTAGAGAGAGAGAACAATAGAAAAATGGTCAGTTAAAATGCCACAGTGTCCTGTTATTACCACAATCTTACCACACTGCTTTTATTGAATAAATCCTTCTTGAGCTTGGTTAATTTTCAGAGTACTGAAAGTATTTATTTCACCTCTTTTTGTCAGTGTTTTCATTGCTTGTATAAAGGAGTAAATTATTGGACATCATTACTCTGTTATTCCTGCTGATGTTACCCTCTGAAATCAATCTGAATCCAAGAACAAAGGGGGAATTAAGATATTCTCAGATTTAAGAAAGCTGAGAGAATTAGCTGCCAGCAGAACTACCTTAAGATACTGGCAAACTAAAGTTCTCTTAACTAAATAAATTTTTTAAAAAATGATAAGAGAAGGACTTTTGGAACATTAGAAAGAAAACAAAAAAGAAAACAAATATATAGGTAAATAATATGGAAATGCCTTCTTTTTAGTTTTCTAAATTGTGTTTCTCTAACGTGTTTCTCACTGTATGTAGACAAAACTTTTAAGATAGTTGTATAATGAATATAGAAGGATAAATGGGTGTAAAGAGAGAGAATATTTCTATGGTTTGCTCAAACTGGTAAAATAATGATAGCAGTGGACTCTGATAAGCTACTTATATATCATATAATATCTGGAACCTTCGCTGAGACTATGTATAGATATAAACTCAAAACCACTGCATATAAATCAAAATGGAATCATAAAATATACACTGAATCCACAAAAAGACAGGACAAAGAAACCAAAACCTGGAAAGCAAACAGAAAATCAACAGAGAAAGAATTAAGCCCTGAAATACCAATAATTACATTAACTATGAAAGGACTAAACATACCAACTGAAAGATAGAGGTTAGCAGCATGGACAAAAATAACAAGCCATTAATATGTTGTACATCAGAAACTTGCTTCAGATATAATGATATAGGCAGATTTAAAGCAAAAGTATAGAAAAAGGTATACTATGCAAACATTAATAAAAAGAAAGCAGGGGTGGCTATGTTGATATCACATAAAATAGATTTCAAAGTGTATTAGTTCATTCTCACATTGTTATAAAGAACTATCTGAGACTGGGTAATTTATAAAGAAAAGAAAAGAGGTTTAACTGGCTCACGGTTCCACAGGCTGTATAGGAAGCATGGCTAGGGAGGAAATTATGTGGTGGAAGGTGAAGGAGAAGTAGGCACATCTTACATGTGGGCGCATGAGAAAGAGTGAAGGGGGAAGTGCTACACACTTTCAAACAACCATATCTTATGAGAACTCACTCACTATCATGAGAACAGTAAGGGGTAAATCCACCTCCATGATCCAATCACCTCCTACAGGTCCCTTCCCCAACAATGAGGATTACAATTCAACAAAGGGCCAAACCATATCACAAAGCAAAGAAAGTTATTAGGGCCACAGAGGAACATTACAGAATCATTAATGGATCAATTCAATGAGAAGAAAGATATAACAATCCTAAATATGTATGCACCGTACAACAGAGCTGAACATACATGAAGCAGAAACTGATGAGGCTGAAAGAAAAAGTAGACAATTCATAATTACAATTAGATTATAATTCAACATCCCTCTTTCAACTATTGATAGTACAACTAGACAGGAAATGACCAAGGTTATGGGAAATCTCAATAGCTTCTATTTATAGATAATTTTCCAAAAGCAACTGAATATACTTTCTCTTCTAGTAGTTATGGAACATATACTAAGATCAACTGTATCCTGGATCATAAAACAAACACAAAAGTATTAAAAATAATTGAGATCAAATAAAGTGTATTCTCTGAAAACCATGCAATTAAATGACAATCTAATAACAGAATTATAAAGGTCAAATCACCACACTACTTGGAAACTAAACAATACAATTTAAAGTTATTCATGAATCACATAGAAAGTCTCAAGGAGTGTTAAAAATACAGTAAAATAAATGAAATGAAAACCATAGCATATTAAAATTTGTGAGACACAGATGGAGTAGTTTGATGAGAGGAAAATTTATAGCACTAAATTCTTACATGAGAAAAAAGGAAAAGTCTCAAATCAATAATCTAAGCATTCACCCTGAGAGAGCAGAAAAAGAGAGCAATTAAACTCAAAGTAAGGAGAAGAAAGAAAATAGTGTTAAGAACAGAGATCAAATAAAGTAAACATACATAGTTTGGGTGCAGTAGCTCATGCCTATAATCCCAGAACTTTGGTAGGCTAACTTGGGAGGATTACTTGAATGGTTGTATGTCACCCAGGCTAGTCTTTAACTCTTTGGTTCTACAAAAAAAAATTTAAAAATAAGCCAGGCATGGTGGCAGATACCTGTAGACCCAGCTACTTCAGAGACTGAGATGGGAGGATCACTTGAGCTCAGGAGTTTCAGGCTGCGGTGGACTATGATTGTGCCTCTGCACTCCAGCCTGAGTGACAGAGCAAGACCCTGTCTCCAAAAAAAAAAAAAATTAATTTAAAAAAACCTGATCAAATTGATTAAAGAAAAGGTGGAAATCTTGCCTAGATCAGTAACAATAGAAGGGCAGTGAAAGTCCATCAACTCTGGATTTCTAATCATGGTAATAATGAGTAGATAGTTTAAATAAAATATTCGGTTGATAAACCTAAAAAAATTATCTGGTTGAAAAAAAATGAAAACTAAATATATATAAATAAATTTCCTATCTATATATGATATATATATATATATATGCTTGAAGTCATTGAGGAGCTAGTAGGACACTGAGAATTTATCAGACTAAAAAATAAGACCAAAAAGAAATACAGAGAGGTAAGCCTAGCATCTAGAGCTTCTTTTACTTCAGTGCATTTGCTGATACCTGACCCATTGAACTGGAATTATGACAAACAATGACAAAAAAAAAAAACTGGGAGCTATAAATAAATATATTTCAACATTTTAGGCAAATTCTGAAGTTTAACAATATAATTACCACAATTGAGAACTCAATGTATAGATTTAATCACATATTAGGTAGAGTTAAAATGATAATTAGTAAACTAGTGATGGGGTCAGATGGAAAAAGTCTTAAGTGCAGCATAGACAAATGAACTGGAGAAAAACAGAAGAGAGAATGAAAGATGCAAAACGGGAAGTTCTAACATACATGCTAAGACATAGAAGAAAAGTAGAAAGAATATAAGACAGAGAATGATATTGGAAGAGAGAATGCCTAAAATACAAATACAAACTATAAATGAATGACTATGAGTTCCAAATAAAACAAATGAAGAGAAACTTAGACCTATCATGGTAAAACAACTGAGGACCAAGGACAAAGAAAATCTGAATGGCAGTTGAGCAAAAAGACAAATTACTTTGAAAGGAGCCACAACTTGACTGACAGCAGACCTCTCAACAGAAACAATGGAAGACAGAAAATATTGAAATGATATTTTTAAAGTGCTGAAAAATAAAAAGGTTAACATAAATTAAATATCCTTTTGAAATAAAAAAAAATTTTCAGAAAAAAGTAAAATATTTATACCAGTAACTCAGTAAAAGAATTTCTGAAGAGTATTCTTTAAAGAAAATAAAAGAATCTAGTGTATGAAGAAAGAAAAAAAGAGTACCAAAAGTTAATCATTTGGATTTGCCTAAATGAATATTGACTAGAAAAAATAAAATGACTAATACACCTTCAGGTTTTATACGCACACCTGCATACATGCACTTAAAATTAAAATATAGAAAATTGGTAGCTTGTAAGACATGAGTGTGGTAAACGGAGTTAAACTGTTTTGAGGCCCATGAAATGCCTAGGAAAAAGTGAAAACCCATCTTATATAAACTTTTTAAAGTCAAGAATATATGTTCTAATTTCTTGTGTAATCACAAAATAAAGAAACAAAAGTAGCAGCCAAGATAATAAAAGAAAGAAATAAAATGATTACAAAGAGCAAACTTCAGTTAGTCCAAAACTAGATAGAAAGAAGAACGAAATAAAAGAAGTGAGACAAACTTATAGGAAATAGTGATTTTAGATTTTTAAAATTCGCATTAGCTATTACATTACATATAGGTAGAATAAATGCTCCAAAAAAGGCAAAATTTCAGACAAAGCAAAAAAATAAAAACCCAACTAAATGCAAATTTAAAAAGACTTTAAATATAAGGTCACAGAAAGGTAAAAATTAGAGGAATGGAAAATGTGTACTATGCAAACACTAACCAAAAGGCAGGCTTTGTAACTATGTGATTATCAGACGAAGACTTCAAGGCAAAAAATTGTTAAAACAAATTAAGGAGGCTATTTTGCAATGGCAAGAGATCCAATTCATCAGGAAGGAATAATAATTTTAAATTTGTATATTTACCTAAAACATATCTTTAAATATATAAAGCAAAAATAACTGATGAAGCTATAGCAAAAAAGTCCCAAAAAGTCTATAACCATAGTGGTACATTTTAAGACAATTCTCTCATTAACTAATAAAACAAAGCAGAGAATAAAAGAGTGAGAATATAGAATATTTGTACAACACAATTAACAAACAAGATGTGATTGATTTAGAACACTGCTTCCAACATCTGCAGAATATGAATTTGTATAAAGTGCACATGAAACATTAACCAAAATAGATCATCTGCTGATTCATATAGAAAGTCTAAACAAATTTCAAAGGATTGTCTTCATGCTGAGAATGTTCTCTGACCACAGAGCAAATTAAGCTAGAAAACAAAAACAAAAAGATAACAAAAATTTCCATATGTTTGGAAATTAAGAAGGATAATTCTAAGTAGGTTTTGATTCAAAAAAGGAATTATAGAGGAAACTAGAAATTTCTTTGAAATGAGTGATGATAAAAATATTACAACTTGAAGATTAGAGCTAAGGAAATTAACCGGGATAATTATAACTTTAGATCCATGTATATAATAATAAAGATTAAAAATAACCTGAGCATGAATCTAAAGAAATTGGAGGGAGAGGTGGAAAAAACTATGAAACCCAAAGAAAATAGGAGGAAGAAAATCATAAATACAGTAGAAATTAGAGAAATAGAAGAAAACAAACATGCAGCAAAACTAAATATTAATTATTTGAAATATTTACTGAAATTGATAAATTTCAGTTACACTGATAAAACTGATGAGAGAGGTAGAAAGAGAGAAAATTCATGAATAAAATTTGGAATGAAGAGGGACATTGCTATAGATCCTACAAATAATAATTTTTTACTCTGAAAACTTTATGCCAGACATTTAAAAATATTACTTGCATGGCAGGCCGAGGCGAGTGGATCACCTGAAGTCAAGAGTTCCAAACCAGCCTGACCAGTATGGTGGAACCCCATCTCTACTAAAAATACAAAAATTATCTGGGAATGATGGCGTGCACCTGTAATCCCAACTACTTGGGAAACTGAGGCAGGAGAATGGCTTGAACCTGGGAGGCAGAGGTTGCAGTGAGCTGAGATCACACCACTGCACCCCAGTCATGGTGACAGAGGGAGACCCCGTTAAAAAAAAAAACAAAAAAACAAAAAACAAACAAACAAAAAACTTACTTACAATAAGCAAATTAGGAAAGTTCTCTCTTACAAAAACAGAAAAAAGAAAAAATAGAAAATTCAAATGTATTTAACTGTTAAAAATGACTTTCTTATGAAAAGTCTTCTATGGACAAAAGAAAACAACCCTCCATGGTGAAATGGCTTCTTTCATGAATTCTACCAGTTATTTAAGAAGAAAGTCATGACAATCTGATGCACCTTCCTCTAAAGAACAAAAAACAAAAATAAAACTAGGAAATACTACCACTTCAAGCATAACCTCTACACCAAAACTGACAAGGAATTACAGAAATAACAACTACCTGGAATTGTTATTAACAAAGAGGAAAACTTTTATAAACAAACTAAGAGCAAAATGCAAACCAAATGTAGCAGTAAATAAAAATAGCCATTCTTCTTAAGTTGATTTTATTTCAAAAGTGCAAAATTTATTTAACATTTGAAAATTAATTAACATAATTCATCCCATCAACAGAGTAAAAATTTTTTAAATAAATACAAAAAAAATTTTAGAGACGTTTTCTACTTATGATTAAAACAAACACATAAAACATCCTAGCAAACTAGGAATAAAAATATATTCTCTTAATTTGAGAAATTATAACTGTGAATAAACTTGTAGCAAACATCATATTTAGTAAGGAAATGTTGAAGGGAATTCAAGATTGAGAATGATTTAAGGGTGTTTTCTACTATCAATGCCTTTGAAATTTGTACTAGAGGTCATTTTCAAGGCAAAGAGATTTTAAAAGCAACAAAATATATAAGAATTAAATAAAAGAACTAAAATTTATACTATCAAAGATAATATAGTCATAATCATAAAAATCTAAAAGTCTTTCAGATAATGAGTGTAACAAGTTTACAGATAAAAGGATAATATATTTTTGTATAAATTACAATATATTATTGTCTAGTTACCTCTAAAAGAAGAAGAAATGTATCAGGAGAAACCATTTTAATTTGCAAAAATAAGGAGTTATTTGGGACAGATCAATGGACGATGTATGCAGTGTCTACACAGGAAACTATAAAACAATATTGAGAGAAAATAGTTTCTAAATAAATAGAGGTGATACCATGTTCATTGATTGGAAGACTAAAAATTATAAAAATAGCAATTCCCCCAAAATTGATATTTAGATCCAATACAATCCCAAACAAATTATCCAACAGATTGTATTATGGAAATTGGTAAGCTAATTCCTAGTGTATATGGAAAAGAAAAAGGCAGGAGTAGCAAAGGCAAGTTGCAAGAACTTGTTCTGTTAGATATCAGAGTTATGTTAAAGCTACAGTAATTAAAACAATATGGCATTGAAAAATATACTATACTAATGGAATAGAACACATTCAGAAACACACACACACACACTCACACACACACACGGAGACTTGATTTATGACAGAGATTCCTGTAAGAAAGTAGGAATGATCAACCTTTTCATTGACTTTGCTGGGTCTACTGAATATCCATATGGGGAATAGACATTTTTTGACCCCTACTTTACACCAGTAACAAAATTTATTTCATCTGGGACAGAGACCTTAAAGCTTCTAGAAAACACACAACCTCCCTTACCTACAAATGATTTGGAGACCTAAATGGTCACTTCAAAATGAGAATATTTAAGTGACCAATAAACATATGGAAAAGATGCTCAAAAGGAAGATGGAAATTGAAATAACTGAAATGTCAGTATGCATTCTCCATACTAATTAAATGAAAAAGACTGACAATGGAAAGTTTTAGCTGAAATAGCAGCTGTGGAGCATTGCTGATGGGTCACTGTTGCTGAGAATGTCAGCTAACACTACTCACTGTTCGGCATTATCTCCTAAAACAACTCCACTCTTTGGAATAACCAGTAGAAATACATACACATATATGCCACAAAAAAAAAAAATCAAAGAATGTCAACAGAAGGATGACTTATAATAGCCCAAACCTGAAACAATACATTTGATAGGCAAATTAATAAGTCATATATCTATACAAGCGGCTATGATACAGCAGTGAAATAGATGTACTATTACTACATGATGAAACATGAATGAATTCACAGACATGGAATGTTGAGCAAAAGAAGTCAGATATAAAAGGGGACGCCACATGCTATATGATACCACTTACATAAAGTTCAAAAACAGTCACAACGATATTATAATGTTCAAAATCAGGGTATTGATTGCAGTTTGGAGGAAGAGGGCAGTGACTGGAAGGAGGCATGAAAGGAGGGCATATTGATTCCTGGTAATAGTCTACCTCATGATGTGGCTAGTATTCATGTGGAGGTTCACTTGTGATAGTCACTGGCTATAAGCTATATTTTGTGCAGTTCTCTATATTTTTCTAATACCTGAATTTTTAAAAATGTGTAAAGAGTAAATATCAATTATATTTCCCAAAGTTTCAAGAAAATCATAAATTACAAAAGTAGTCCAGAACCTAGAAAAAAAATGAAGGAAACTTTCCCAGTCTGTTCTATAATAATGCTGTATTTGATTCCCAAATTGGATGAATACAGAATTCATGAATATAAAAAACAGCCAAGAAAAAAAAAATAAAAACTAAAAGGACAATCTTATTATTAAGTACAGAAGAAAAATGTAGACAAATATATCAAATATCAACAAATGTAACCAATAGATATAAATTTTATTTTGTAATAGATAACCTGTTAAAATAATGCTGAATCCTGGACAAATATGTTATATCTCAGAAATGCAATAATGGTTCAAAATGAGAGGATCTATTAAAAAAAGAACAAATCAATAAAAGAAACGATATATGATCATCTCAATATAGAATAAAGTATTTTTCAAATAATTCAGTATCCATTCTTAATAAGTATTTGAATTTGAATGAAATAATAAAGCCCAAAGGTTTTTTTTTTTTTAAAGCAAAAAAACAAAAACAAAAACAAACAAATAAACAAAAACCCAGGAAGGCAATGAAGATTTTGAAGAGGAAAATAATTTAGGACAGTGTTTTCCACCTTGGGGTTGAGAAAGCTTTCCAGATTGACAGATTTTTTGACATAAAAACTAAATTTTCTCTGTGACACAGATTTTACAGCCTAAGATAAAAGATAAATGACAGGTTGAAAGAAAATAACTGAAACACATATAAAAGAGCAAGCATTCTTATCCAGATGCATATATGTGTGTGTGTGTGTGTGTGTATGTATGTGTTTCCAATAACTCAACAAGGAAAACATATATCTCAATACAAAATTGTACAAAAAATTAATAGGTGGTTTCAACACTAGGAAAAATAGAAATAATGGGTAAGTTTAAAGAGACCTTAAACGACACACACACATACACATAAAACAGAAAAATTAAAATGTAAAAAAGACACTCTAAAGAATTGAAAATACTTAGGAATTATTTGAACATGTTTAGGAAAAAGAACCATAATCCACTATTGAAGGGCATGAAAACTTGCATAGATATTTTTAGAGGGGCAATTTTCCAGTTTCTATCAAAATTCAAAATTCCCATAAACTTTGATCTAGAAATTCCACTTTTCAGTATTTATTCTTGAGCAATGCTTGCAAAGCACACAAGGAAGTAGGTAAAGAGATGCTAATTATAGCACTTGTTTTCATAATTGAGAAAAATTGGGGATAAACGATTCTAATGTTTTGGTAATCAAATATTTATATGAATTCAGTTCACCAATATTATGGAAAACTATTCAGAAATGTAAACGATTAAGGTGGATTTACAAATACTGAAATAGAAAGATCTTCAAAAGAGTTATTAATTGGAAAATTGCTATAAAACAATATTAAATATTATCCCATTTATGAAAAAGTAAGCACTTTATATATTAAACACGCATGTGGAAATATGTATTTTATGTAAATTAATAGGACAAAGTGTAGAAGATGCATTTAAATGATAACAGTTGCAGTGATCAGTTCTGTGAGAGGAGTGATATTGGGGCTGTGTGGAGTGAGATTTTCACTTTAGCTCTAGCTACATATTGCTTCCATTTACAAAATAAATTTGTGTTTGTGCATTGCTTATGTGATTAAAATGTGAATTAAAATGTTGCTGAAAGTATTACTGTAGCACTCACTTGTGTCAAGGTATATGGATTTGTGATTTTATCAGCCACTCTGTGAGTTATTTTTTTCAAGAATGCAAATCTATACTTTTGTCTTTTTCTACAAATCATCTCAGGAATCAAATTATAAAATTCTAACCTGAAATATAAGTTAAGTGTCTAATAGAAAAAAGCAGGAATAAAAAATCATAATGAAAAGTAGTAAAATTTGCAGTAAACATAGTAAAACATGAATCACATGTAAGTTATTCTTTTCAGCTGAATTTGGCATTTTTAGAATGATGAGAATATCAAAGAATTTATAGATTACTCTCAGAAAGATCTCCACCAAGTACTGTGATGCAAAAGTGGTTCTATATTCCATTTGATATTTATTGTGGAATTGGAGACCTACATGGGAACATTCCATCCGCTGCCTCTTCATTCCCTACTTCCCTTATTATTCTGGTTACATGGAGAAAGTATTGACTTTTGTTCCAAACATATGTCTTTCTTAGTGGGACTTCCCTTCTAGACCCTAGGGACCTTGAGTGACTAGTTTGTGTGCCAGCAGTTCTGTATTTTTGGATGATGAAAATTGATTTTCCTCCTCTTAGCAGGTGCTGTCTGAGTGAGCCTCTCCGCTCACGACCTGTGCAGATTGTGACATCAATAGGAGGAGAGGGGAAGGGAATGAATGTTGGGAGTTCTTAGTACACTTTACCTGAGGGGCCTGGGAAGCCTCGTGGCAATGAGGGTGCGCTAGAAAAAACAGTAACAATAAACTCAGTTTAGAACTGTTCTCATCCTTGATATTTCCTGGACTGATTCAATATTTGTATGCATTTTCTGGGATTATCAAAATCAACAGATCTTCATGAAGGGTTTGTTATGCTCTTCATAGTTCTAAATGGATCATTCTTGTTAAATGAGTAATGGAAAGACTCCTTTTAAGGAAAAAGAATAATTATAAAGGATCTCAGATGATGGCTTAAATTATGTTCATTACAGTGCCACCTATATTTGTTAAAACATAAAACTAAGTATTATTATGCTTAGAACTGTTTTATTACTGTGAAAGCCTAGCTACAGAGATGAGGTTTTGGTTGGTACACTCTGGAAAACTAGGAGCCTTTGAGTCAGGAAATAAATGCAAAAGTAAATTTTGAGCTTGCATATAGAATAGATTTGGGGTTTCAAGTCTACAGGGTAATCAATTCAAAAGTTATTGCAGGTTCCCAGGTCTAAGTTGTTAAGTGTCTACACAAGTGTAGGGTGGCGGCTTGGGGACAGTGGAAGGGTTAAATGCAGACAGGAAAATAGAAGTCTTTCTAAAAGATGGGAAAACTCTAGAGCAAAGCCTTCTAAAATTCTTGGTATTTTTAGGTGTTAAGAAAGTGAGGCTGTTATCTAGGAGTGTAAATCTGTCCATTGTTAAAACCTTGGAAGACTAGGACATGAAGAGTGTGGTCAGACAGTTGGGTCATTGGGCTGACTTTCAAAAGTAAGTACTTCAGTAGGGAATACACAAGGCAAGTATAGTCTGTCATAACAATTTACAAGTCAGTTGCTAAGAGAAGCCATACAAGGCAGCAGCTCCTCTGGATATCCAGAGGGTGAAACTGCAGGAACCGCCCTAATGCCCTGTTGTGTTCTAGGTTAATTTTCCTCCTTCAAGTACTCAACTGTTGCATGTGCTATGAATGGAAGTTTGTTTGCTTGCCAGAGGTGAAGGTAAAAAGAAAACAGGCAAAGGAGGAACATTTTTTAATGCTTCAGGTAATTACATGATATGGAGGAATTCTAGAGATGATTGAAGAAAATCTACAGGATTAAAATCCCAGAAAAAAACATTGAGAAAAGTCATGGGAAAGTAAAATCAGGATTATATACAGAAGACAAAATGCAAAGGCTGTAAGAAGCACCTCAATTATGTCACATTTCTACTTGATGTTGAACAAATGCAACTGTGAGTAGACATCAACATTTATTTCTGAATAATTTTGAATTTGAGGACCAAAAAGTAGGACTTATTATGCTGGAAAAGTGTTTGGGTCACTAAAATTATGTAGGATTATATTTTTGTGATTTGACCAAGAGCTCTGCAGATACCTTTGAAAGAGTAAAACAAAATTTCCCAGCAAAACTCTGAGGAGAAGACATGAAGTGGGGAATACAGCTAATGGTGTATCTGAGAGAATAGTATACTAGGTTCATAGTAATTTTTTGGAAGAATAATATGGGCTTCCATATGTTAATATAACAGGTGGTCAAGAATGGCTAGCAAATATTAAGTTAAAACTTTGATACAATAAGTTAAAAACATACTTGGTATGTGACTTGTGATTGGAATACGAGCATACAAGTGCAAATCTGCCTGGGTATAGCTTATGTAAAAAGTCTTTTGGGTATTAATTAATTCCTCAGAGAATCAATGTGGGAATTGATGCATTGGAAGAATAATAAATATATGAAAGCATATACTATGTAATACATAAATATGTATTCATAAACATCTGAAATATATGGTTCACATTTCTAGATCCCACATTTTAAGGAGGATCCACCACTGCAAAAATGAATGGTTATTCAGAGGAGCACAAACAGAAAAGTGCCTTATTTAGCAGTCATTTCATGTAAGGATTGGGATACTTGACCAAGAGAGGGAAAACCTACAAGGTGTGTGATTATTCTTCCACACATTTGAAGAACTGAGTGTTGAGGAAGGACTAGTTTTTTATCATTCTAGAGGACAGGACTTGAGCCAACAGTTTAAACTTCCTCAGAGATGGATTTTTAGCTAAGCACAAGGCAACACTTTCTAATGATAAAATCTTCCTCATGTTGGAGTGGCCTTCCTGTGAGGCAGGGATGGATGTTTCAGTTACTACGAGTGATCAAGCTGAGGTTGGGTTATCACTGCCAAAATTGCTGCAGAGGATTTATTTGTTGGGAGGAAGGCTGGACTAGTTTAATACTGATGTTCCTTTTGACTTCAAAATTATATTATTCTATGAAAATAAATTAAAATATGACTATTTCAGAATGTGGTAGTGCTTCATGTGTAGTTTACCATTTGTCTAAAGAAGTAAACAGGCAACCTATAGAATGTGAGAAAACATTCACAAACGAAACATCTGACAAAGTTCTAATATCCATAATTATAAGGAACTTTAAAAAAACAACAGGCAAAAAACCAAATAACCTTATTTAAAAATGGGCAAAGGACATGAGCAGACAGCAGATACATCTCAAAAGAAGACACATGTGTGGACAACAAATCCATGAAAAAATACTAAATCATTAGTGAAATGCAAATCAAAACCACAATGAGTTTCCGCACACCAGTCAGAATGGCTATTATTAAAATGTCAAAAAATATAACAGATGCTGGTGAGGTTGCAGAGAAAAGGGAACACATATATACTGTTGGTGGGAATATAAATTAGTTCAGCCACTGTGGAAAGCAGTTTGGAGATTTCTCAAAGAATTTAAACTAGAACTACTATTTAACCCAGCAATCTGCTTACTAGATATATACTCATAGAAAAATAAATCATTCTACCAAAGTGACAAATGCATTCATATGTTCAGAGCAGCACTACTCACAATAGCAAAGACATGAAATCAACCTAGATGCCCATCAACAGTGTACTGGATAAAGAAAATAGCATACATGTATGCTATGGAATACTACACAGCCATAAAAAAGAATTAAATCATGTCCTTTGCAACAACATGGATGCAGCTGGAAGACAGTTATCCTAAGCAAATGAACACAGGAACAGGAAACTAACTACTGCATGTTCTCACTTATAAGTGAGAGCTAAACATTAAGTACACATGGACATAAAGTTGGGAACAGTAGACTAGGGGGACTACTTGGGGGAAGGTGGGAAGAGAGTGAGGGTTGAAAAACTACCTGTCGGTATTGCGCTCACTTCCTGGGTAACGGGATCATCTGTACACCAAACCTTGACGACACAGAATTTGTCCATGTAAGAAACCTGTGGGTGTGCCCTTGAAACTAAAATAAAAGTTGGGCGAGAAAAGTAAACTGAGGAGAGAAATAACAAAAAAAAGATCAATCAGAGCAAGGGTAAGATAAAAGAATATAATTACAAATTGGAAACAGAAAGGTATAATACTTGTTTAAAAAATTGAGTTAGATGATAGATATGCAGATAGAGATATAACTACTGATAGATATAAGTGGCTATTCATTACTTAATAAACATAACTCATAGGCTTTAAAATATCCAGATATTATAAGGCATCTTCCAGGGAACAGGTATTGAAGTGGAAAGGGAAGAGTTAATCTTTTGTCCTCAAAGCCCACAGGAGTGTTTATCAACTTCTGCCCAGACCTCCTTTCTTCCTTTTGGTGAGTTAAGTCAGTCTCTGCTTTGTTTGATGCTGCCCATTTGAGGAAAGCTTATCCCTGACCTTCTGCCAGAGAGACTGATGACAAGGACAGTTTGCACTAACCTTGACATTCACCAGGGTAAATGGCTTTTTCCAGAAGTAGTCGGCAAACAAGGAGAGCCAGTCAAGAGCTAATGAATCTGCACCTGAGAGAAACTGAACAACAATTGTGCTTTTAAAGAAGAAAAGAGTTCTCGGAAGGTGCAGGCCCATCTGATGCTTACAGGTTCAGGGGAAATTAACTCTTTTAGTCAATGCAGTTTGAAAATAAATAAGTAAAAACAACCCCTGGTCTGAAAACCTGCCACGAGGGATCCTTTCTAAGCTCGTCTCTCTAGGCTTTCCTGCCTCCGGTGAACTCTCAGTGCCATTCGATGTTGCTCCAGGAAGATGGCATGATGTTGTAGAGTGACCAGGAAGAGAAGGCAGATTTTTTCAACCACCACTTACACCACACAGCCAAAATCCCTCTCACTGAGTCTGAAGAAAATAAATTGTGAATCTCATTTTATAAAAGTGGCTCAATTGATCTACTATGGATGCTATAAAAATCCACAAAAAGCAATACAGAATGTAATTATTTTCTTATAATAAACAATCATACAAACTAATTTCCCCCAAAGGATTCCTGTGACAAGACATATAATAAATCCCATTAGCCCAACAAAAAAGTGTAGTTCTGTGATATTATCCATCTAAAGCCTAGCTCCATACGCTATGGATTCTGCCCTTATTCCTCCAGTATTGATCATTCTATTTTCAGTGTCTGTACATTACAGTTTTACCTACATCATTTTATTCTTGATACAGACTTACAAAGACTATTCTTTATTTTGGGTGTGTATAACTTAACTCTTTACTAGACTTGTAATAAGCTATTCAAGGTATGAGACATTTTCTAACCTACCACAATATGCTGGTCAATTCTGGGGTACTTAATAACAGTTCAGCATGGAAATGTATGCTGGTGCCTTAGAAATATTGAGCAACTATTTTGCCCCAAGCTTCTATCATTTTTTTTCTCATTTAATGGAACATCAGTACTGATATTCTCATCTAAATGACTTCATCCACCACACCAAAAGTGCTTCTACATTTTCATTCTTCTCTGCTTTTCTCCTTATTACTGAATTACATGTGGAGAAAAACACATAATTTTAAATATACAGTGGAAGACATTATTACAAAATGGCACATCCAGCCAGATGAAGCAATTACACATTATCAATACACCAGAAGCTTGCCGAGTGTTCTATCACGGTAACCTCCCTTCCAAGGTAACTCGCATGTAAAAGTTTTTACAACACAGATTAGTTTTCTTATTTTTGAATGTTGTGTTAATGATATCCTATAGTAAATACTCTTTTGTGTCTAGATTTTTTTTGCTTAATGTTATGTTTATAAAATTTATCTATATGTTTTATTGTAGCTGTAGTGTGTTCATTTTCAGTAGTACATAAGATTTCATTGTACAAATATACCAATATTTACTTATCCAGTCTCCCTTTGATGAAAATTTGTGTTGTTCCATTTTTTAAACTGTGTTGATATTAAGAATAATGCTACCATGTAAATTTGTATACATGTATACATTTCTGCCAGGAGTAAAACTGCTGAGTCAAAGGTAATGTATCTATCAGTTTTTGAAGATACTCTGCAATGTATTGCTTTCTTTTTCTATAATCTGGTAACTATTTTAATATTTCATTATTTCCTTTAATTATATTTAAGTTGTATATCTCGTTATTATTCTTTTAGTGTTTGCCCTAGATATTACAATATGAATCCTTGGCTGATTACAATTTATTGCAAGTTAGTATTTTAGCCAATTTTCTGCCAATATGAGAAATAATTTAACTCAACTTATTCTTCAACCAAAATATATGCTATTGTTGCCTCTAATTCTCTCCATGTTCTAAGACCCTCAATAATAATTTTTAATATTTTATTCATTCAGTATTAGCATAGGTTTATCCACACATCTCTTCATTTATTCTTGAACTTCTAAACTTCTCTCTGAAATCATTTTGCTTTCTCTGTAGAACAGCCTTTAATAGTTATTTTGTCACAGCTCTGTTGATAATTATTTCTTTCAGATTTTGTCTGTCTGAAAATGTCCTTTATCATTGATATTTTTGAAAGAAATATTTGCTGGATTTAGAATTATAGTTTCACAGGTTTCTTTTTTTTTTTTTTTCAAACCAAATTCAATTGCTCTTTGCCTTCATTGTTTCTCTTGAAAAGTCAGCTGTAAGTTTTGTTTTTGCTCATTTTAAGATAATTATCTGTAAATCATCTGTTTATCTCTGTCTTTTTAATATGTTCCCTTTGTCCTTGAGTATAAGCAGCTTTACTATGTTGTGAGTAGGTCTGTTTTTCTTTGAATTTATCCTACATTTGGTTCACATTTTTGTGTGTGTTACTTTATATCTTTTTTAAAATTTGAACAGGTTTTTACTATTTTGCCTTAAAACATTGCTTCTATCCCTTCTATGACTAATTACATTTCTATTAGAACTTTCCATCATGTTCCATTTGTCTCTTACATTTTTCTACCAGGCTTCTATCTGGATATTTTTCTTTCTGCTGCTGTGTCTAATGTGCAATAAGTCCTTGTATTGAGTTATTTCTGAGTTATTACATTTTTAAATACTTCATTTATTGTTTCTATGGATTTGTCTTGTCTTCTCTTTTCTTAAATATATTAATTGTTCTTATGGTAAAGTCCTTGAACTTTAACTCCAACATCTGAATCATTTCTATATCTATTGAATTTTCTATTTCTTTCTCCTCTTGGTTTCCAGTTATTTGATCATATCTGTTGGTGTGCCCAGTTACTTTTTCCTGGCATTATATATAGAAAGAAGATTATAGAGTCTGTATATAATGTTATCTTCTGAACATATTTACATTTCTTTTGGCAAGCATTGGAATATGAGCAGATTTCCTTGAGATCAGGAATTGTCTTGAAGCTGAGTTTCACTCTTTGTAAGGGCTGGTCTATTTGTTTTTCAGGGTTCTCAACTGAAAACCTCTATGTTCCCCAGATTACTCCAACTTGTCAGGCTCAACTCCAATTTTTGTTTTCCAAGTGCCATGAGATTGTCAATAGCTTTGCTAAGCTGTTATTTTCTATTTGGTTTCCCTGAGTCTTGCTATTTTTAGCCTCAGAATTGGCAAAGGCCTTGAAGAGAAAAATAGTATCAAGTGTTGGACTCACATGTATGTTTGTATTCCTTTTTTTCTCTGATACTTTGACCCCTCAAGGCTTGGCTGCCTTGGGAGCAGTGAAATCGATATTTTATCACCTAGACTCATATGACTACTGAAGCCTCTGAGCTACCATTTTATTTTGGTTTTCCTTTGCCTTGGGTCACTTACTTATGGTAGAATGCCCTAAGTAGAAAGTAGAAAACAATGTCAGCTTATCTCAATGTGTTTTTTTTTGTTTTAAAAATTATAATACCTTATGTCCTGGATTCCTTGGCTGCCTTCAAATAGCTATGTTTTGTAGTATCTCTGGCTCTTGCAGTTCTCTGTTAAAGGCTTAGTGTCTGATATTTTCCACTCTATATCCAGTTGATTATTAGTGCTGGTATGTTCAAATGCTATTCCAAGAGATGGTAGTAATGGATACTGGGTACTTTACTTACTTGAAAGGAAAAAGAAGAGGTATGAGTAACAATGCACAATATTTGCATAACACCAGGAAACTATGAAAAGACTGGATAGATAGAATTTCTATAATCTGAAATTGTTATATATATGTTCAAATCATTTAAAATTTTTGATCTAGAAATTATTAGCTCACTTTATTAGAAAAAGGAAAGGACTGCATTGCGGAGCAGCTTGGCCTTCTACTCTATGGACAACTGGTGAAATTTAGAGTTGAGGGTATGTCCCAGTTTTCCACATTTTGAGTAAGGTAGCCTTTCCACTAACTCAGCTTTAACTTGTTCTTCAGAGTTCTGTTATTCCACAGAAGTGATTCAAGGAAATTTGGAAATACACATTCATGTCTCAATCAAAGGAAGCTCTATGTTTACCTTTTCTTGATACCGGGATTCTGCATAATATTTTATTTGATAAAAATGGCCATGATAGAAATGGTTTAAAGTCAGTTATGCCATCATATTCCAGGAGTAGGAGTATTCCTGTAAACAAGGATATATAAAGTAAGATCAAAATTTTCCTTCCAATTATTGTGTTAGAAAGAGAGCTGCAATAGCTCTGCTGGATATCAGAGGACAGTGTGACATGAGGCAATTTAATTTCTCTGAATTTCAGTTTACCCATCTGTGTAGCAGGTAGTAATTCCAGCTCTTGTACAAAGTAGGCTGTGCAAGAAATATAAATTTGTTTATTCTTCTATAATTCAATTTAATTTTTATTTTGTCAAGGTGGCAGAAATGTAATGCCATTCATTATGTGATTTCTGTCTCTCCCTATGGCAGTTTCTAGATTCTAGAAGTCTTATTAGTGTCATGGCTTCATTGTGGGAAGGAGGGGATTAGAGGTAGCTGACTGCTGAGGATATATGTTTATGATGGAAAACCTTGAGACATCCTCTTTCCTATGTGGTCCTTTGTGGTCACTCTATACAGTTTACAGCTAAGGCATCCCTTGCTTCTATCTATAAGTCTTTTCAGCTTCAATGGCTTTTTCTGCTACTTTCATGTTATAATGCTCACTGGATGTGGTAAACTCTTAAAATGATGACCTAGGCCTTTCTATCCTAGATATAGCATGTAGACATTTCCCTTTGGTGATTTTTGTCTTCCTTTAGCCTACCCTACATAATGGAAAACAAGCTACCTATGCTTTCAGATGCTACAAATCTAATGGTTTCACCAGTTCTCTAGGGCTGGATCCAGGGAGCTGATCACCATGTTCCACTTTCTTTGGGATTTACCAACTTCTGTGTATCCATCATTTTCTTAACCCAGCCCATGGGAAGTAGACCATCTAAACATATGGAAAGTTTAGTTATTTTATCATTAAGCTTATTCCCCAATTGATAGTCTATACTGACTGATTTATGTTGCTGAGGGTCTTAGTCTTTGAAATTCAAAGCTAGAAGAATATTGCCCATATTTCCTTTCTACTGTCACATCTCTTTCCTGAGACAGATGAATAGAATGGTCTAGCTGCCATTTTAATAATGGAGAAAGTGTTGAGGAGGAGTGTTAAAGGGATGGATAGATGGAAGGCTGGATGGATGGATTGATGGGTGGATGGATGAATGGATGGGTGGATGGATGGATGGATTGATGGGTGGATGGATGAATGGATGGGTGGATAGATGGATGGATGGATGATGGATAGATGGATAGTTTTCTCATACAATGTGTTTATTCAACTAAATATCTAGATTTACTTCTAGTCTGACAATTCTAGGATACAATAAAAATAATTCTACAGTTTCTTTTGCTGAGAACATACTGTGCCAGATTATCATGCTAAGTACTTTAAATACATCAATCATTTTTAACCTTCCCAGTAATTCTGAAGTGCAGATCTTATTTTTTTATTTACTAATTTAAAAAACTAAGTCTTAGAAATAGTTAACAAAAATCATGGAGTTACCAAGTGGTGGAGCCAGTATTCTAGTCCAGGTGGATCCTAGCTTAGCATTTGTGCTCTTAAACACATAAAGCTAAGTCTTGCAATTCTGCAATCTGTGTCAGAATATATTTAATTGTGTTAAGCAGATGGAAAGCTCTGAAGGAAAGCAGCAAGACACTGACATTAGGTATGAACCAGGCCTAATTTAGTGTGTGATAAGTAATTGGCACATGTTAGTTTAATCTTCACAACCCAATTTAAGAATTCTACTCTAATTATCTTCATTTTATAGATGAAGAAACTGAGGCACAGAAAATATTTGAACCCAAGCGGTTGGGCTCCAGGGTCCATGTTCTTAACCGTACTATTTTACTGCCTCTTCTGTAAAAGAAACAGAAAGTTGGTGGGCACCCCCAGGAAAAGCCTGCCAAATAGTAGACAAATGTGTAACTTTTTCAGTCCCTCCTGGGACCCTCAGATCCATGGCCTCTACTGCCTGAAGGCTTACCAAGCAAAACTGCATATGAGGGAGAAGATACTATTTATTCTCCCTCCAAAACAGTTGGTTCTCAGCAACATGCTTCCTGGTTTGAAATTTGAGACTCTACAGACAGACAAACCACAGTTCAGCAAAGGTCAGGCTAAATACTAGCCATATAAACACCACCTTCACCATAAACACAAAGCTGATTTATGGATCTCAATTCATTATTTATCTTTTATGATATGGCATAACATGAATAACAGAGAAGGCAAAGAGTCAAGGAGCTACCTGACTCCAAAAGTAGTTTTTCTGTTTGTTCTTATATCCCTCCGCAGCCTGAACTTTTCTAACACTACCACGTGTTGAGTCTTCTGTCTTGCTTTACTTCCCGCTGCCCCCATTTTCACTACTGGGGATGTTGGTGTGTGTTTATGTATGTGTGTGGGTGTTTTTTTGTGAATACATATTTATGAAAAGCATCTTTGTTGCAATTTGCAAAATAAAGATATAATGAATGGAAACATATTCTGCTTTTTAATGCACTGATTTCAGGTTAATAACTTCATGTTGTTCATCATAAATAGGTCATTAACTGGAACTCCATCTCTGCAAACTTCTCCTTTCTTCACCCATGGGCAGCTGTCTGCATACTGCAGTCTTCCTCAGAAGCTGAGCCCTTTCTCTGATGAACGTCTGTGATTGGACTCAATCATAAACCGTCTTCACAATCTTTTCTACTGTTTACTCCCTGTAAAATATAGCAGTGAAATAATAATCTTCTGATTGTGCAGGTAGATGTCAGCTGAGCTGGCTTATTGCACTTAATGGATTTAAACAGAACTTTGGCAAACTTTATAATTACATTGACTTGCTTGCTCTTTTATTGCTTCCTTTTATTGCTAAGGACACTGATGTTGCTCACTTGTCGTGGGTGAACCAGCCTAGAAAATGATTCTAGATACTTGGTTATGGTCGTTTTACACCTTAGTCAGACAGACTATGTTCATATAGGGAATCTAATTCTTTTCAGCTATCAGCTCTTAGGTGGGGTGCAATTTATCAAGGGACCTTAGTGACAAACACAGACAACTCTTAATTATCTGATTAGGGATTACTCATGTGATGTTCCTGAGCCTTATATTTATTCTCAGATTGGCATCATCGATTTCTAGCCCCTGGTGTAAAGGGGCTGCCAAAGAGTTTGAATGTTTGTCTGAGGTAACCCAGACTTGTCCCCAGATCACCACCTCCATAATATTATATTCAAAGTATTAACAGAAGGTTTCTTTGCTAATATGCTTTTCAATATACCTCTGCCATTCATCACCTATATGACGTATGCAAGAAATATTTCCTCAAAAGCTAGGACATCCTTTTACCCTGGGTTCTGACACTCCCTGGATGGATGGCCTTGAGCAAGTCACTTGATGTTTCTGCAACTCAATTTCCTTATCCTTAAAATGACAGAGTTGTACTTTGGTGACTTCTAAGGACCTTTCCATCTCTGAAATTTTCCTTGTGTCACTCTGGAAACTTCAGTAACCTTCCTCACCACATTTTCTATAGAATCTTGCCTGGTTAGGACATCACATGTTAGTTCATCAGAGGAGTTGAGGAATCAGCCCTATGGTTTGGATGCCTCGCATGTGCTGTGGGGCATTCTGTCCTCCAAAACAAAAAATTGATACTGAGCTGAATTGAGGAAATTGCCTTGAAAGCCTCTGTCTTTCTTCTTTCCATACAATGAGTCTTGAACGTTGATTACATTCAGATCACAGTAAATTTTTTCATACATTTACAGAAATGTATGCTTATATGCCCTCCATTCTAGAACTCTGTATTTTTTTTTCCACTAGAACTCATTTGCCTTTTCCCAACAGATATTATATTTAGTCAGTTTGTGAAAACTAATTTTTGGTGTCACTGCACATTTGCTCAAGGTATTTATTTATTTTTAAACTACAATAAGCTAATATTTGCCAGTGAAGGATCCTGTTTGAGGTTCACTGATGCAACTGCAGAGACTGGCAAGGGAATTCTGGTTCTGTTAGCCAGTTTCCTGCTGATGGCTCAGGATTCTAAATTGCAGAGATTATCTCTCTGCTTTGAAATCTTAATACAAATAACTTTTCAATAATTAGTAAGGTTTTATCACACGCATAAAAGCATTAAAAAGTTATGAAGAACACTAATGTTATTTTAATTGCTTTTAAGTTCCCTATGGGAGTTAGATTTCATAAGGATACCCTTTATAATAGTCACAGTTGAGAGGACACATCTGAGTCCAGAGAGAAATACCTTTTAATTCACTTATCTCTTTCACTTCCTCTTATTCCCTGTCCAAATACTTGTTTATGTTTTTTATATATAAAGTTCTGTCTGAGGACTACATTAATTTTTTGAAAAGATGCTAAACGGGAGGTCAAATATACACACAAAGAAATAGCAAAGAATAGCTAGATGAGGGAATGGAAAGGGGCAGAATGAGGTGCTGTCTTTCATCAACAAATCTAGGTACTGGGCAAGCACATTGCAAACTGCACTCTCAAAATGCAGGTGCAATTTGAACTTAAGTAACAGTGTCATCAAACATGAAATTAAAGTTTTCTTCTTAAGATTACCTTCTTTAAAAACAACAAAATTTGATGGAATTATTGGAACTCCCTGGCCAGTGTGGATAACAGTACATTGACAATAAGATTGAATTGCCAAGCAGAAATTGGGGATCCATTTCCATCTCAAAAGGAACAACTCAACAGCTTCCAGTTGGATCTTACATACAAATCTCCTGCCCCCTCCCCACTACACCCTGCAAGGGAGGACCAATCAAGACCCATTGTTACAAGAACTTGTATGGCTCTTATCATGCTGGCATCATCCCTTGTATGTGTTCCTTCCTGACCCAATAGCCTCTGTACAACCTCCTAACAATCATCTTTCTTTTTTTAATTTATTTTTAATTTATTTTTATTTTTTGAGATAGGGTCTCTCTGTCACCCAGTCTGGAGTGCAGTGGCACAATCTTGGCTCACTGCAACCTCCATGTCCCAAGCTTAAGCAATCCTCCCACCTCATCCTTCTGAATGGCTGGGACTACAGGTGCATGTCACCACGTCTGGCAAATTTTTGTATGTAAAGACGGGGTTTCACTGTGTTGCCCAGGCTGGTCTCAAACTCCTAGGCTCAAAATGTCTGCCAGCCTCAGCCTCCCAAAGTACTGGGGTTACAAGCGTGAGCCACCACACCCAGCCAAACCCACCTTTCTATCTTCGCTTCTCCCTCAGTAATGAGCTTTGAAAAGTCAGCTACAGTAATCAATCAATAAATAAAGGTGACTTCCCCTCACCCTTGACTCTACTTTCCTCAATTCCAAACATAGAAATATTCTTCAGGGCAGTATTCTTTCTTTTAGATTAATGATCTTTGGCAAGGACTGACCTTGACTGAGAAACATTCCTGTTGGCCTGTACCAAATTCCAGTGCAAATCCTTAGTTCTTCAGATATGACTTGTTACATACTTCCCCAAGCTATGGGACTGTGACCAGTGGCTTGGAGCATCCATTGCACAATAGGTGTGATGGTGAGTAGAGGGGAATATTAAACCCTCCTGACAGATATTTTGCCAGAGGAAAAGGGACATGTGTGGCAACATAAGTTCTAACTCTTAACATATTCTCCCGTAAAAACTGGGTAATAATATTTTATAGTACTGTGGCTAACACCATATCACAGCTACATTATTGTAGGATTCAGAAACTTCAAAATTATGTGTTACATAGAATTTCCAGAAAAGAATACATTCTGAATTTGCAACAACTGAGCTATAAAGAACTTGTGGAGTAACACCTCACACCTTTGCATAATATATTTAAAGACAAAATAAGCAAGGATTTTAAAAAGCAGTAGTTATATTTTAAATATGCAGTTGACAGATATTTTTAGTCTTAAAAATAATACTAAATATTTAAATAAAGTTTTAAATTTACATATATACACACAGATACCTTTATTTTACTTCATTTTATTTTTCAAATTGACTGTATTTGTTAGGAAGACTTTGACTGAAAATCAACAGAAAATCTGACATTGTAGCTGAAATAATTCATTTTTTTCTCATAAAACAGGATGTCTGTATTAAGTGGCTGCTGATATTAGTTAAACTGTTCAATGATGTAAGGGCTAATATCTGCGCATTTTATTTTTCATTTTTGTTTTTCCTCATAGTTATAAGAGAGCTGCTGAAGTTCTCAGCATTGTATTAGGGTTCAGAGAAGGGAGTAATGGAGGAAGGGAAATAGTAATGCCAGGTCCTCTGTACTTTTTATAAGAATATAAATCTCTTTCAGAAGTTATATCTCCCACCAACAGACTTCCATTCATGTTTTACCAGTCAAATTGTGTCATGTAGCCAGAGTTCTCCATAAGCAAAGCAATTTGAGTAAGTATTTAAGTTTTCTTAGCCTCCGTAGAAGTAATAAAGAAGTCATCTGAAAACAGGAGTTAGGTTAGTGAATTGGCAGAGTCTTGCATAGGAGATATTTAGACATCTAATAAACAAGAGAAGATTAGCTTAGACTCAGGAGAATTTCATACATGCCAGAGTGCCATATGGGGAATAAGGAAACTCCATTTTTAGTTCTGGCTGCATTATTCCCTGATTTGTGATCTTGAGTAAGTTACTTGATCATGCTGGCTTCTTGTGATCTTACTTGTCTACAATCACAAGATTAAGTTTACAGACTTTAAGGTCCCTCCTGAACATAACATTTTATGATTCTAAGACCTAATTATACACAGCTATATGGAAGTGTGATCCACGTGAGAACAAAATGCAGTGCTCTTTCCACTGGACCTCTGCATTTCTTCATGGACATAGCTGAAGGGTTCTACGAACTCTATGGGGAAGTAAGGGGAAGGTGGACAGGAAGGACAGAGATATTAGAAGAATAATAGAAGAGAACAGCAGGATTGAAAACCAAGAAATTCTTCCTCTGAGTCACAGAGAAAAGGAAAAAAAAGACTATTGTAAGTGGATGAGATTTTAAAGATGGATGTCAAATACATTCTGCTTCCAAGGAGAAATGTCTAAAGTGTTTGGTAATGAGGAACAAGAAGGTGTGACAGGCCCTTACTCAACTCCTCATTTAGTCCCTAGAATATTTGAAATAGTGAGCGTAGACAGATTATAACTCTGTTCAGGTAAGGTTGTCTGGATGGTCCAGTGTGATATGTGGAAAACCTTGGGTATAATCTGAATACAAACAAAGCAAGTCTGCTTTGATTCAAGTTTTATGAGTCTGCACAAAAAAAATAAAATCAAGAATTACTGTGAATGTAGATGTGCTTTATGAACTATTACTATAAGAAAAGTAGGCATTACAAAAGCAAAAATAGAGTGGGGTATGCTTTGTATTATACATAAGGATATTTTGCTCTATGCAAATGGGTCTCTAAGATTATTTAAAATAGCAAACTTTCTACACTTTTATGTGTATAAATATAGGTACAATTAATTAATTACTTACAAGAATGGGAGGTTGAAAGTAGATAGGAGAGGTAAGTTGAATCACTTCCACTTCACTGTTAATGATAAAAATCAAGATAAAAGTGACCTGTAATAATAATATTAGAGAAGAGAGAGGTTTTGCATATATAATTTAAAGAATATTTCTTTTTCCACTGTACACCCATGTCTGAATAATAGATATAGTTCTTTCAGGTAAGAGTGCAGTTGGATCCAAATCTGCTTCATTATTCCTTCAATATGCCACTCTACAATGGTGTAAAGTATATAGAGAGAAGGGACTGAAGAGGTCACCATTCCATTTAGGAAAGATTGTGTTTAACATTTCAATTAATGGTTCTGAGTATTGATATATTGTGCAATCTTCTTCAACATAACTTACTTAAATTACTTTGTCTGTAGCTTAAACATATTCCCTTAAGTGAAAACATAAACTGGCTGTGGATTGTCAGATGTGCAGATGTTGTTCTTACTGTGATAAGATGATATTCTGGAAACATCAACCATTTTTTCTCAGAGATGCCTAACTTGGCTGTCCTTTAACTCTTATGAATTTAGGTACCAACTAGGTAATTCTGAACTTATCTCAAGGAGAGAGAGTGCTAACAAAGAAGAAGGAAATTATTTTTGTGTTTTAATTTCAAAAGCCCAGGCTCTAAAGTAGATGAGAAGGACTCAGGGTATATACAATGAACTTGGAAGAATACAAATCGAATCAGAGGAAAGCTTCCACTCTGAGACTGACTAATCCCAGTTGGAACAGGATGAGGATAAGAGGAAAAGCAAAAAGAGCCTAGATATTTGAGTTTCTATGTTCTGCCCTTCCAGGAATTCAGGGAATGACAAACTCCCCCAACCTGATACATTTAAGGAGACTTAGATCATTTAGACAGTGCCCTCAGAAGGGATGGAATAGCTCACAGAAGAGCTAATTCTTGTCTTGTCTTAGTAAGTGTCACCTTATAGGGATCTCACATCCCAACATGACTAGAGAACATCCCAGTATTTCCTGAGAACACAGAGGACATGGCATAGCATACAGCATGTCTGGACCTAAAGGACTACACAGGCTGGAATATCTTAGCAATTACATAAATGTACTAAAGCATGAAGATTTTAAGGATCAATGAGCATCTCAGTGGTTATTAGCATACATGGAAAAAGATGAAAGACCAGATACTTTTTTCCCCCAACTTGACATTAAATAACTCCGAAGGTTCTTACACAAGAATGTAATAAAAAACTTTATGTATATTGAATGAGACTAAATTTTAATCACCATGGAAGGATCTGAACTTATAATACAAAGTAAATCAAGTTTCTAAAAAATAAAAAATACACATATTCCTCATATAATTTCAGTTTGTAATCTAAAATTTATGTTGTATTTTTATTTAGTTTAAATATAGTGGGAAACATTTCCAGAATGGTAAAGTAAGGACCTCTGAGAATCTGCTCTTCCATAAAAGCTGTGAAGACCCTGGCAAAGATTGTCCAAATCAACAATTTTAGAACTCTAGAAAATAGCTAAAGGCTTGCAACAATTCCAGGAGCACATATTCGGGAGAAACAGATGATTCTCTGTAAAAATACTAAGCTTTGTGGCATTTTAATTTGCTGTATTTTCATTGCCCCCATGCCATCTCTGTGATAGCCTTGAAACCCAGCAGCCTCACAACTATGAAACTATGAAACCTGTGACAACCACCAGGCTAACAGCCACTGGGTGGGATGGGGGTCAGAGGAAGAATTGGTTTGGAGCTTCCCCAAAAGCTCAATCCTCAGAGAATTGTCATTATTTGACTTTCTGACAATTCTGTGGAAAATCATATTCATAAGACCAGTCTTTAACTGACCTGATGCAAAACTCAGTGGGAAAAGCCCTTTCCCCAAGGTGTTTGTTGAAAACAATCAGTGGCAATTCTTTAACATTGTGGTTGCCTGAGGTTAATATACCTGACAAAGTAAACAATAGGCAGGTCATGAAACCTAAAAGAAAACTTAAAATAATTCAATGCTTATAGGGGGCTTTGAAAAGTTCCAACATATTCCTAAAAACCTAAAAGGCCACATACGTGTGTAGGGTGGTGTACATGTCCAGGTAAAACCAAAGAAGATCCTAATCTCTCACTTCTGACTGAAGTTGAGCCTATGCACATTAGGAATTGAAGGTTGAGGTAGAGTTGTAAACTATCAGAGTGTTGAAGGTGAACTCAACACACATACACAACCTCTCAGCAAAGGCCGAGATAATAATTGGTTCCTGGAATTTCAGAAAATTTGCATCTAATTATTAGTTGACCACTAAGCTAACTGAGCAGGGACTTCGATGGTTTCATTTATCAAAAAAATGTAAAGTTGTAAAAATTAGTTCAAGAAAGTTATCAAACAAGAACATAATAACAAAACGAGAACAAAAAACTTGGAAAGGAAATAACTGATTTCTGGAAATGCCACATTTTAGTATTTAAAATGTACAGTTTTCAACAATAATATAACACATAAAATAAACAGAGAAATATGGCTCATAGACTGGGGGCAAAGTTGTAAACAGAAACAATCTCTGAGGAAGCCAAGATATTTCATTTATAAGATAAAGACATTAAATCAACTATTATAAGGGTCTTCAAGGAACCAAAGAAAATCATGCCTAAAAGATTAAAGGAATGTATAAGAACATTATCTCACCATATAGAGACTATCAATAAAGAATAAAAAATAGCAATAGAACTATATAGAAGATCTGGAGTTTAAAAATACAATAAATGAAATAAAAGTTCAGTAAAGTTGCCCAAAAGCAGATTAAAGGTGGCAGAAAAAGAATCATGAGACCCAAAGATAAGAACACAGAGATTATATTGTCTGAAAAAGAGAAAGCACAACTAAATGAAGAAAAATGAACAGAGTCATAGAGATCTGTAGAATATTATCAAGCATATCAACATACACATAACAGTTGTCCAGAAAGTGAAGACAGAGAGAGAGAAAGGAAAAGTACATATGAAGAATAGTGGCTAAAAGCTTCCCAAATTTGATTAAAAAATATTAAACTGCACATCCAAGAAGCTGAATAAACTGCAAGTAGAAGAAACTCACTGATATGGTTTGGCTTTGTGTCCCCACCCAAATCCCATCTCAAATTATAATCCCCAGGTGTTGAGGGAGGGACCTGGTGGAGGTGATTGGATCATGGAAGTAGTTTCCTCAATACTGTTCTTGTGATAGTGAGTTATCATGAGATCTGATGGTTTCACAAGGGGCTCTTCCCCCTTTGCTCTCTCTCTCACCTTCAGCCGTGTAATATGTGCCTGCTTTGCCTTCTGCCATGATTGTAAGTCTCCTGAGGTACCCCCCTCCCACAGCCATGCAGAACTGTGATTCAATTAAACTCCTTTCCTTCATAAATTACCCAACCTCAGGTATTCTTTATAGCAGCGTGAGAATGAACTAATGCACACTCAACTAGTGATATTGTTTGACTCTATGTCCGCACCCAAATCTCATCTTGTAGCTCCCATAATTCCCATATGTTGTGGGAGGGATTCAGTAGGAGATGATTGAATCATGGGGTGGGTCTTTCCCATGCTATTCTCGTGATAGTACATGGGTCTCATGAGATCTGATGGTTTTTAAAAAACAGGAGTTTGTCTGCACAAGCTCTCTCTTTGCCTGCTGCCATCCACATAAGATGTGACTTTCTCCTCTTTTCTTTCCACCATGATTGTGAGACCTCCCCAGCCACGTTGAACTGTGAGTACAATTAAACCTTTTAGTTTTGTAAGTTGTCCAGTCTTGAGTATGTCTTTATCAGCAACGTGAAAATGGACTAATACAATAAATTCCTACAGGGAGTAGGGCACTACTGAAAAGATACCTGAAAATATGGAAGTGACTTTGGAACTGAGTAACAGGCAGAGGTTGGAACAGTTTGGAGGGCTCAGAAGAAGACAAGAACATGTGGGAAAGGTTGGAACTTCTTAGAGACTTATTGAATGGCTGTGACCAAAATCCAGATAGTGAAATGGACAATAAGGTCCAGGCTGGGGTGGTCTCAGATAGAGATGAGGAACTTGTTGAGGACTGGAGCAAAGGTGACTAATTATGTTTTAGCAAAAAAACTGGTGGCATTTTGCCCCTGCCCCAGAGATTTGTGGAACTTTGAACTTGAGAGTGATGATTTAGGGTATCTGGTGGAAGAAATTTCTAAGCAGCAAAGCATTCAAGATGTGCCTTGAGTGCTGTTAAAGTCATTCAGTTCTATAAGAAAAGCGGAGCATAGAAGTTCAAAACATCTGCAGTCTTACAATGTGGTAGAAAAGAAAAACCAATTTTCTGAGGAGAAATTCAAGCCAATTGACAAAATTTGCATAAGTAATGAGGTGCCGAATGTTAATCCCCAAGACAATGGAGAAAATGTCTCCAGGGCATATCAGAAGTCTACAGGGCAGTCCCTCTCATCACAGGCCTAAACATCTAAGAAAAAGTGGTTTCCTGGGCTGGGTCCAGAGTCCCTGTGCTGTGTGCAGCCTAGGGACTTGGTGCCCTGCATCCCAGCTGCTCCAGCCATGGCTGAAAGGGGTCAACATAGAGCTTGGGCTGTGGTATAAGAGGGTGCAAGCCTCAAGCCTTAGCAACTTCCATATGGTGTTGAGCCTGCAGGTACACAGAAGTCGAGAATTGAGGTTTGTGTACCTCTCCCTAGATTTCAGAAGATGTATGGAAATGCCTGGATGCCCAGGCAGAAGTTTGCTGTAGGGGAGGGGTCCTCATGGAGAACTTCTTCTAGGGCAATGCAGAAGGGAAGTGTGGGGTGGGAGCCCCCACACTGAGTCCCTACTGAGGCACCACCTAGTGGAGCTGTGAGATGAAGGCCACCATCCTCTAGACCCTAGAATGGTAGATCCACTGATGGCTTGCACCACACTCCTAGAAAAGCCTCAGACACTCAATGCCAGCCCACAAAAGCAACCCAGAGGGAGACTGTACCCTGCAAAGCCACAGGGTCAGAGCTGCCCAAGACTATGGGAACCTACCTCTTGCATGAGCATGTGCTGGATGTGAGACAAGGAGTCAAAGGAGATCATATTGGAGCTTTAATATTTGACTGCCCCACTGCATTTCAGACTTGCATGGGGCCTGTAGCCTTTTTGTTTTGGCCAGTTTCTCCCATTTGGAATGACTGTGTTTATCCAATGCCTGTAGTCCCATTGCATCTAGGAAGTAACTAACTTGCTTTTGATTTTACAAGCTCATAGGCAGAAGGGACTTGCCTTGTCTAGAATGAAAATTTGGACTGTGGGCTTTTGAGTTAATGCTGAAATGAGTTAAGACTTTGGGGGACTTTTGAGAAGGCATGATTGGTTTTGAAATGTGAAGATATGAGATTTGGGAGGGGTGAAGAGCAGAATGATATGGTTTGGCCCTGTGTCCCCACCCAAATCTCATCTTGTAGCTCCCATAATTTCCACATGTTGTGTGAGGGACCAGGTGAGAGATGACTGAATCACAGGGGTAGGTCTTTCCTGTGCTGTTCTTGTGATAGTGAATGGGTCTCATGAGATCTGATGGTTTTTAAAAAATGGAGTTTCTCTGCACAAGCTCTCTCTTTGCCTGCTGCCATCCACGTAAGATGTGACTTCCTCCTCTCTGCCTTCTGGCATGATTGTGAGGCCTTCTCAGCCACATAGAACTGTGATTCCAATTAAACCTTTTTCTTTTGTAAATTTCCCAGTCTTGGAGTATGTCTTTATCAGCAGTGTGAAAATAGACAAATATACCTAGACACATCACAGTCAAACTATCAAAATTCAAAGACAAACATAATTTTGGCACCAGAAAAAGTGAAACAACTCAGCAAGTACAAAGGGTGGCATCTCATTGGAAACTATGGGGCTCAAGAAACAGTGGAATATTGTGTTTAAAGTGTTGATAGAGGAGACTGTCAAGCAGTGATTCAATCTCCAGAAAAACTGTCCTTTGAAAATGAAGAAGATATTCCCAGAGAAGCAAACAGAGAATTCATCTCTAGCATAAGAATTCATCTCTACCATTCATTCATTTGCTGAAATGAATGGACAATAGGCAGTAATATGAAGAAATAGACCACCACCAATAATGTAACTTCATAGGTCAATATGCGTACTATAAGCATATTTTTTCTTCATAACTTCTTTCTTCTCTTATATGATTTAAAATCACTTTATAAAGCAATGATTATAACCCTGTGTTATAACATATAAGGGTGTAATAATAGCATAAGGAAGATAAGAGAAAATGGAACTTTATAAGAGCAAAATTTTACATACTATTGATATTAAGTTAATATTAATATGTTGGTTTTAAGTTAGGATGTTAATTATAATTTTTAACGCCACCACTATTAGTGAAATATATAACACAACAAGGGGATTAAAATGGTCCACTATAAGATATTTAATACAAAAGAATGCAATAATTGAACAATATATGAAGAATAAGTACTGAGTAAAATACATAATACATAAAAGCAAATAGCAAAATGGCAGATGTAAATCCTAATTATATTAAAGATGATGGAGCAAACACACCAATCAAAAGTCAGAAATGACCAAATACATTTTTTAATAAAAATCCAGCTATATGCTTTCTATAGGAGGCAAACAGATTCAAAGGCACAAGTAGAATGAAAATAAAAGAATAGAAAAACTTATCCATGCAACCTATAACCAAAAGAGACCTGAGGTGAATGTACTAATGTAAGACAAAAATTAACCTTATGAAAAGTATTGTTACTAGAGTCAAAGAAAGACATTTTATAAAATAAAAAGTTCAGTCTATCAGGAAGCCATAACAAATATAAATATATATGCATCTAACAATATAGTCCCAAAATAAATAATCAAAATCTTACAGAATTGAAAGAAAAATAGACAATTCAATTGTAATAGAGACTTTAATATCTCCCTTTCAATAATAGAAGAAACAAGCAGAAGGTCAAAAAAAAAGTAGAAGAGTTGAACAACATGGTAAGCTAACTATAACTAATAGCTATATATAGAATATTCCACCCAACAACTGCTCTTCTCAAGTGTGCATGGAACAGTCTCAGGGCAAACCATACATTTGGTGATAAGACAAACCATAATAAATTTAAAAAGACTAAAATCATACAAAGAATATTTCCAAATCACAATGGGATGAAATGGAAATCCATAACAGAAAAATCTTTGGAAAATTTACAATTACATGGCAATTAAATGCCCTCCTAAATAACAGATCAAGAAAAAAAATATATATATATAAATTAAAATTTACTTTGAAATAAATTAAAATAAAAACACAATATATAAATATAAGAGATACCACTAAAACAGCGCTAAGAGAGAAAATTATAGCAGTAAACAATTATATTAAAAATAATTTGATAAATGGTGCTGGAATAACTGGCTGGCCATATGCAAAAGATTGAAACTGGACCCCTTCCTTATACCATATATGAAAATTAACTCAAGATGGATTAAAGACTTAACTGTAAAACCCAAAACTATAAAAACGCTGGAAGACAACCTAGGCAATATCATTCTGACATAGGAACAGTCAAAGATTTCATGATGAAAATACCAAAAGCAATTGCAACAAATGCAAAAATTGAAAAATTGGATCTAATTAAACTAAAGAGCTTCTGCACATCAAAGAAAACTATCAAGAGTGAACAGACAACCTATAGAATGGAGAACATATTTGCAAACTATGCATCCAGTCTAATATCCAGCATCTATAGGAAACTTAACAACATCATGGATTATTAGAGAAATACAAATCAAAACCATAATGAGATATTATCTCATACAAGTCAGAATGGCTGTAAAAACAAACAACAATAAAGTAAAAACAAACAAACAAAAAACAAATGCTGGTGAGGCTGTGGAGAAAAAGAAATGCTTAGAGTATGTAGGTGGGAGTGTAAATTAGTTCAACCATGTGGAAGACAGAGTGGTGATTCCTCAAAGACCCAAATCAGAAATATCATGTGACCCAGCAATCCCATTCCTTTGGGTATATTCCCAAAGGAATATAAACCATTCTCTTATAAAGACACATGCACACATATGTTCATTGCAGCACTATTCACAATAGGAAAGATGTGGAATCAACCCAAATGCCCATCAATGGTAGATTGCATAAAGAAAATGTGGTATATATACACCATGGAAAACTATGCAGCCATAATAAAGAATGAGACATGTTCTTTGTAAGAACATGAATGGTGCCAGAGGCCATTATCCTTAGAAAACTACCTAGAAACAGAAAACCAAATACTGCATATTCTCACTTATAAGTGGGAGCTAAATGATGAGAACACATGGACACACAGAGAGGAACACCACACACTAGGTCCTTTTGGGGAATGGAGAGTGGGCAGAGGAAGAGAATCAGGAAAAATAAATAATGGGTACTAGGCTTAATACCTGGGTGATGAAATCATCTGTACAACAAACCCCTATGACATAAGTTTACCTATAAAACAAACCTGCATATGTACTCCTGAACTTAAAAGTTAAATTAAAAGTAAATAAAAAAAGAAAGATGTAAATTTGACAAACTCGCTTTATATATGCAAAAAGGACCAAACTGATACCAAAACAAGCTGAAGAAAGTAATACTACAGTTGTAATAAATGAAACAGAGACTGGAAAAATAATAGAGAAACTCAATGAAACCAAAAGATGATTCTTTGAAAAGGTTAACCAAATTGACAAAATGATAGCTAGACAGACCAAGAAACTAGAAGACTCAAGTTACTAACATCAGGATTTAAAGAGAACATCACCAGTGACTTTACAGAATTTAAAAGTATTATATCTATATTTATATGAAATACTGGTCTGTAGTTTTCACATGATGTTTTTGTCTGGTTTGGTGTCAGGTTAATGTAGGCTTCATGGTGTGAACTGGCAAATTTCGCTCCTGGTTTATTTTTTGACAGTATCTGTAAAGTATTGGATTTAACTATTCTTTAAATGTTGGTAGAATTTACCAGTGAAGTCACCTTATTAAATTACTAATTCAACCTATTTATTTGTTATGTCTTTTCATAATTATATTTCTTCTTGAGTCAGTTTTGATGGTTTGTGTCTTTATAGGAATTTGTCAATTTTATCTAGGTTATCTAATGTGTTGGTGTATAATTGTTCATAGCATTTCTCTTATAATGCTTTCTAATTCTTTAGAGTCACCAGTGATGTTCCCTTTGAGTCCTGATGTTAGTAAGTTGAGTCTTACTCCTTTCACTTTCTTGGTCATTCTAGTCAAAGTTTTATCAATTAACCCTCTCAACAAAATTTATACTGAGCAATGTACAAAATCGATTATACACTATGGTCAAGTAAGATTTATTCATGGAATACAAAGTTGACCTAGTATCCAAAAATCACTCAAGCAATATAGGAAATTCCAATAAACACATGATCATCTCAATAGACACAAAAAAACATCTAACAGAATCTAACAATTTTTCATGATAAAAATCATTTAACAAACAAATAATAGAAGGAAACTTCTTCAATTCTATAAAGAATATCCAGGAAAAACCCACAACTAACATCATAATTAATGGTGAGAGACTGAATTATTCCCCTAAAACCAAGAATAAGAAAATATGTCCTCTTTCACCGTGTATATTCAACATTATACTGACGGTTATAGTCAGGGCAATTAAGAAAAAAGACACCAGATTAGAAAAGAAGAAATAAAACTGCAACTGTTTAAAGAATATATAATCTTATATAAAGAAAATCCTAGGAACACACACACACAACTATTAGAACTCATAAATAAGTTGAATAAGGTTGAAGAATACAAGACCAGTATAATGGACATGCATGCATGTGTCCATTTGCATTTCCATATGCTTACAATGAGCCATCTAGAAATTAAATATGCAATTCCATTTTCAATCATATTAAAAAGAATAGAATACTTAGGAATATATTTAAGAAAATAAATGCAAGATGCATATGCCAAAACTGCAAAACATTGTTGAAGGAAATTAAAGATAATCTAAATAAATGGAAAGATATAATGTGTTCATGTATAGGAAGAATATTGTTAAGATGGCAATATTCCCCAAATTGACGTATTTCACAAAATTTCTATAAAAAACCCCAGTTGCTTTTTTTGTAGAAATTCACAAAGCTGATTCTAAGCTTCACATGAAAATGGAAGGGTCCCAGAATGGCCAGAGCAATCTTTAAAAATAATAAAGTTGGGATACTTTTATTTCTTAATTTTAAAACATACTACAACTATAATAAACAGGACAGTGTTGTATTAGTCTGTTTTTACACTGCTATAGAGAACTACCGAAGACTGGGTAACTTATAAAGGAAAGAGGTTTTATTGACTCACAGTTCCCCATGGCTGGGGAGGCCTCAGGAAACTTAGGATCATGGCAGAAAATGAAAGTGAAGCAAGGTATGTCTTACATTGTGGTAGGAGGCCAGGGGAGTGGTGCCACACTTTAAAACCATCAGATCTCATGAGAACTCACTTATGATCACAGCAACAACAAGGGAGAAGCCTGCCCCCATAAATCAATCACCTCCCACCAAGCCCTTCCCACCCAAGTTCCCACCCAAGGAGATTTGGGTGGGAACACAAAGTCTAACTCTTTCATTCCACCCTGGCTCCTCCCAAATCTCATGTCCTTCTCACATTTCAAAACCAATCATGCCTTCCCAACAGTCCCTAAAAGTCTTAACTCATTCCAGCATTAACTGAAAAGTCCAAGTCCAAAGTCTCATCTGAGACAAGGCAAGTCCCTTTTGCCTATGAGCCAGTAAAATAAAAAAGTTAAGTTACTTCCAAGCTATAGTGTAGGTACAGACATCGGGTAAGTGCTTCCATTCCAAATGGGAGAAATTGGCCAAAACAAAGTGTCTCTGTGCCCCACTGAAGTCCAAATCCCTGTAGGGCAGTCATTAAATCTTAAGGCTCCAAAATAATCTTTTGACTCCATGTCTCAGATCCAGGGCACGCTGATGCAAGAGGTGGGCTCCCAAGGCCTTGGGAAGCTCTGCCTCTGTGGGTCTGCAGGTCACAGTCCCCACAGCTACCTTCGTGGGCTGACGTTGAGTGCCTGTGGCTTTTCCAGGTGCATGGTGCAAAGTGTCAGTGGAACTATCTTTCTGGGGTCTGGAGGACAGTGGATCTCTTCTCAAAGCTCCACAAGGCAGTGCTCCAGTGGGGGCTCCTACCCCACATTTCCCCTCTCCACTGCCTTTGTAGAGGTTCTTTATGAGGGCTCCACCCCTGCAGTAGACTTTTCTGTTAAGACATCCAGGCATTCTCATATATCCTCCAAAAACTAGGTGGAGGTTCCGAAACCTCGGCTCTTGTCTCTGCACTCCCACACACCCACACCATGTAGAAACTGCCAAGGCCTGGGGCTTGCACCCTCTGAAGCAACAGCCCCAGCTATATGTTGGCCCCTTTCAGCCACAGCTGGAGCTGGAGCATCTGGGACACAGGGTACCATGTCCTGAGGCTGTACCTAGTAACAGGGTCCTGGGCCTGACCCAAGAAACCATTTTTTCCCTCCTAGGCCTCGGGACCTATGATGGGAGGGGCCGCCGTAAAGATCTCTGACATGCCCTGGAGACATTTTCCCCATTGTCTTGTCTACTAACCTTGCTCCTTGTTACTTATCTAAATTTCTGCAGCAGGCTTGAATTTCTCCCCAGAAAATAAGTTTTTCTTTTCTACAGCATGATCAGGCCGCAAATTTTCCAAACTTTTACCCTCTGCTTCCCTTTTAAACATAAGTTCCAGTTTCAGACCATCTCTTTCTTCAACATATGAGAGGTCACTTTGAGAAAAAGCCAGGTCACATCTTGAACACTTTGCTACTTAGAAATTTCTTCCACGAGATACCCTAAATCACCTCTTTCAACTACAAAGTTTCATCGATCTCTAGGGCAGAGGCAAAATACCACCAGTCTCTTTGCTAAAGTATAACAAGAGTGACCTTTACTCTAGTTCCCAATAAGTCCTTCATCTCTGTCTGAGACAACTTCAGCCTGGAGTTCATTGCCAATATCACTATCAGCATTTTGGTCAAAACCATTCAACAAGTCTCTAGGAAGTTCCAAACTTTCCCCCATTTTACTGTCTTTTTCTGAGTCCTCCAAGCTCATCCAACCTTTACCTGTTACCCAGTTCCACAGTTGCTTCCACATTTTCAGGTGTCTTTATAGCAATACCCCATTACTCCAGGTACCAATTTTCTGTATTAGTCAGTTTTCACAATGTTATAAAGAACTACTTGAGACTGGGTAATTCATATAGAAAAAAGGCTTGATTGACTCACAGTTCCACATGGCTGGGGAGGACTCAGGAAACTTGCAATCATGGCTGAAGGAGAAGTAAGACATGTCTTACATGGTGGCAGGAGAGTGGGGCCATCAGATCTCATGAGAACTTACTCACTAGCATGAGAAGAGCAAGGGGGCAGTCCACCCCCACAATTCAATCACCTCCCACCAGGCCCCTCCTCCAACATGGGGGATTACAATTTGAGATGAGATTTGGGTGGGGACACAGAGCCCACCCAAATGTGATATTTGCAGAAGCATATCAAGTGTGATACTTGCATAAGCACAGGCATATAGATCAATGCAGTAGAATTTGGAAATTGAGATTTTAGTTAATAAGTGTACCTACATTTCAGTCCACTTATTTTTAGTAAGTGGACCAAAAAATTTCAATGGGGATCAAAAATCTTTTCAACAAATGACTGAGACAAATGGATATCTATATGCGAAACAATTAATTTGGATCCCTCTATCACAGTATATATAAACGTTAACTCAAAATGGATCATAGACTAAATATGAAAGCTAAAGTCTAAAACTTTTAGAAGATAACTTCGAAGTACTTTTTTACGACCTTTCATTAGGCATGGTTTCATAGATATGATACAAACATCAGGTGTGACAAAAGAATAGACTAACCGCACTTTATCAATATTAAAAACGTGTACTTCAAAGCGCATCATAAAAGAAATACAACTCATAAAACGGTAGAAAATATTTGCAAATCATCAATCTGATTAAGGACTTGTACTCAGCTCATATAATAAACTATTATAACTCAATTACAAATCAACAATAAAGACACAATTTGACAGGCACTATGGCTCGTGCCTGTAATCCCAACACTTTGGAAGGCTGAGGTGGGCAGATCACTTGAGACCAGGAGTCCCAGATCAGCTTGGGCAACACAGCAAAACCCTGCCTCTACAAAAAATGCAAAAAATTATCTGGGCATGGTGGTATGTGACTGTATTCCCAGCTACTCAGGGGGCTGAGGTGGGAGGATCACTTGAGTCCAGGAGGTCGAGGCTACAATGAACTGTGATCATTCTACCACACTTCAGCCTGGGTGACAGAGTGAGACCCTGTCTTAAAAAGAGAGAGAGAGAGAGAGAGAAAGAGAGAGAGAGAGAGAGAGAGAGAGACAACTCAATTAAAAATGGGGAAAACATATAAATAAAAATTTTAAAAATATATATATACAAATAGTGAAAAACCCATGAAAAGATCACCATCATTAGTAATTAGAAAAATTCAAATTAAAATGAGATACTACTTTGTACTCAAAGGATGATTAAATAAAATAGACAGTAACAGTGATGGTAAGCACATGGAGAAATTGGAATTCTCAGACATTGTTGTTAGGATTGTAAAATAGTGGAGCTGCTTTGGAAAATGGTTTGGAAGTTCCTCAGAATGTTAAATATAGACTTATGATATGACCTCATAACTACATTCCTTGGTAAGTATCCAAGAGAAATGAAAAAAACATACACTCACAAAAATTTGTATATGAATGATCACAGCAGCATTATACTTAATAGCCAAAATGTAGAAACAATCCAAATTTCCATCAACTGCTGAATGGATAAACAAAATGTGGCATACCTATGAGTTAAGATATTACTCAGCAATAATAACAAATGAACAATTGATACTTACTACACCATGGGTAAGGTTTTTAAATGTGATGAATGAAGAAGTTTTTCATAAAAGGCCACATATAGTATGATTCCATTTATATGAAATATCCAGATTACTCAAATTCATAGGCACAGAAAGATCAGTCGTTTCCAGGGGCTTGGAGAGGGAAGGGGGAGTGACTCCTAATGGATACAGAATTTCTTTCTGAGGTCATGAATATGTTCCAATATTAGATAGCAGAGACAGTTGCACAATTCTGCGAATATACAAAAAAAAAACTCTGCTGAATTTCGTATTTTTAGAGGGTGACTGTTATTGCATATAAATTGTTCCTCAATAAAGCTATTTAAAAAAAGATTAGTTTTCCCTACCCCTAGGTTTGTCATGCCCAGAGATGCCTGAATGTCTGAGATCCCTGGAAGTGACCTAATATGAGACAATATAGGCATATCAAATGCTAAAATCAAAATAATAGAAAACTGGGCTTTGCATAGTCCTAGTTCATATTTTGTCTTTACCTTAAAGTAAACATTCTTCACAACTTGTCTTTTAAGTGAGAAAAATATATATCAATTTCATCACCAGTTATCAAATTAGATTGTATGGGAGAAGCTAAACATGAAATCACACATAAATGGCTTGCTGAGTAAAGTGTGAACTCTTTTAATCCATATGGGCATAAAAACATATATGTTCCTGATACCTACTCTATCCAAAAAATAACCATACTATCAAATGTGCTTTTTGCCACATTTCTAATTATGTAGGATATTTCACACCATATCGCAAGAGCTTTTATTTCTACTAGACTGCAAGCTTCTCAAGGAGAGAGGTCCTGTGTTATTTACCTTTGATTCCCACAATAAATGTGTACCTAACAATGACAGGTGCACAGAAGATGTTCAGTGTGGTGGGGAATATTAGAATGATACATTTTTTGATATGATACTATAAGGGATTATGAAATTAGTTGTTTCCAGACTTTTAAGAATACTTCATACCTTAAAAAGACATTAGAAGGAATGTGGACCTCTACTTTTGACAATGTCAGAGTAACTGGCACTGGACCCACTCCCTTGACATAAAAAGTTATAAAACTCAACCAAGTAATTGAAGCAAATGTTTTCAGACTTCGGACAATAACCAGCACAGTACTTTGATCCCTGAGAAAAGGGAAACAAATGAGGTGAACCCTATAATTATTCCAGCTTTTTGCCTGGAAGCACTTTCCAAATCAAGGTAAGGGAGAGAGATCCCAAGCAGGGTACTTAGCTATGGAGGCAGATATCATAATTGGAGGCAGCAGGAAATTTGCTGGGAAGGGCTCCAGAGAGGAGAGAGCTGTGCAGAAAAGGAGCACCAGAAATAAGCACAGAGGTCCTTTTAAATCTTTGGCTTAACACTAAGCTGCACCTGCACATGGGGAAACTCTGCAAGGGCTGGTGGAGAGCAGCTTCTGGGGGAACCGTGGGTTGAACACATAGATATTCCGGAGATTACTCAGTGGTAGGATTTCTAATCAGCCAGAGTGAAGAACAGAACATCTTACTGAACACCCCAGGCATTCTTTGAGACTTTAGAAAAGCCTCAGAATACAAGTAGAGAAAATTATAACCTATTCTAAAAATGCATTAAAATAAGCCTTGAAATGATCAAACTGATCTGCCGAAAATTAAATGCCGTGAAGAATAAAACTAAGTACTCTTTAAAGGAAATAAACAAAATCTGGACTCTCAACAATGTATCAATCTCACAATCCTGTACTAAGAAAAAATTACTAGATCTGTGAAGAGTGGGGAATGTGATCTGTTTTTAAGAAAAAAAGTTTGTTCAAATAAAAAGCAACCCAAGGGCGGGCCACTCCACCCCGTGCTGGGCGCCTGGACAGGAGCCCAGTGCGGAGTGCCCCTTGTCCTAGGAAATGGGGTGTTGTGGAAAGGTGGCCGCTCCCTTGCCCGTCACACAACTCATGTTCGTGGGAAACCTAGTGCTAAACCATTCCTAGAGGACCAGTTTCTGGGTCTTACCTAGCAAAGTAGCACCCTCACTGCCATCTATTGAAAGTCAGCCCTCAACACAAGGGTTTGTAAAAACAAACAAAATCCCAGAAATTACTAAGTAGAAGGAACACACTCAAAAGCTATAAAGCAGCTATTACTAATATTCTAATGAATTTAAAGGAAAACCTAAATTTAATGACAAAAAGAATGGAAGAAATAAGAAAAGAACCAAATGAAACTTACAGAGGTAAAAATTACAATATGTGAAATTTAAAAATCACTTGTTTCACTTGGAATTAGATTAGATACTGCAAAAGAAAACATTGATAAACCCGAATTTATCATACTAGTGAAATAATTTATAATAATAGTTAGAATAATATATTCTAAACTGAAGCACAAAGATTATCTGTATGTACTAGTAACAGGATAGATTTATAGCACAAGTAGGCAAAAATCGTTAAGGATATAGATTTTTAAAACTATATCAACTAGATTAATTTAAGTGACATTTATAAAACACTCCACACAATAATGGCCAAATACTCAATCTTTTCAAGTGATCATGGACTATTCCCTAAGATAGACCACCTGCTGGGAAATAAAGAAGTTTTAATAAATATCAAAGTGTTAAATTCACACAAAGCCTGTTCTCTGATCAAAACAGAATTATGTTACTAATCAATAATAAAATAGTCTGAAAAACTCCAAATATTGGTGTTACCAAAACACCAGGGGTCCAGTCTAGGTCCTGCTGCTCACTGTACAAAAAGCCAATCACTAAGACAATCGATATTGCCAGGAAAGAAGGCTTTATTTGGATGGTGCAGCTGAGGAGAATGGAAGATCAGTCTTAAATCCATCTCCTCAGCCTACTAAAATCAGAGGTTTGTACAGCAGGGAAAGAATGTAAGTATGTGTGGGAAAATAGAAATTAGAGACTTTAGAAAGAGAAGTTGGTCAACAGGAAGCAGGTGGTCATCTAGGCAATCATGATGGATGAGGAGTCTGGCATCTCATTGCTGTATGTGGTCATCTGGTAAGTTTTAGATCTTGATACTATTTTGGAGGCCTGATGGTCTATCTATCTGAGAAAGGAACTCAGATAAGACAAATGTAACTTTCTCAAACTTTAAGACTTGGAGGGTCAGTTTCTATGTTTATTCAAAGGAAGCTTAAAAATCAGTTGTATGGGACAATTGGGCTGGTTTCACTCAGAAATTGAACAATATAAGTTTTAGTAACCCATAAATCAAATAAAACAAACAAAAACTTACAAAATATTTTGTCATAAATGATACGAAAACAAAGCATATTAAAATTTTGGGGATGCAACTAATGCCAGAGTAGAAGGAAAAATTTGAGCAGATACTTTAAGAAGATAGCCAATAAACACGAAAAAAATGGTATCATTAGTCATTAGGAAAATACAAATAAAGACTATAATAAAATGCCATTTCACACTCACCAGAGTGGCTAAAATGGAAAAAGCTGACAATACCAATTGTTTGCAAGGATATAGTGAAATAGGAGTTTCTTATTCTAACCTTTTCCAAAGTTTAACAGTTTCATATCAAGTTAAACATGGACATACCACATGACCCAGCAATTCCACTTTTGTATATGCACCCAAAAGAAATGAAAACATGTATCTACACAGAGACTTACATATACATTTCCATAGCAGCTTTTTTCATACTAACCCTAAAATAGAAGTAATGTAAATATCCAGTAACAGATGAATACATAAACTATGGTATATCTATACAGAAGAAAACTAAGCAATAACTATGCAACTTTCAACAACATCAGTAAATCCGAGAAACATTTTGCTGTGTGAAGTAAGTCAGACAAAAGAGTATCTATTGTAAGATTTTACTGATATGGTCTAGAGTAAATAAAAATAATCTATGATGAATATATTTTAAAAAGAAGAGCAGTGGCCTTTGGTGTGGTGGGTGGGAATTGATGGAGAAGGGACACAGGGAACATTGTATGTGTCAGATATTGGGAATATGCATTTTTTAAAAACCTTTTGAGCAATACAACTTAAGTTTTGTTTATTTCATTGAGGTGTATAAATTATACCTCAATTAAGAAAAAAGCAGAGACTAATGTGTGAGGTTGCTACTTTTTATTTTGCTAAGAAAGTTTAAAACTTAACCAAATAGTCCAGGTGCAGTGGCTCACACCTGTAATCCTAACACTTTGGGAGGCTGAGGCAGGAGGATCACCTGAGACCAGAAGTTTGAGACCAGTCTGGGCTACATAGTGGGACTGTGTCTCTACATAAACTACAAAAATTAGCCTGACATGGTGGCGTGCACCTGTAGTCCTAGCAACTCAAGAGCCTGAGGTGGGAGGATTGTTTGAGCCTAGGAGTTTGAGGCTGCAGTGAGCTAAACTCCAGCAAGGGTGACAGAGCGAGTGCAGGTTTTTGACTTTGCAGCACTTAAGAGTTTGAAAGCAAGTCCAAAGTAAGAGTAAGCAAAGAAGTTTATTGCAAAGCAAAAGTACACTCTGAGAGGCAGAACAGAATGCTCAAAGATAGAGACAGCCCCTAGTGCCTTAAGGGGAATTCCTCTTATGGCAACTGTACATACGTATTCATAAAATACTGGGGTCAAGTATACAAAGATGGACCTATGGTTGGTGCCTACACTCAGTATCTACATGCCCTACCACACACAGCATGTATCATTCTCCACCTAGGGGTGCCTTTTTTTTTTTTTTTTTTCTTTTCACTTTTAAAATGAAGAAAAGGTTACTATAAGCTAGCTGCACATGCGGGACCCCGAAGTTCTTAGCCCCTTTAAGGCACGAATTTGTAGCTAACAGTCTCTTGAGCTTTTGGTGCTGATGGGCTGGATATCGGGGAAGCTACATCAGGAATAAGAGGCTTTTGTTCTCTTTACCAGGTCATTTCGTGTATCAGGAGCTTGTAACCATCTGGCAATCTGCTGGTATCCTGTAGGACTGCTTACCTTGCAAAATAAGTTAGGTGCTGATTCACAAGGGTGCAAGGGATGAGGAGCTCACTGCAAAAAGGAGCCCAGGCTGCTTTACACTAGGAGACAAGTCGGTATGCTCCTAACCTTACTTATCCTGCCTCACAACAACAAAAACTATCATTTCATGCAAAATCAATATTTTAATTTCCTAAGAGAAAAAAGAACAACATCTTAGAAAGTCCTTTAAAATGAACACATTTAGCAATTTCAATAACTAAATTAATTGTTCCACTGTTTCTCATTTCACCAATGACTTAAACATTTCTTGATGGATTGACTTGCTTTGCTGGGCCAGTCCTGACCGTTTAGCCTAGCCAAATCAGAGTGGACAGATTCAGCAAATAAAAGTAAGGACATCATATTTGCATAAAACAGACATTGCCACATATTGCATGGGACTTGCTAAAAAGTTATTCATATGTTTATCTGAAATTTACATTTAACTGGGTGACCTGTATTTTACCGGGCAAATCTAAGTCAAACTACTCTTTTGACAGATGAATAAAACAGAAGCCCAGAAATGGTAAGATTTTCCCAAGACCTAACTAATAAAAGGCTGCAATTAGTGCTCTGGATCCTCACCTGCAGTTTAATGTTTGGGGTTAGTAAAATGAATGGTGAATTTTTTGGAGCAGAAATATGAAACAGTATTTCCCTTCTAAAATTATGGTAAGTTACATTTTCCACTTGGAAGTACAGCAATACAATCAGTCAAAACTGTCAATCCAATAGCGCCATGGAGGGATAGTCAATGAGCATTTCTCTGTATCTCATTTTCCTCCTCTTTAAATGTGGTGTTGAGGATGGTACCAGCCTCCTTGATTTGTTGTGAAGATTAAATGAGGCAATACATGTCAGTCATGAGTCACATGATTTGGCCCTTGGAAAATGCCCAGTAAATAGTTACGGCTGCTGCATCTCCTCCAATCTCACTCTTTAGTTCTAATGCTATTAACTATCTTTAAATGTATATGCCTTTAAAAAAATATTGCCTCTATCTCAAACACATGTAAAGTATTCAGGTAGCTACATGGAGGTTATGTCTGTGCACTCAAAGTGTGGTGGAAAATTAATTAACTGGAGCACATACTGTAACCTATATAATATCTGAACAATTATCACTGTACGTAGGACATTTTAGTTTTCTTTGCTCTTATAATAAAAGCCAAATCCCCTGCCACGCCTAGAGGGTCTAAATTCTCTGCTCTATCTCCAGCCTTATTAGTGGTCATGCTCCTCTTCACTCACTCTTCTGAGCCACTGGCAAGTGTTTTCGTATAACATGGTCTTTGCTCAGTCTGTGCCCTCTCCGTAGAATGTTCTTCCTTGCATTCCTTGTGTATAAAACTCTTTCCCGCCCCTTATGTCTCATCACAAATGTCACCTTTTTAGTGGGACCTTTCTGATGATTCTGGTGATTATCCTTTGTTATTCTCCATCTCAATCCCTTGTTTACATCCATCAGAACACTTATGATTACTTGAAATTATTCTGTTTTTATGGGTTTGCTTGTTTATTACCATCTCACCCATTAGAAGGTGGGCTCCATGAAGGCTGACATGGTCAGCGTGGTTTTCTTGGTCTCCTATACTTGGCACAGAGCTTCATACTGTGAAGAATGGACTGCTTCCTTCTCTGCCCTCTTCCTACCCCAATCACCCATCCTCTTGCTCTCTGTATGTCCTCAGTGAGACTCTCCTGACATCCATCCCCAGCTCTGGGTCCTTTGTTATAGACTTTCATAGTGAGTTGCTGGCATTTATCACAGTTTGTAACCATACAATCATTTGTGTGAATAGTTGAGTGATATGGTTTGGCTCTGTGTCTCTACTTAAATCTTGTCTGGAATTGTAATCCCCATGTGTTGAGGGAGGGACCTGTAATCCCCACATGTTGAGGGAAGCAGGTGATTGAATCATGGGGGCAGTTTGAACCATGCTGTTCTTGTGAGAATGGGTTCTCATGATATCTACTTGTTTCATATGTTTGAAAGTTTCTCCTTTGCTCTGCTCTCTCCTGCCGCCTTGTGAAGAAGGTGCCTACTTCCCTTTCACCATGATTGTAAGTTTCCTGAGGCTTCCCTAGCCTTGCAGAACTGTGAGTCAATTAAGCCTCTTTTCTTTGTAAATTACCCAGTCTCAGGTATTTCTTCATAGCAATGTGAAAAAGAACTAGTACATTGAATAATGTCTCTCTTTCCTACTAGGCTGAGTGATCTACAGCCCTGCTTAGGGTCCATTTTTTTCACCTCTGCACCCTGCTATCTTCCACAGTGCACATAGGATTCAATAGAAAAGTAAGAGATTGACAATATTCTGCCAGTTTTGACATGCCAAAATGACAATTTCACATGGTCAAAGTAAATTTTCAACATGTGACTTTTGCTTTGGAAATTATGCTAAACTGTGTTTTCACTTGTAATTCTAGGAAAATCCATTTCCCAGTGGACTTGGGTTACCTGGTGCTATAGATAACTGCAAAGCAACAAGGAAAGACTCTATACTCAACTGAGTCAGACACACACAAAAATCTCACCAACAAGCAAACAAGAACTCTCTCCTCTTGTACACCCCATCTGTGTACCCACCACATTCCACCTGCTTCAAGAGCAGAAGCAGAAAAGCAAACACGGCCTGTGAGATATTCAGGGATGGCCATGTCTTGCTGTACCTGGCTATAAAGGTCACTGCTGGGCCAAGCTGTACTTTCTGTGAGTTTTGTTATTTTGTCCACTTCTTTCTGTTACTATTATAGGGGTCAGCTGTGAGAGAAAGCCAGGGAGCCTGGAGATTGTTAAGCACCAAATTCTGTTTAATACATATTTCATATGGGCATATTTCTTACATCTAAAAAAAGTCAAATGCCATAACAATTATTTTAATATCCCACTTTTTTTGTGGACTGTGTTTGTTCTGTTACAGTCTTCAAACATACTTCCTATCTCTACATATCATTCCTCAACCACCACTGTTCCTCTTTCCCCTTCTTTCTTCTCTCCAGCATCATTTTTCTATATGGAGAGTTTTCAGTCCATAGAAAGTATCCTAAACTTTAATCTACCAGCACTGTTCACATCAATAAGGAATTTTTCTTAGTCACCCTTTCAGCTATACCGTGGGATCAAACCCATCACCCTCTTGACCTCTTTTGGGAGTAGAATTAATACACACACATTCCACTATGATGTGTTATCACACGGGTTAGATGGGTGGGTATTTCCCTTTGGTATATTTCCACCCTCCTCTGTTGTGTCTGATTCAATATCAGTGCAATTTGAATCCTGGGATATATCCCTGCCTTTCACCATTTGTCAGGATCTGTTTGGAATGAAGAGGCCAGAAAGGGAGGCTTTAAATGAGCAAAATGAATGAAGAAGGAAAGAAGCCAGTACATAAACAACAGAGATTTTGCTGTGGTTAAATGGGGGATTGTGATCAGATGGAAGCTGATTAATGTTGTCAATGTTTATCAACGATGATTAGTGATGGGATAATAGTCACGGACAAGTATCTTCAGTCTAGAATCCTGGCAGCCCTGCTCCAGAAAACAAATACTCAATATCATTACCAGATTAATAAAATATATTCCATGGAAACCACTGCAGGTCTTATATGCAGTGATTTAACACTTTCAGAAAACCAAACAAGACAATAATTTGACTCAGAGCTACATTTGCTCTGTCCTGAGTTATAATAGCTTTATTCATTTCAATATTCTCAGGATTATATATTTGGGACTGGATCTTGGAGAGGGCTGTTTTCTGAAACTAATCTGAAATTACCCAAAATGAACTTGAATCACAGGAAGGCGGGGGGAATAACTTATTTAGTGAATATTTCATTCTTTTTGGCCTCCTAGCAACTAAAACCTTTTTCTTTATTTGGGAGAATACCTACTCTAATTAATAGGACCTGCTTCCTAATATGCAAGCTGAAAATTCCAGATATTCACTTTCCTAAGTGCCCTTGCAACTAGGTAAACGGCCTCTACCTTAGGCAGCTGACCTGGTCATTGCAACTTAGACACAATGGCTTCTCATTGATTTTAAAGCTAGTAATGTATTTATAGAAAAGTAGGGATCTTGCAGGTACCATTCTCATGTAGCTGGCAGTAGCCAGTGGCTGCATGTGGTTTCCACAAGCAGCAGTGACCCTAGCAGTAGGCTCCCATGACCAGCTGGAGTGATGTTGATGGTGTAAACTGGGGTCTATGTTCAGTGGCTACAGTCATGCTATCTCAATGGGGCTGCTCCTACTGTGATTTAGAGGCTTGTTCCTAGATGCGTAGGTTCCAAACCTGGTCTGGACCTCTGGGAGATTCTGTGAGCTATGTGATAACCTTTAATAAATTAGCCAGAGTTGACTTCTGTGGCTTATAACTAAGACCCCAACTGCTATAGAACCAAAGATAGACTCAGGAATGATTTGGCAGTTGTATTAGTTCTGTACTGCTGCTTAACAAATTACCTCAAACTTACCTTAAAACAACAAACACAAATCACCCGACACTTTCTGTGGCTCAGGAGTCAGGGCACAGAGCAGTTGGATCCTCTGCTTAGAATCTCAAAAGCCTGCAGTTAAGGTGTTGGTTGAGTTGTGTTCTTATCAGAGACTTGACTGAGGAAAGACACGCTTCCAAGCTCCCTCAGGTTGCTGGTAGAATTAATTTTCTCACAGCTGTAGAATTCATGGTAGTTTGTTTCACCAAGGCCAGCCAGAGAGAGAGAGTCTCTAACTTTTAGACCTTTAAATTCAGGTGAGTTGTTTAACACACCTGATTTCGTCAGGCTCATCTAGGATAATCAGGGTTTTGATTTACTTAAAGTCTTTTTATTAGATGCTTTACTTACATCAGTAAAATTCTTCCATCGTTGCCATGCAAAGTAATCACAAGAATGATGTCCCATTACCTTTGCCATATTCTGTGGGTTAGAAACAAGTGACAGCATGTGGATCATTAGGGGTCATCTCAGAATTCTGGCTTTCCCAATTGTATTCACACATATTTGGAGGCAGCTGAACTTTTTCATTTCAAACTGGGGCTATAGTGATAATGGTTCCTAGTAAATGTCTCCTTGTGAGACTGGGGCCCTCTGTAAAATCCTACCTTAAAGCAAGGATTTCTCACTTGAGTCAATAGACTGTTTTCTAAATTAGATGAGGTTTTTGGTCCCAAGATTATAAAAAAGATGGTATAATTTTGTTACATGGCTGTTGATTGACTAGACCTGTGCTATGTTTGAATTTTCAGAGGGTAGTTGACTTTTAGGTTTATAATTTTAGAAAATCTGTGGGTTATTTGTATATGGGAGCATAGCTTGTGTGTCCCATCTGTTCTCAATAAAAGGCCATTTAAGACCCCCAAAAGGTGAAACCATTTTAATAGTTCTGTTCCATGCAATTGCTGCTCCATACACTGGGACCTGCTCACAGAATTGGCATCTTGATTGGGTAAGACTGGGGCAGAGCTTCTCGGAGAGGAATCTCACAGGCTGTGGTGATATATGCTAACTTCTCTTACTCTTTCCTCCATGCACACCATGTTGCTCCTAGAAGGGGAGACGTCAGTATGAGACCTGGAGTGGTGCGGCTTCTAGCCCTTGCTGCCGTCTGCATTAAGAGCCTTCACTTTCTTCACTAGATGCAGAAGTGGTGGGAGTCTGCTATAAGCTTGTCTTTGTTTTTACTTCCTTCTGGTGAGTTCATGTTTCCTTTGTAAAATCTCACACAATTAGAGAAAAATAACTTGTTCTTAGTTTCACCTTTAGAAATAGAAGGTAATTTTTTTAACCAGGCAAAAATGGTGGGAGATAGAAGTCAACATTGTTTTCTGGAATGTGACAGCAAGCACAAAACACACTGTCACAAGCTTCTGGACTTTCAAGACTGTTATTCACTGGGTGTGTGATGTCTGGCATTCATTTGAAAGGCAAATGTGTATCATTCTAATCTCTGTGAGAATTAGTTGTTAAAATTTTAACTATGCTCAGGCAGAGAGGGAATTCATTTTTATGTTCTGATGAGGCTTTCTCCCTCCTGTATTTTTACCTTTCTTCTCTATTAATGTTTCATATCATTCCATACAAGCCCAAGTCTCTTAATTTTAAAACAAACAAGCAAGCAAACAAAACTTATATAATCCTAAGTTCTTCACTAATTGCTACTCTGTCATCTAACTTAACAGTCAAGTTCTTCAAGTTGTCTACAAAACTTTATCTTTCTTGTCTTACTGCTCATTTTGTTTGCAATCCACATTGATCTCTCTTTGCCACTGCTAATTAACTGCTTTAAAATTTGCCCCAGGACTTTTTGATTACCTAGTTAATGAGCACCATTCAGTCTTTATTTCTTGACACCATTGGCCATTCAGGATTCTTGACCCTCTCTTCTCTCTTGGCTCTCAAAGACAACATACTTTCTTGCTTTTCCTATCTTCTTATGTTTTCCTCTTAGTACTTTTGTCCCTTTTTCTGCTCTTCTTCTGCCTGCCTGCAATGTCGTCTCCTCCACCTTCCATTCCCCCACCCCTGCCACATCTGCTGTTATCCCACAGAATCAGGACTTTAGCCTCCTCATCTTATGGTGCATGGTTTTCTTGGAATTTTTCATCTACTCCATGCTTATCAATCACTGTTTTTACCAATGACTGTCCTCCCCACCAAGAAATAACTGCTACTTACATTTTGTGTAAATATACTCTTGTTTCTCTTTAAAGTTTTGTCACCTTGTTTGTGTACCTAAATAATTTTTTTCTTGTTTTTGAACTTTATGCACATGGATTCATACTGTGTATATTCTTTAATGGCTTTTAAATTTATCTAACACTAATTTTTAAAGATTTACACATGCTTGTAGTTGTATTTCACTCATTTTCACTGTTATTTAGTATTTTATTATACAACTATACATCAGTAAATTTACTCACTTTCTGGACTATGGATATTTATTTTTTTCTAGAATGTTTGGCTGCCATGTACAATACTGCTGTAAACATCTGGCATATATCTTCTGGTGCCCAATAGTTTCTGTATTTAAGAGTGGAATTGAAGGATTGCAAGATACATGCATGTTCAATTTTACCAGATAATTCCAGACTTTTTCAAATACATTGTTGTCAATTTAGTCTCCTTTTATTAGTAGATTGGTTTATATAATTCAACACCTTCCTCAACACTGGACATTGTCCATTGTTACAACTTTTCCTACCTGCAGTTTAATATATTTTGACTCTGACAAGAGTCAGAAACTCTTGTGTAGGAAGAGATGGATACCTATAGACTTTGACCTTGCCACTGAAATTGTTACTAAAATGCCAGGGATTTGGTCTAGGTCCCATTGCTCACTGCACAGAAAAGCAATCACTGAGACAGTGAGTACTGTGAAGGACGAAGATTTTATTTGGGTGGTGCAGCCAAGGAGCATAGGAAATCTATCTCAAATCTGCCTCTTTGGCTTACTAAAATTCATGATTTATATGAAAGAGGAAAAATATAACTATATGTGAGACAACAGGAATTAGGGAGGGAGAGGGAAGAGGAGTTGGTCAACAGGAAGTGGGTAGTTGCTTAGGCAATCATGATGGGTTAGGAGTTTGGTGTCTCCTTGTCCAGATTTGGTGATATGGTAAGCTTTAGTTCCTTGGCATTGTCTGGGAGGTCTGATGGTTGGTTTCCTGAGAAAGGAACTCAGATAAGACAAATGTAACTTTCTCATGTTTTAAAACGTGGAGGGTCCATTTCTATGTTTATTCAAAAGAAATTATAAGCATCAGTTCTATTGGACAAATGGGCCAGTTTCAAAACGACGGGTCATAGGGACCCGGAGGTCTTAGTTTCTTCTCTGATAATTTATGAAATACAAAATTAGGTCTAGTCTCCAGGCAATTCAATTAAATTTAATATTTTGTCTGATATCTGTACAAATGGGATTAGAATACACTGGCTAATAGGAGTTACGGGAATAAAACCTCAAGATTGTAATTCAATGGGATGTATTCTATGTGTAAGGGGGCACAAAGAACTGCCTCTGGAAGAGGAACTGGGTGTTTGGATGCATTGCTGTGATGGCATGTATTGACAAGCCACACTCTGAGACCTCTACAGAAATTGATGTTTCTTTTATAAACTAAAATTTAAGCAGTGTGTCACATATAATATAATATACTGTGTTGGGGGTGGGGTGGACATGAATGAAGCAGTAAAGCTGGAGGAGAAAAGGCAAGGCAGATAAAAAGGGAGTTGAGGAGGAAGTCAAAGGTAGGGTTACTTTAGTGGCCACTAATATCTTCCTCCTCTTCCCTTTCTTCTTCTTTCTCTTTTCCTCCACTCTTGTCTGGCAAGGGATAGGGTTTGAAATTTGATTCACAGTCACCGTCTGCTCTTGTTGCACCAGATATGCTTCATTCATTGCCATTCCCCTCCTATTTCCATCCTTTGAAATAGGTTTAAGTCCTATTGAATATATCTAGCTAATTGCCTAAATTATCCAAAACATTTTTGATGAGAGTAAACAGGTTTTGATGATTTCATTTCAAATAATTTTTGTGGTTGTTAAATTTAAACATACATGTATACTTATAAAGTTATAATGAATAGTCAGTAATTTTGTTTCCTATTCTTTTCTCATAAGTCTTTGGAGATAGTTTCATAATATAAATCCCAATAACATTACATTGGAAATAATAATAAACATTTTTATTAATTGAATAAGTAGACAGTTGCAACACAAAACTTTTGGTCTAGGACCTAATTCAGATAGAAAAGTATCCAAATGGCTTAAAACTTTCCAGCAGCATAATGTGACTCAATGGAATGTACTGCTAGTGGTCTGATTTTTATTTAGAAAGAAATTTAAAACACTAAGCTGCATTAACTACTTTCTAAACATTTTATGAAAAATAAAGTTGAGTTTGAAGGCTCACTTCCTCAATTCTGAATGATGTCCTAAGAAAATTAGAAAACAAAATAAAAAAATTATTAATTTATTCTGGCTTTTAATTTTATATCTCTTATTCTTATGGGT
>NW_012105886.1:1424117-1532294 GCF_000951045.1 Mandrillus leucophaeus
CATTGCTGTGATAGCATGTATTGACAGCCACACTCTGAGACCTCTACAGAAATTAATGTTTATTTTATAAACTAAAATTTGAGCGGTGTATCACATATCATATAATATAACATAATATAATATGATATAATATACTGTGTTGGGGTGGGGTGGATATGGATGAAGCAGTAAAGCTGGAGGAGAAAAGGCAAGGCAGATAAAAAGAGAGTTGAGGAGGAAGTCAAAGGTAGGGTTTCTTCAGTGGCGACTACTATCTTCCTCCTCTTCCCTTTCTTCTTCTTTCTGTTCTCCTCCACTCTTCTCTGGCAGGGCACAGGGTTTGCAATTTGATTCACAGTCACTGTCTGCCCCTGTTGCACCAGATATGCTTCATTCATTGCCATTCCCCTCCTTTTCCATCCTTTGAAAACAAGCTCCACTGCCCTGCTCTGTTTGTTGTCAAGAATGAAGGGCTTGGCGTAGGAATGTTTCCCAGACAGGAGGTGAAGGGTCAGGCTGGACCTCTGGACATTTGCAGTGCTTAACTTGCTTGGCATGTCTTGTGAAAGGGAGGGTGACTCCCAGTGCTTTTGACGGCAGTTTGTATATATGCCTCAAAGCACGAGTCAGATCATGAGATTGCCTGTCAGGTCATCTCCTGTGAAATCCATTATGAAAAACACCCGGAAACTGATGCCTGACTTGAAATCCTTAGTTTACTAAATTGCAGAAATTATCTTTGGAAGGTTTTGTCACTTTTATTTTTATTTTTTATAAAAAGTAATGTTTGCAGTAATGCCTCATGCAAAGTGCTAGTTGAATGAATCTGTCACTGAAACTTCAATTCTAGATTACCACACTGCAAGATCTGCTATTATAAATGAAAACACATCTTTAGAAAGTTCACAACAGTTTAAAGTAGATGAGCTATTGAAATGCGATAGAAAAATCTACCCTTTACAGATTAGTCCAACAGTGATTGTAGTCCAATATGTAAACACAGTCTCACTTTATTGTCAGGGTAAAATGGTCCTTAATGTGCTACTCCAAGTGCAGGTTAGCATTACCTAAGCTTACGAATAATGATATAAATTATCTTTAAGAATCCTTTGCTTGTGAGTATGACCACAGAATTCAAAAGCAAATAGAAAACCACTGCATTACAGAACTACCAGACTTTCTTGATAATTTTTTTTTTAATCTCTGTAAGCACAGAATCACAATTTACTAGCGGAATGCTACCAAGCAGATTTTAGAGGAACTTTAAAAGTAGGTTTTAGCAAAAGAGGTCTAAAAATGCCACATCCTTCTATTACAAGAGCAAACGTGAATAGGTTGGTTTTACTTCCAGAGCACTGTTACGTTTATAGGGTGTTGTAGGGGTACAGGGCTCCTTTCAGTGTTTTTATGGTTCCTTTGGAAGACTATTATTTTATGGTATTTTATCACAAATGTGAACTGTACTTTTTAAAAAAAATAATAAAGATTGTATTTAGTTTGTCAAATGACAGGAAATTGTCCAGATCACGTAGGAAGACCAAAGAGAACATTGGGAATCCTTGACCAATAAATCAGAATCTTATTGTACTTGAAATTTTTACTTGACCCACTCACTGTCTTTGTAATTTTTATTGAGTGATGTATAATTAAAACCTTGAAATAATGATTCAACCCCCGAAATTGGTAGAGTATGGCAAGGAAAGAGACAAAGAAGAAGGGAGTGGACAGGGAATGGAAAATGAAACTTCTTTCCCATTGTGCCTCTCCTGAAACAAATTCCCACAGAGGGTGCATGATCACAGCTGTTCATTCAGATTTCAAGTCTGCTCATGGCACATTTCACCACTATACCTTTTTTATTTGCATAAAGCAATTACCCCCATGGTCAGTGGCTTCATAGTTGTCTAGACAACATGCTTCAGATGGTATCGATGACCTCAGACGCACCAGGCTAGCTCTAAATTAGTGATGAGGAGAGCTTGAGGGATGTATTATAGTAGTTATAAACCATAAGAAGGTATTTAAATAGATAGATAAGACACATGCAAATCTTTTCATTGCCATGACAACCATCTTGATATAGGTTTTCCATATGTAGCAAGAAGGGCAGAGCAAAAGGCACTGGGAAAATAGCAGGAACCTGTAATGAAAATGAACCCTGGCAGGGGATTAGTCCAGATCTTGGTCATTTATTAACTCTTAATAGAATACAAACTTCTGTAGTTATACACTGCTTGCCGGGTCAGAGAATCATTATTTCTAAACCGCAGCTGTATAGTTCTCAACTCTATGAGGATATCCCAGGTCCCAAACCTTCACAAATGACTCTGACTGATGAAAGAAAAGAATAAGGTGATGCCAGGGTGCTACTCAATGAAAATTCTTTGCTGCCCTTCAAAAGCCTCTCAGAGAAGGATTCATCCAATACTCAAATGCATCATTTGTAGACCTGTCTTTGTGTTGATCAGAGAAACTAATGAATTCCCAAATAATCGTATAATGATGTACTACACTCCACTTCAAAACCAAATGATGTTTGTTCTTGTGCAACTACCTGGAGGCAGAAGAAAGGAACTTCTGCCTGTTTCCCTCCATCCCTCCCTTCCTCTCTCTCATTTTTCTTCCTTGCTTCTTCCCCAGCAACCCCCACTTCTCTCTAGCTCTCATTCATCTCTTTCTCTTTTATTGCTCCTAGAGTTCTTCATTTTTTTTTAAAAAAAAAAGCCAACCTAGTTTCAGGACCAGCTTTAGGCACCGCTGATACTCCCATGGCCTGGGAAGCTCTCTCCAGGAATGTTTTCTTCTGCCACAGATCTGCGGAGTGAAGTGAGTCCTGCTGGGCCTCTCATTCCTGCCTGGTTCACCCTGAACATCTGCTCAGAGGTGAACGATGATGGAAGGAGAATACATGTATACCTTCAGCTCAGTGTAACATTTTCCTCTGCAGATCAGAGACCTCCACAGGGCCCTTAAATCTTTTGAAATATAAATGGCAATTCTACTTACTACTTGTAAGGCCAAGTCTGGTACCATTGGCAGCACCACAGAGTCATTAAAATTCTTCAGTCAGATCTTTGTATGTGCAATCAATGTATGGATTTCTTTTGACACAAACTGGCATTTCAACACACAAGGGAACATTGGTGAAAACAAACTGGTTTATTAATTAAAGTGATAATAAATAATTCCCCTAAACTTAAATACGTTTAGGACAAATCTTGGCTCCATCATCTGAGCTCTGAGGCTATTTTAAAACATGGAATTCCTTTGTGCTTTTTCCAGCATGAAACCAAATCAAAACCAGAAAGATCCTTTTCTATTGCAAAGTTACTTAACTGTTGATTTGATAGTAGATCTTATGCATCAAACTCTATAGGGTATTATTTAAATATGGTTTCTTTAAAAACTAAGTGGCAACTTGCAGCAGAAGGCATAGACAAGAAATGGTTAAACAACAAACGCCCTTTAGCAAAGCACAATTTAAAATCTCATTCATCAGATTCCACTTGTCTTTGGAAAACATTCTAACTTTATAGAAATTGAAGACTATCCATAGCCTCGAAAACTGTTGGTATTAACACTGTAGGGCATCCTGTGTACTGACATCTAGGTTCCTTATCCAGAATACGTGTTCTGTCTGACAAATTTTGGGGGTGTTGTTTTGCCTCCAAGATATTCAGATGTTCCTTTTTTTTGACATCTGGGGTTTTAATTAACAATCTTTTTGTGTGTTTAAAGCAAAATGAACGTGGTGTAGTCTGGACAGTAAAGCATTTTTATTTATGAATGCCATCCCTGTCATGTTAATTTGTACCACGTTTCTGATTTATCCTAAAAGAACACATTCCACAGTGGATTTGGAGGAGTTAAAGGGAATCTACAGGGTGACTTTAATCTTTATGTCTTTATATACTGGAGGGCATTTTATTGCACTGCTCTCACTACACAATCATTTTCTGCTTTAGAAATGTAGCCATTTGGATCAATAGTTACAGTACAATATATTGTACTTCTGATGGGGGCCTCCTAGGATGGTTAAGAAGCACTGTGGTGATTTTACCAAATACTTGATTATGCTCAAAAATCTATTTTTAAAAAGAAAGTTATCACAACATACACAGAGCCAAATTTATAGGCATTCTAATGAAATGTTACTTACTCTACTTACGTATATTAAAATAAAATTAGGAAAAATGGAGTGCAAAAGAACACTTTGCAGCTTGAAAAATAGAGATTTTTAATGGGACACTAGAGCAGTAACAGCTAGAAGTAGCTGTCTTTTGGAATTTGTAGCTGCTGTGGTATTTCGACTGCTACCAAACACTGAGATTTTTGGGTTCGGCATCTATTTCTGGCTGATGTGATGACTATACACTTCTAATATTGGAAAGAAAAGGGGAGAAAAATCCCTAAGATGGCCACAGATGTTTGCAGAGTGCACAGAGATGGAGCAAGAAAAGATGTAAAGACAGTATATGTATCCTAAAGTGTTAACAAATGTAGGCTTCAAGTTGAGGATTTTACTGTAAATTCTTTATCTGTAAACAAACTGGGTTATCACAGCTGTTTATTGTACTGCTAGTCCTGATCCTAACCTTTACGTCTTTATTGCTTATATACCATTCCCTTGTTTATGCGTCTGTACCATTCGGTGCCCTTGAACTTGGTTCCTCTGAGTCCCGACCCCTGCATGCTTGCTCACTCACTCTACTCACGTCTGCAATCGGTAAATCTGAGACAGGCCCTGGCTGATAGCCGAGCTGCAGTAGGGCAATTAACACAGAACTAAAGTGTCATTCATGGCAGGGTGGGGAGAGTGGCAGACCGCAGATGACAGTTCTCAGTTCTGAAGCTGTGACATCCAGGCCAGACCCAGGATTATAGGGAACAAGGGGAAAAAAGAAAAGGGGGAGGGCGGGGGGTTGTATTTGGATGGAGAGAGTTCTCCAAAGAAAAGCGCTGAGTGGTTTCTCTTTGAAGAATTGTTTATTCCCTGTATCAGATTCCAGCTGTCTGACCAGTTAATTGGATGAATACCTAGAGGAAAACATTCTGTGCATTAAGTGAATTGGGGAAAATGGGCATCTTTCTTTCTCTTTAGAAAGAGAAAGTGCTTTTTCTTAAAAAAAAAAAAATCACCAACTCTCAATCAGCCTTTAACAGTGTTTCTGCGAGACTTAGATTAAAAAAAGGAAAAGAAATATCTTTTATTAAGTGTTTGCCTCCCCCCACCTTTTTGCCCGCTCATGGTTTCCCCTGCAGCCACCTACCTGCGCCAGCTCTGATATCTTAATAAAGTTAGTGTTGAATAGAAACAGAGTGCTCAGGTGGCTGCTCTCTGAGAAGCAGGTTCCTTTTTAGCCCCTTCCTCTGAGTGGCTCTGGAGATGCACCTATGCAAAAGAGAAAGCTACTCCCGTTTACCCCAAGTCACAGGGCTAGAGGGCCCCCAGGCCACCAGGGGGCATTCTGGATCCTGAGGTTGCACATCTAGGTGTCAGCTTCTTGAAAGTTGTGCAAATTAGTTTTGAGAGCAAAGACAGCTGTTTTTTTAGCTTTGAGTGCCATCCCTCCCCTCCTTCTTCTCACTCTCCCTTTGCCACACTGAACCTTGGCTTACAATTGTCTCCAAACATTTTAACTTTTCATGAGATTGCTTCCAATTGTTAGGAGGCCATATTTAATAATAGTAGCTATCTTTTATTGAATACTTAATTGATGCCAGGTGTTCTATATACTATATCTTTTTTATTCTTCGCCAAACACAAGCAAACAAAGAAAAATACAAAACATGGATAATTATCTTTACGTTCCAGATGCGGAAGCTGAAACTCAGAACAATCAAATATCTTGCCCAAGGTCAAATAGTGAGAAAGGATAGAAACAAATTTCAGCCTACTATGATTCCAGAAAACAAGTCTAAAGCACTGGGCCTCTATCTTAGCTCTATTCTTCACTGGCTATGAGATCTTTGGGGTCAGTCTCTTAACCACTCTATGTCTCAGGTACCTTATCTGTAAAATGGGAATAATAACACTTGTAGGATTTTTGTGAGGATTCAATGAGTTGATCCTGTGTATACAAAGTGCTTGAGTATTGTCCAGCACATGCCAAGAATCTCATCGATGTGGAAACTGTTGTTATCAACACCATTACCTTTCCTCCCTTTTTATGATGCAGAGGCGAAGGGATTAGCAAGTTGGGGAAGCTGGTATGGTAATTTACACAGAACAACTGGCAATCTATAGAAGTATGGAAACAGAAAAAGAAAAGACTTAAATTTTGGACACAAGACTTGTTTTTGAAGCATCAGATAATTCCATCCAAATAAATGTGGATGATTCAGTTGTGTACTGGGTTCACACAAAGGATGGATTGCTCAAAAGCAGTTCCTAGACTAACATTTTTCCCTTAATGGTTTGCTAAGAAAGCAGCTAATAAGGCTTCAGCATTACCATGTTTCATGTCATACACTCTACAGTGTGGTTGCAAACTGAAGGCAATCACTGCCACATGAGCATGTTATATTGGAATTAGCATCTTGCCCAGGAAGTAAGACTCAAGTCCCGAACATCTACATTTATAGTATCATGTTTCAGAATTGTATATATTTGTGCTAAAATGAACTTTAGGGATCATTTTCAGGATGAGGTGATGAGGTCGGGAGTTTAGAAACACTGTGTCTGCTAAAAATACAAAATTAGCCCACTGTGGTGGCACATTCCTGTAATCCCAGCTAGTCGGGAGGCTGAGGCCGGAGAATCACTTTCACCCAGGAGGCGGAGGTTGCAGTGAGCCAAGATCACACCATTGAGCAACAAGAGTGAAACTCCATCTCAAAAAAAAAAAAAAAATCTCAGGGGAATATAACAAAATGCATTTTGTTAGCTGCCATGTCTTTAGTTTGGCTGGAAGTTGGCTGATCTGGGCTGGACTCAGCTCGGTGTCTGTACTGATCTTGTCTGAGCACTCTCACAAATCTCTAGAAATAGCTGACTTGGCTTGGTTGACCCAAGGAAACTTGTCTTTGCTGCATTTGACTCTCATTTTCCTTTTGAAACTAGTAAGCTAATGCAAGCAGTCTCTTACAGCAATGAGAGAGACTCAAGAGCCTAACTTACAAATACTTTACAAGTCTCTTTTTACTTCCTGTGTGTCATGCTCCACTGGCCAAAGATAGTCACATGGTCAAATGCAGATATGAAGAAAAGAATGAGGAAGAACAACCACCCATTGTGAAGCCAAAGCAAGTAACACGGACAAGACCAACCTCAGTGGAATGAGAAAGTATACTCCACCCATGGAAGTGAGGGTATGAGAATCAATATTTCTGGAGAAAAAAATAACTTTATTATACTTGGGGTTACTTTATGCATTTCTTGTTTAAGATTCATCTCATTAGACTATGATGATTCAAGGTCTTTCAAAACCTGGTAAAAACCTAGATACCTAATTTTGTTCATTCACGTATACTCCTAAGAACATTTCAGCGCTAGTTAAATTAGTCTATGTGTTTGTCATGTTTAGATTTACATATTATTGTCTCACCTTGTGCCTCTGTTCAAGGAACCCACTCTTGTCAAAATTTCACTCAATCATCCTACATATAATTTAATGTTCAGTTTATGTGCCGTCTCTTATTTAAGGGAAAGCATATGGCATTAATGCATTGAACACTATGCTGGCACTCTGCTAGGGGCCTTGCATATGTCCTTTCATTGAATTTTTAAAGTAATTTGGGCATTGTTTTCTCTGAGAAAACTGAGATTCAGAAAGTGTATAACTGGCTAAGATCAAATGTGTTTATTGGTGACAAAGAGAAAATTCAAGCCAAAGTCTGATTCCAAAGTCTATGTTCTTTCCACACCACCATGAAACCTATCAAATAAGATTCTACCTTCAGAGAACCCTTAGTATTTATTGCTTCTTACATTAATTTGACAATTAACATTAAATTGCTTTTAATTTATTCCTTGGAATTCTGCCATATTGCTACATGTATTCTTACATAACTCTTTTTTTTCTTTTCTTTTCTTTTTTTTTTTTTTTTTGAGACAGAGTCTCACTCTGTCACCCAGGCTGGAGTACAGTGGTGCAATCTTGACTCACTGCAACCTTCACCTCCCAGGTTCAAGCAATTCTCTGTGTCAGCCTCCCGAGTAGCTGGGATTACAGGCATCCACCACCACGCCCAGCTAATTTTTGTATTTTTAGTAGAGACAGGGTTTTACCATCTTGTACAGGCTGGTCTTGAACTCCTGACCTTCTGATCCACCCTCCTTGCCCTCCCAAAGTGCTAGGATTACAGGCATGAGCCACTGCACCTGTCTTCTCACATAACTCTTTAAAGGCACATTTGTTAAATTTTTGCTTATGTTTCATTTCCCCTAAGGGAAGTAAGAAATGTGGCCTTTAAACTTCTTTATTTGGATGAGAGTACCTAGTACAGTGTATTCCACATGTAAATATTAATAAATTCATAGTTTGATGAGTCTCAATAGGTTAGAAAATTGCCTTTAATATTAACTTATATCCCATGATGCCTTACCTCTTGATTACTAAAACAACAACAACAAAACTTTTTTGAAAAGAAGAAATAACTGGGAAATCATTCATTTTCATTTTTCTAAATTAGTGGCCATGGGCTGAGATTTTAAGAAGGCTATCGAATGTTAAGTCAGGATAATACATGGACTGTGTCTTCGTAATAGCTTTAACTGTTTTTATTTTCGCTGAATAATAATGGACTTTTTAAGTATCTTTAAGGAAATAAAACTATTGAATTCTAGCAGCGTTGGATTGAAAACTGGTTAAAAGGAAGGATGCTACACAAAATTACTAGTTATCAGCGCAGAAATTAGTTGATGGCCTCTGGATCACGAGTGACACTGGTGTTCCATAAGTTTATTAACAACCTGAAAGATGAGGTGAAGTGGCAGGGCAGCAAATTTATTTAACCACATAATTATTCAGATACTAAACATAGATGTAGTCAAGAATAAGGGGTAGGGAGAACTTCAGAAAGACCAAAGGCAGTTAAGTAATCGAGCTCCACAATTGTGAATAGAATTCAGTGTTGCAAGTTCAAGGTAAGACACGGTGGAAGAACCAATTCAAACTACTCATACACAGTACACTAATGGCTTCTGAATTACCCACTGCCTCTCAAGAAAGAAATCGAGAAGCCATAGTCGACGGCTCAAAGAATATGTTGACATGACATACAGGAAAAACTTTTAAAAAATAAATAGGATATTGGGTTGTATTAAGAAGGAAATCAAGGATAATGTGAAAAATATATTAAATGTGTTATATATTAAAACATCTTAATAGTCGTTCAGGAAACAGGGAATTAAAAAGTCACCTTGAATGTTGCCTTTAGTTAGGAAGACTCCATTTGTTTAAAAAGATGAAAGGGAAACATGGGGGAAACCCAAGGAGAATAGTAAAACCATCAAAAAATTTGTTAGAATTCCATACAGGAGGCATGAGAGATTTCATGTCTTTGGTAGAGAAAGTGAAACAGTGAGAAAAGATTGTGAATGGGAAAAGAGAAGGCAATGTCGTTTTTAAATTTATTTTAGATTCTGGGTACATGTGCAGTATTGTTACACAGGTAAATTGTGTGTCACGCGGGTTTGGTGTACAGATTATTTTGTCACCCAGGTAATAAGTATAGTACCTGATAGGTAGTTTTTCTATCCTCATCCTCTTCCCTCCTTCACCCTCAGGTAGGCCCCAGTGTCTGTTTCTCCCTTTTGAGTGTCCATCTGTAGTCAGTGTTTAGCTCCCACTGATAAGTGAGAACATGTGATACTTGGTTTTCTGTCCCTGTGTTAGATGGCTTAGGATAATGGCCTCCAGCTCCATCCCAGTGTAGATTTTTTATTGTTTCCTGATTATATGTGGATGTGTGGATATGCTAGCATGGAAGATGTGAAATAGTGGATGGATTTTTACCATGGGTCCTGTTTAGACAGAACACACACGTAAGCCTTACATGTCATTCCAACGCCAATCCATTGTAAACCATAGAAAATGTCTTTGTTATGTATTCTAAAAAGAAAGCAGAGTACTTATAACCATTAAGATTCTTGACAGGAAATACATTTGCATCTAGAAATGATGAAAAAATTCTGTGAGCACATTTCCAACAGAGAAAGAGTTAGTATCATAGGTTACTTTTATCAGCTGGGAAAACATTACAAATACCTGAATCCAATGAGGCTTAGAAAATTTGTGACTATTAACATAGTTGCATGTTCATTCAGGATATATTCTTACCCACCAGCATCCATTCCTTGAAGGGAAGAAACATGGTGTATCAGTTGGAGTCCTGGAAAACAAAAACAAAAACAAAAAAACAGAGGCCATTCTCAAACTGAGTATTTTAGCAGTTTAAGAAAGGGGCTATTTAAATTTTGTATTAAAAAAATAGTGTAGTACTATGGGCCTACAAACACCTCTTGGTGTTGGAGCAGACATCAGAATCTAGAAAGTGTAGCCATGCCACATGGGAAACATCTTTTTTTAAGACAGAGTCTTGCACTGTTGCCCAGGATGGAGTGCAGCGGTGTGATCTCAGCTCACTGCAAGCTCCGCCACCATGCCTGGCTAATTTTTTTTTTATTTTTAGTAGAGACAGGGTTTCACCATGTTAGCCAGGATGGTCTCGATCTCTTGACCTGGTGATCTACCCACCTCAGCCTTCCGAAGTGCTGGGATTACAGGCGTGAGCCACTGCGCCCCACTGGGAAACACCTTTTTATAGGAGTGCACCCTTCGTACAAGGACACAATCAGCACCAAGCAATCTGAGAGGGCACCAGGGGCAAAAATGACCCCACCCCAATCCTTCTCTCCTTTAAGTGCAACCCACTGGTGTAGAGCTCAAAGGAGCCTGATAACGTCCATAAAAATCATGCTTCCATTAAATAGAGCAAGGAGGAGAAAAGTAGAGATTAAATCTGGAAGAGTAGCAAAGAGGACCAGCACATGTCTTTGTCAGTCTTTTTTCATATACCAGACTTAAGAGTATCTGGAATGTAGTAGAAAATCAGTGCCAATGGAATGAAAGCATGAATGCACAGAAGCAGATAAAAGTAGTGAGTTGTCAAAAAATAGTTTAGCATGCCAAAATAGTTGGAAATCTGTGGATACTGACTTTTTATGGTGTTAACATAGTTCTCAAAATAGAGAGAATGGAGATGTAAAATAGATTGTTATTTTCTAATGATATTGTTCTAAAATGTTTAAGAGAAGAGTTTAACATAGTCAAAATAACCAATTAGCTCTTATCAAGAGTCTAGATAGACAAATTGAACAAAAAAACAAAAAGTGTCTGGCTAAAGATCAGATTAATTTGACTTAGTTCTTTAAAATAGATATTTGATATCAACTGAGTGTCCTTCTTAGCCCATTTCCACATTTAACTTATAGTTAATAATTTGAACTGCGTTATTGGCTTGCCATGATCGCTGTGTGAAGGAAAATCCTGTGGCTCTCAACTGCTGAATGGTGAAACTGATGATCTCCATTAAATGAAATGTATCTAGGTTGCTCCCTATCTTTAGTGGGGAAACATTTTTTAACAGTTTTGTTGACCAAGTTGGAGAACATACATTGACTTGTAAAAATTTCTAAAGCCTAAAACAACTCTAGTTGTCATTGGGACATCCCTCTATCCCCAAAATAAGCCCCTTCTTCTTTCAAGTTATATTTCTGTCTTATACCTTTGAATCCTTCACTGTCACTCAGCATTGAATTTTTATCTTTCTTGACAATATTACCTCTGAGTTTATGCCCCTTCACACCTTTGATCTACCTGAAACATTGGAAGTGAAATTCCCTCGGGCATAAAGTGTACTTTCAGTGATCAGCAAATAAGTACTAATAGAACAGTAGGCGGTTTGGAACATATCTTTTTAAAACAAACAAACTGTGCAATTAGAGTATGTGAGGAAGTGCTTTTCATCATGAGTTTAACACCTTCCTCTTTGACCCGACAGTCACTGCTCTTGATGATTTCAAAGGCAAGTGGCCTTGCCTCCTCTGACTTTCTTCTGAGTCCATTTGGTTCCCTTACAGAACTTTCTCCTTCTCCATTCTCACCTGAGTCTTGTTATCTGTGCACTTTCTTTATCCCCATTGCATTAGTAAGTAAAGTCCACTAAGGAAAAATATAAATCTCTTTCATTTATGTAGTCCCAGCAATACCAACATTCACCTTCCTTAGCATTTATAAATTAAAGAATCATCATCATCATCATTTGATCTCTCTCTCTCCCTCCTTTCTTGTCTTTTGTTGGCAAAGATGAGTAGCTGCTACAACTACACACTTAGTGAATTCAGAAAACATAGTAAAATGTATTAATACAAATTTGTTTGCTCCAAATCAGCTGCTAATGATAAATATTCTGAGGAAACCTCGTACCAAGCAAGCTCTGGGTTGCAATTACAGAGAAATGAAGTCCATGAAAAATAGTGGGCTTGTGTCAGGTGTTCTTATGGAATAAATTTCATGAAGCCACAAACACAGTACATGAGACTTTACAAAGAAGAAACCAACCAGAAAATGTTTTCTTGTCTTACTGAAACTCCATAAAAACAGGAATAACAACAACAAACAATAGCAGCAAACATCTGTTGATCATCTCTTATTCACCAAACCCTATTCTAAGTGCACACCATATTAGCTCATTCAGTCTTTACAACATCTGACTTTTTTAAATTACTTGCTGCAAACTCAGCACCTATCATAGCACCCAATAAGTTTTGAAGAAAACCCAAATTAATGTTTTTTTATGTTCCTCTTTGCTAAGTAAATAGTGTAAACAGCTCATTGAAATATTTTGAAATAATGTGTCAGTTAGGTACTCTGCAATTCTATTAGATACGTGAGGTTTATGGTCAGTTCTGCCACAAATCACATGTAATTTTTGCCAGGACACTTTGCATATATGGACTTTAAGTTTCTCTCCTAAAAAATGTGGAAATTAGATTACTTCCAAGATATGTTCTAATTCTATAAAAGGGATAATTGTGAACTGATTAGTTAAATTCTTCAAGATAGGTTTTGAATTAACTCAACCTGGAGGGCTCACGGACACAAGTCTTCTTTGGAAAGTCACTTATTCCACATGTATTTAGGTTCCTTTATAGACAATACAACTATTAGTAAAACTGTTTTTACTATTTTTCCAAATCCACATGACGGATTCAGAACTCTAGGGTATCACCTCTGTGGATGTCACAGTGCTAGAGTTAACTCATTACTTCTTTTCCAGGAACTTCCTGATTCTGCCCTCAGGCAGGGTAGACCCTTGACCTATTCTTAGGTTAGTAGCTGACTGTGTGCCTTGGAGAAAAAGCAAGCCAGGTTTCAGAAATTTCACACTGAAATGCCAGTCTACTTGCTTGCCTAAACATCAAATCATGTTTATACTTTTTCAACTCAAAGCATGGATATCAACATTTCAAATATTCATTAGATGATTCAACCATTAATTGAATTTGAGCCATTACTAATCCAAAGCTTGTTTGAGACATCTGATATATAAGAAAGACTGTCGAATGGGTCATAAACAACCCATTTCTTTCAAATCTCTAACCTCTATTTCTGTGTTAATCTAAAAGAGTAGTGGGATCTAAACCTAAGTTTTATAGTCTGATACTCTTCTTTCCACTTCTGAATTAAGATTTAATATTGCTTCTTCAATGTTAAGAGAAATAAAATCTTTCAGAGCATTTATTTTACTTTATCAAATTAGAGCAGAATAGCTGTCTACTGCATTACCTAAGCATACCTTAAAGATAAACTTGTAGGTGTTAGAATTGGAATTTAGAAAGTCTCTAATCATACTTCAAGTAGGTAAAGAATGTGGCATAGAATTCAGTCTGCTTTGTGCAACATTTGTTCTTCAAGATGTTGTCAATTGGTATTTGTGGCAAAAACTAGTTGTTCCCAAGAATGCAATTCCTTTCCCTTTTGGGCACAGCTAGATTTTATTTTCTGGCCCTCCTTTATTGTTAGGTGTGACCATATGACTGAGTTCTGGCCAATGGCACGTGGGCAGAAGTTATGTACCTCTTCTGGGTTCTACATGGTTCATACTTTTTCTTCCCTTGACTGTGTTTGAATATGGTTAGGCAATGCTAAGCCAAGTAAAATTAAAAACCTTTCTTCCTTGGGATCATCCTAAAATTTCTGATATACTAATGGTCATCATCAATCTCTAAGAATGCACTAGATCATTCAGAATTTCCCAAATTTCACCTCATCTCATTTTCCTCTTGCAACCAGTAAGCTAACCCAATGACATGGGGTTTCTCCATCTTGGTCAGGCTGGTCTCGAACTCCTGACCTCCACTGAGATTTTTATGGTGACTTTTACATAGCTTTATTTGGGCAATAGATAACTAATCTAATATATTTTGTGGTTGTATCTCTGTCACAAATGTGTGGTAATTATTAGCTATAGGCTACCAATACAGCATGCCAAAGAGATTTTAAATATTGAGTCTGTTTTTCAAATTACGTGACATTCATTCTGTACAGTGTGCCATTTTTAAATTGGATGAGCAGGATGTTGAAATATTTCATGAAATAAGCGGAATTGGGATTAAAACTTACAAACTGAATAAATGTATGTTCTATTAATATCTATGTCCTTTTAATGTTTAAAAATAAAAATGTAGAACAATATAAGATGGAGGACAGAGTCTTACCATATACCACTAAAAAAAAAGTTCTTTTGCTAATGATTTCTCAAAGTCTATCCCCAGCTCTGGGCTCATTTATTCAACTTTCTGCTTAAGACCACAATTCAGGTGCCTCACTATTGGCCCAACCATGACTTGTTCAAAGTTTAAATTATGATACAACCTGTTGTTTCTCTCATCTGCTTTCTTCTTAGTTTTTCATATATCAGTAAACACAATTATGGTTCTAGGTGCTCAGTCAGAAATTGGGGAATTATCCTTGGTGCCCTCTTTTTCCCTATATAATCCTCACTTCTAACCCATGAGCAAATTCACCAATACCACTTTTAATATATATTTTTGAATTGAATCACTTTTCTGTCTTCCATGCTTACCTCCTAGCCTGACCACCATCATCTCTCATCTGGAACACAGCCTCCAACACAGCTTCCTATTTCTACTCTTATACCAGCCATCCACCCTCTATATAGCAGGCACTCTAGTTTTCTTCAACTTCAAATTGCAAAAAAAATTTGTCTCTTGATTAAAATTCTTCTTTGACTGTTAATATATGTATTAGCAAACAAACAAAAATTACTTCTAAACTCATTCTCAAAGCCTACAAAGTCCTCTGGGATTGCATCCTACCTAACTGTCCAGTTTCACTTGTTCCACTGTGGCCTCCCTAACCCTAACCCTCCAGTCACACTAGTCTCCCTTCAAATCCTTGACTCTACCAATCATCTTTCTGCTCATAATCTTAACACAAATTGTCACTGTCTAGAATATTCTTTTTGTAGTAAGCTCCTTTTTCTTTGGGTCTTAGACTCCCTCAGGATTTTTTTTTAACCACACTAAAGTGGACTTCTTTTATTCTCTACTTCATGTAACTTGGAAATTTTTTGTTATATTTCTTTTTTTTTTTTTTTTCTTCTGATTTCTTTGTCTTTTTCCTCTATTGGAACATAATCTCCTGGAGGTCAGGGACTTTATCTATCTTATGCACCATTGTATCACCAGTACCTGATATGTGGTTGATGCTTAATAAATGTTAGTTAATTGAATAAGTAAAGAATAATAAAATTCTATGCCTTTCTTTTGAATTTATTTGGATAGCTGTCACAATTTGCAACTTATTTTAATATTCCTCTTAACCTTTCTGTGTTTTTTTTTTTTTCCAGACAGAGTCTCATTCTGTCACCCAGGTTAGAGTGCAGTGGCATGATCTCAGCTCACCACAACCTCCACTTCCTGGGTTCAAGTAATTCTCCTGCCCCAGCCTCCTGAGTAGCTGGGATTACAGGTGCGCACTACCATGCACGGCTAATTTTTGTATTTTTTAGTAGAGATGGAGTTTTGCCATGTTGGCCAGTTTGGTCTCGAACTCCTGACCTCAGGCAAACTGCCCACCTCGGCCTCCCAAATTGCTGGGACTACAGGCGTGAGCCACTGCCACCAACCTCCTCTCAACCCTTTCTAACTTAAAGTTTATTTTCTCTAACCCCACACTTTTTTCATATCTTAATTAGAAGATCTTTGCTTGTGGACAGCAATGATCAAGGAGGCCAGACTAAGAAAACACAAAACCTTCTTTAACTTCCTGAAGTGAGAAGTTTAGGTCAGGCTTAACGTAAGTGGTCTTAGGCTAATAATATTAATTAAAAAGCAGAGAGACAGTAAAAAGAAAGTTGCAGTGTAGGAACAGAGTCTCCAACCATTTATTTGAGGCAAGTAAGATCTTAACTTATTGTTTACACTAAAGTTGTCCCATGTGTGAGCTGGAATGATGTCATAGTTTCTTGGTGCAGAATGTAAGAAGGTTCTATGAATCCCTTCTGATGGGTTTCTATAGTACTTTCTGGAAGAGGAGAGAATATGCAGTGTTACTACAATAAAAGAGAATCCATGAAGGGAAATGGCTCTTTATGGTTCAGGAGCAACCTGTATTAATAGCTGAAACACTGACATCTGATGCAACTTATTCTTTGCCAAACCACATGGTTTTAATTACTTATCATGGCTCTTACAGTTTCACCTAGGACCAGAAGTCACTGGATTTCCTTTATGCAGGTTTAAAAGAGAGATGTCAATCCTAGTTCAATCCCCAAAATCTCAAATCTGCAATGAGGCCCTATTCTTTTCCCCTTGGCATTGCCCTCTCTATTCCTTCTGTCAGAGGTTGTTCCTCTTCCATTTAGTTTTGCCAAAGTCTCAGCGGTGTCATGCTGCAAGGAGATGTCATCCAAGGATACTAAGGCAGAGTTAGAGTGTGATCATAAGAATTACAAGGTGCAAACAAACACTGCAGTCTGGCTGGGTGTTTATCAGTAACACCCGGGGACCATCACACACAATCTAATCAGCAAATCACCTAAATACAAGCTGTCCCATTGGCCACCTTAGGTGAAAATGAAACAGCTGTTTAATTTAGCTTCTATGAAATGAACTCATATCCTGAATCTTTGATATCTTTATTACTATTGTAATTTATTTTTTTGTCTATCTTGTGGTTATTTTATCTTCTCTGGAATCTTTGCATTGTTCTGGAATTGTATTTCTTCAAGTGCATGACATGCATACTGGTGATGTGGGCAATGACTTTAGGGATATATTAATGAATTTAAAATAATGTAATAGTGGCATATATTTTTAGCTGTATTAGAAAACATATGCACAGCTATCAAATCCATGATTTATAACTTAGAACAAGATTAAGCAATAAAACGGGAGTTGATTTCAAGTAATTTAAAAAATATATATATTTAGGGTCTCCCAGTGGTACACAAGCTGGTCTCAAACTCCTGGGCTCCTCCTGCCTTGGCCTCCCAAATTGCTAGGATTACAGGTGTTAGCCACCACTCCTGGCCCCAGTTTCAAGTAATTTTTATGAAAGAGTAAATAACAATGGAAATACCACTCATATATGGATGAAAATTATAAATGTGCTAAGTGGCTACCTAAATTTTGGGAAGCATGATTATATTTCCTAGTCATAATATATCTTGGTTTAAGACAATTAATAAATAAAATAGATTTGTTGCTTAACTATTAAGCAACTTCCTTTAAATTTGAATACTTGGCCATAAAGGAAGTTTTTGCCTGAATGGAACCCAAAGTGTAAGTCTTTGCAGCAAAAAATTTTAAAGGCGAGAGTGAGGAAAAAAAAGAGAGAGTAGAAATGGGAAAGCAAAAAGGGGAACAATCCTGACATTGGGGTCCTGGTTGTAATAGCACATTTTGGTGCCAGGCTGGTAAGTGGAGGAAATATGATTTTGGAACCTAGACTGCTCGAACCCTTAAAACCTCCCAAGAAAAGAACTTTGGTTGGTCTGAGGCTGTGCAATTGCCAGCCACAACTGAATGCTTTATTGCCGTCTGGAAGTGTTTATTTTCTGAACATAAATTCAGGGGACAGATTCAAGGCATGTCTAGAAATAAAGCATATCATCATGTGAGCAGAGCTGACAAGGACAATTTACTGTACACTGCATTTGTTCTGGGCCCATCGGAGGAGAGCCAACCATTAACATTCTAAAATCCTCGCTGTTCAGTTCTGATTGTCCCTTCACTGAACTTTGGAATGGCATGGATTAACCCCTGAGGAACTGTAGTGCAGAGCCCAAAGCCCATGATGGGACATTTATTCCACCCTAGAAGTTTTATGCAGCCTCCAGATGCTCCTGTAGCAACAGGCTGGCCGCTGATCCGAGAGAGAGTAGCACTTACAGAAGCTACGATAATTCAATAAGCTAATGCACGTGAAGTGATTGGCTCAGTAAATATTGTGCTCCATATTTATTGTTACTTCTTCATTATCATTATTTTGGCCTCATCTTGAGTAATAAGATGGAACTGAATTAGACATTTTTGTTATTTTTCTGGAGGTATTAGTGTTCTTTTACACACCATTTTTAGAAAATCTGATCTCGGCTATAGGTGGCAATGTTTAATCCATTATTAGAATGTACAATTTTGAGATCTTTTTCACACTTTAAGGACACTGAAAAAGAAAAATCCCTTTTGTTCCAAAGCACCTCAATACAGCAAATTTTAGAATGAGATGAGGAGGCAAATTTAAAGTCAAATAGCTTGCAATCATTCTGATGTTTAACATATTAGAAAAATGAGACTAGAACTAAGTTTAAGTTGGTAACATAAATTGGGTAAGGCAGTTTGATATATTTGAGATGAAGATCTCAGTAGTGTTCCTTTCCATCATAAGAATGACTAAACACTTAATGTTTGCAAGTATTTAGGAGAGAAAGTCTTTTTCTACTGCTTCCTTCTTGGGCTCTCTTCTCCAGCTCCTACCTTCTGCCTCTGGCTCCAAGAGCCAGATCTATTAAGGAACAAACAGCAGCAGCCAGATGGGGGCAAAGAAAGACTCACAAGGAAGATTTTTACACATTGAAAGAGGGTGACTTACACTCTTGTGTCATTTCTCCTGAGATATCTGAGCATCTTACAGAGGTACTGGGTGGACAAAAAGGATTTTAAAAAGATGGGTTTTATCTTTGTTAACATTAGTGTTTGGTCCTTAAACATTCATTGAGAGATAATAAACAGTTTAGTTGAATTTAAAACACACACATACACAACTCTTCATTGTCTATTTTAATGGTTCTAGAAATAGTTATTTTCATGGCAATTAGATCTGTGAGCTGAGAGTACCCAGGAACCAGAGTCCTGGTTCCTCCTTCCGTCCCTGTCTTCCTCCCTCCGTCCCTCCTTGCCTGCCTGCCTGCATTCCTTCCTTCCTTCCTTCCTTCCTTCCTTCCTTCCTTCCTTCCTTCCTTCCTTCCTTCTTTTTTCCCTCCTTTCCAACCTTCCTGTCTTCCTTCCTTCCTCTCTCGTTCTCTTTCATTTTATCTCCCTTTCTTTTTTTCTCTCTTTCCTTCTCTCTCTTTCTTTCTATTATTTCTCTCCTTGTCTGTTTCTCTTTCTTTCTCTTCTTCCTTCCTCCATTCATTTCTTCCTTCTTTTTATGTATCAAGATTTTATCTAACTGTGAAGATCAGTCTACATTTCAAAATATACTGTAGTTATTCTTTGTTTTCAATTTCACCTCATTCCGAGTCATTCGAAATAAGGATCAAGGCAACCCAAGTGGAATTCTAATTCTGACTCTTGTGAGTCTATTGACAGTCTCTTAATTATGACATCTGAGTTGGTGATATATTTCTCAACTATCTATATAACTTAATAAGGCTATTATTAGAAATACACTAATGGAGAATTTAAAACTGGCTAAATGGCACATTCCATTTCTCTTTCAGATAATTCCATATATTACTACTTCTGTTTAATAATTAATGCTCTTGTTTTTAAGATATTAACAATTTAGTCTTTGTCCTGCTCAATCCACTTTCATAATGAAAAGCTCAGTGTGTTCTATGGGCCTTGTATCACTTCCACACTAATTGTGATGAAATGTTCAGTATAATGCACCAATAAATATTTGAAAATTGGGTGGAAGGAATGTGGGAAAGCACTTTGTGCCTTTAATTGATATGCTGAACAACATTGGTTGTAAATGGGACTAATGCATTTGATTTTTTCTTCCCTAGATGTGATTTAGAAATTGTGGTGTCTAAAATAACCTAGGTTGGTTATTCACTCTCGTCAGGGTGACTGGTTCTACATCAACTGCCCTTGCTTTCCTTTCCTCCTTTACAGTAAGAAATAATTTACTAGTAATACATCCAATTTAGTGACTGGAGTTCATTCAGACTAATATAAAGATTTTCCTAAAGTCTGGTTCGTTGTGACTTCTTACCCACTCTATTTCTTTCCCCTTTTCTAAAATTTCCTTTCTTACTTTGCCGGAGTCAGTTGTGTTTTCCTGAATTAATCTCAAGACTGAGGGCTGTTGGTATCTTTCACTTTGATATGATGTAAAATTATGGGCTTACTTTTGAATCTTGGCACTATGCTACAATTCAGCCACTGCATATAGTTCTTGTGTCTATGTAAGTCTTTTGCAGGTTAAGAAAGACTGGCCTTTCCTATAATTTCCTGTAATTGGACTTTCATGGCTTTCCTATAATTCCCATCAGAATTTTTCTGCTCTGAATTGTGGTGGCTCCATCACAGCTGTGGAAGACTTTTCACCTCGGCCACAGTATTCTAGATGACTAAGGCTTTTCAGGATTTAACTGTCTACTTCACTGGTCTCATCTGCTACCACAGTCTCCTCCAACCATCCCACCACCTTTTGCACCATGTGACCACACCAAGCTACTCACATGCTTGTGTCCTTGTCCTGGATTGCCACAATTGCCTTTTCTTTTCTTAATGTAGCTTAGGAGATCTCAGTATCCTTCCCTGACACTCCAAGGCAGAGTTAGGTTTTCTTGTTCACTGAGATTACCGATCCCCAAGCATCCATCTCTTGTGCTACCTATCACACTGGCTCTGATGCCTATCAACAGGCTGCAGTAGCCTGTTTATTTCAGTGTCTTTCTCCTACTGGGAAATCCTTGAGGGAGATATCCTGCTTTTGAGCTTTGTATCCTCAGTACCCAGCGGAGTGCTTGGGGAAAGCAGCATGCATTTCTGGGTTGAGTAAATATATGCATGAGCAAACTAGAATTGAATGAATGAACTCTCCCAAGCTAACTCCGCACTTCCAAAAACACTGCTAGATTACAGAGTCCACAGAATTTCCTGTCCTAGAGATTATTGCTTTCTTCTTCCCTTTCCCTAGAACAAAAAAAAAAAAAAATCTAATAGTAATTTTCTGGTATCCCCTAAATGCTTTCAGAACTATTAGATATTAAAAAAAAAGAGGAGACAAGAACTTTTTAAGGGAGCTTGAGCTTCTAAAATGTATCAGATTACCTGACATTATTATTGACACTATTAAAATTGACACTCTTTGCTGACTGTTTTGTGGGTGCTGAACCATTGTTTAAGAATTGAGTGGCTAATACAGAGTGGGGGTCATGAAAGTGATATGAAGGCCAGAAAAGAACTGAGGTGGTGATTCCTACTCAGTGTCTGCAGTTGGGGTAGATACTCTTGATTTAGGAGGATTGACTAAAAAGGAATATGCTCAGGCCCCACCTTGAAATTTGAAACCCTTTGCCCTCCTTTCTCTTCTGTACACATATGAATACTTGATATTTTTCTCCTGCCTGTTAGGAAGTTCTGCACATGGAATTTTGGGAATTTTTTTAATGTTATAGTAATGTAGTACGGCTATCCCAGCTTTCTATCAGAAGTGGCAGGCAGCCAAAAACTAGAATCATTGTTTGCAAACTCTAAATATAGAGTCAAGATTTATATGAAGAAAACAGATATGTCTTGTTATAAAACCATGAATAAGCATTGGCACAAACATAATAGTTTATTCTTCCTTGATATCGCTTATTTTAAATAGCTATCTATCTTTTACCAAGATACTGTAGAAAGATACATTACAGAAACATTTGCTTCAGCTCAAAGTACCGGAGGGTTGCTCTTTTCTTCATGCAGTTAAGACTTCATTATTTCTAGGAAGTGATGAGGGAAATAGCCTAAAGGTGATTTGATCTTTCTAAATTTCAGGTAGCCTGTGGGATTGTTGTTATTAATAATGTATCATATTTATCTTTAGGTCACTGGTGATGTGATTTGTTTTCTTATTCTAGATTTGCTCTAACTTCGTACAAAGGTTGCTTCAATCCTGAGACTTCTTTGGCCTTTGGTCTATGAGATGTGGCATTCAGCAAAGGGAGAAGCCTCCCCCCTGCCCATCTGTGCTTCTCCCGGCTTCCTTTCCATCCTGCCCCCTCTCTTCTGATTTCTATCCCCCTTTAATCATTTCTGCCTCGTCCACAACAAAGGGGAAGCAGGGGGAAAAAAGACTTTCAGAAAGAGTTAAAAAGAATGGATGAAATTCATGCAATGTACACCATATGGCCTGACATTTTCCAGATTAGGTAAACATTTCTATTGGGGATAAATAGTCCTGTACATTGATGTAAAGAAATTGCATGAGACAAGGGCACATTCAGCATAGTTATGCTATAGAGTAATGTTTTCTCAGTAGGAGAAATCTGAAAACTCAAGGGCAAGTGGCAGGAGGGCCCTTGGTACAGTTCAACTTTTGGAAGAAGAGGTTAAAAACCATGAGTTTGTGGCCAAACTAAATACTGTCTTCTTGAAGTTGAGTGTTAGTAATTGTTTTCAAATGCATGTCCACACATACACACACACAAACACTCACTCTTGTAAGAAACTCTGACTGTCCATCGCCAAACCTCTCTGAAGCAACCAAAGCACAACGTTTTGTCAAAATCCATTTCTGAATGGCCCATGTCTATGGAGAGACACTTGCAATTACCAGCAAATTGATTCTAGGTGGGTTGTTGCCGGTGTGAGTGCCTGCATCGGGTGTAGACTGCTTTGCTCCTTGGTGAACAGCCCCAGAGCCATAGATTTCATTTGATCTTTGCAAAGGCTTAACATCTGTCTGCTGTCATTTTAGTAAGATTGATGACAGGCAAGAAAGAGGAAAGGGGAGGGAGTGGAGGGAACAGAGATGAGGAGAAGGAGCTCTGGGCGGCCCCAGTGGCAGTGGCCAAGGCTGCCAGGGGTCACCGCTGCAAACCCTTTGGCCAATGAGGTCTGTGGTGGAAAGCAGCCAGGCCCCACACTGGCAGTAATTGCACTTGGTTTTTACAGCTGATAGCTAGAACTCCAAGACACAAAGGCAGCATTTTGCACCTTATATATCTTAATAGATTACTCACATTGCAAGCAGCACCAAGCTAAATGTTATGACAGCCATAAGAATGTAGTTTACTGTTATCTTAATGTAGCTGGCCAGTGCAGAGTAAAGCCATCAAAAAATATTATATTTTTTTAAAGTTTCCAAGAGAAACTAACTGATGCAGACACAGAGCTATTTTTACACAAAGCCCTGAATTTTGGCAAACGCCCTTCAAACCATAATTTTAAATATATACACACATATTTCACATATGCATATGTATATGCATGGATATGCACATTTGTGTATGCGTTTTCTCCATTTGCTAAATATCGTTTTTCTTTCACTACTCCCTTTAAGTTGTTATGTGAAAACCATATAGGGAAGATTCAATTTAGATATTTTTAAGAGATGATACCATATTGGAAGTTTGTCTAGGAAATAGTAAGCATTATTTCTGAAGATACAAATGACATGTTTGGGAGATTTGGCATGAATGAATGAATGAATGAATGAATGATGACATAGACCTTCTGCTAATAACATAGTTTAAATAGACTACTTGCATCCAGTTTCTTCAGGTACACACACCTGGCAGGAAGAAGTATGGCCTGGAATGTGAAACAAATGGAATTTGATAGGGTTAAGTACCACAGGACAGGGGAAATCCAGGGGTAGCCATAAGGCCTATCTCTGTGCATTTGCTTGTTTTTGTACTGGTGTGGTGGGATGTTTGATTTGAACTTGCTGAAGCAGTGGCCACAGGGAGTTTTAGACTGGTTTTGGCCTTTATCAGCAGGAGGCAGATTCCATGAATAGAATTTAATCCAGACACATACAACACTTCTTAAGTTTAGTTGGAAAGTTAAACAACTTTGCCTTATTCAGTGGGAGCCCTCGGGGACTTAGGATTCCTTGTGACATCATGGTAATGACATGATAGAGGAGCTCAGTTCCATGGGCCAATTTATGTAAATCCCAGGATAGTCCAGAAAGCAGCCTTATAGATCAAATCATCTAGTCCAACTCATTTATTCTAAAAGTGAGAAAATTAGGATTTTTTTCTAAAAGATAATTTCTAAAGGAAGTGTTATGCCAGAATTTTTTTTAAATTTGGCAAATAAAGTGCATTGAATATGTTTCTATAGAGCTGATATCGCAATGAGAGAAAAAAATTGAATGTTTAAGCACCAAAAAGGAGTGAAAACGCAAATGAGTATAAGTTTCTGTTCTCACAGAATGAAAGAGATCATTTAAAAATTGTGAAGGGTGATATTAGGTTGAAGGAAAAGTAATTGCATTGTTTTGTCATAAATGGCCAAAACTTCAATTACTTTTGCACCAACCTTAGAGATAAGGTGACTGATCTTTATGGTGCCAAACATCCCATTTTGCTAGAGTTTAGTTGCCTAAATTTTTCAGTTATGAGGTAGGGGGTGGTTAAAACATATGTAAATATATTCATGGAAGTTCATTATGCTTTGGAGGGTGGGGAGAGTTTCATTATAATGATTATCCCCTTTTATCCTACCATGTGCCCAAATAGAAAATATCTCACTGTAATATGCAGAAGCTCTGCCCCTTTGGCTTTTTTGTAGGTGCTTTCCCCAATTTTAAGTGGTGAATTCTACTGAATGAGTCATGGAAGATGTACTCCATTAAGGGCAGGGTGGGCCGAGAGGGTATCTGGCTGAGACTGGGAGATAATGTTATGATCTCAGTTGATAAGATTGTGTTTCGTTTTTCAAACGCATCCTCAGCACTGTAATATGTAATTCATATTACTATCTTAGGGTCCATGTATACTTAAAATAATAAGCTTAATGCAAGTAGAAGAAAGTTTCGTGCAGAGATTTCTTTGCATAGCTTTGGGAAGAGTTAAGGGGGTCTCTCAACAAGGGATGATGAAGTATGGAGGACCTGTCAACAGCAGGGAGCCCAGAGGAGAGGAAGAGACAACAAAGACTGGGACTCATCAGAGCTGTAGTCATTTATAGTGGATTGAATGGAGGATCCTTGACAGATATGTTCACCTGGAGCCTGTAAATGTGACTTTACCTGGAAAAAGTCTTTGAAGATATAATTAAAGTTCTCAAGATGGGATTCCTATATTATCCAGGTGGGCCCCAAATCCAATGACAATTGTCCTTATAAAAGAAGAGAATACACGTACTTAGAAAGGAGAGAAGTTCATGTGAAGACAGAGACAAAGGTGGGAGTTGTGTAGTCACAGGCCAAGAAATGCCTGGAACCACCAGAAGCTGAAAGAGCAAAGAAGGACCCTCTCCAGAGCCTTTGTTGGGAGCACAGACCTGCTGATACCTTGATTCCAGACTCCTAGCCTTCAGAACTTGAAAAGAGTATTTTACTCTTGTTTCGAGTCTCCTAGTTTGTGGTAATTTGTTGTGGCAACCCTCAGAAACAAATACACCATTGGACAGTGGACTCCAGGGAAAAGCCACGGCCAACACTGCTCATGGAGAGGAAGCAAGGGCAACAGGAAGCAGAACCTACCCCTCCTCCCACCCTCTGATTTCCCACTGGTGCCTCCCATTGGCTGACCACACTAGAAACTGGGAGCAAGAGAACCCCTGTAAGGGAATTGGAGGACACCAGGCTTTGGAATATGGAACAGAGAAGAAGAGAATTTGCAGGCAAAATGGAGAATATTGGACACAACAGTGATACAATAAATATTTCTTTATAACTCAGTTTCCAAAAGTCAAAACTTTACAATATGTCATTACTGGTAAAGGGAGTCCAAAGGTAATTCGAAGCTTCTAGTTGTTGGTGATTTTGGTGGGGAACACACTTCCAAATGAAGGTACTATAAATATGAATGTTGTGGTTTTTCTTAGAGTTCAAATGAATACGTTCAGACTCATCAAAAGGCATGTGTTTTAAAAGTTTGAGAAAAATATTAGAGCCACTGAGATATACACAGGAAACTAAAAAAAAAAAAAGAAACTTAAGAAGTATTAACAAAACAGATTCTTTTTTTCTAGTTGCTCTGCTGCATTCTCTCCATGCTCTATTATATTCTAATTATCTATTAATTTTAGTAAGTTCAGATTTCTAACTATGTTCAGTCAAGTGAGGATTTGCACTTCTTTGTGAGAATTTCAATCTTCTGGCAATTAGAAGCTTCTGAGAATTGAGAATTTTGGTAACTTTTTCCCTATCACTACCTACTCTCCCTGCATTTCAAAACTTCAAGCCCATTGTAGGACAAGTCATTCTCTTAAGTACAGGTTCCCAAATTTTGTGTGAAAACCTGGTATCCTAAAGTGGGATAGAGTAAGCAGTAATTAAGGGAGACGTTATAGAAAGTAATACTCAATGCATTATTTTCTAGATTTGTTTTCTTTCTGCATTCTTTAAAATTAGAAACAGTGCTTGCTAGCTAGGATGTGATGTGCAATCATGCCTATTTTAGCACGAAGTATACATTTATTTTGCATTTTCTACGTTAGTTTTTTATGTTAGCTCACAATGAACATTCCTGTTTTCAGGTATTCTATCACATGAAACTTTTGAGAAATAGAGCCCCCCAAATTTCCCCTGTTGGAAATTTCGCAAGTAGTGTTAAAATGAGCAGCATGTTTTTCTGGACCTCCATCTCAGAGGGATTTTCCCTAAAGTGATACATTGTTCCAGCACTGGCCTTTCCATTAAAGTATTGATTAAAAATATTTCCCCCCTTGAAGAAGTTGATGAGGCACTCTCTTACTATTTTTACTCTATTGGTGTAGTGGAAAATGTATGAGCTTTGGAGTCAGACAAACCTAGAGCTGAATTATGACCTTGCCATTAACTAGAGGTGGGACTTATTTTTTTCCAAACCTCAGACTTATACGTAAAATAGCCAAGCACAGAGGATTACTGCAAGAATTAAGCAAAATGGTAAAAGCAAAGTTCCTCATACAGTGCGTGGCCTGTTGTAGGTGTTAGGTAAATGTTAAGTGATTAAATGATCTGTAGATTGTTATGGAAGTAGGAAGCCCAAGACAATAGCCGGGAACAAAGTGATGTTCTTTGAAAAGTTGTCTTTGATTTTATCACTTTGGATTTTCTGGTGCTTCCCTACCTCTTTCACCTTTTTCTTACCATACATTTCCCTGCAGCTTTGTCTAGCTTCATAACTTATATCTCCTCCCTGACCATTCTGCTTACTTTTTACCCATCCTCGACCCTCTTTTGGCTGTCTGATGCCCTAGAGAGAGCTTGGCAGGAGGATTTGGCCAAGTGTAGTCTCCACATTCCCTCCCACACCCCAAATTAAATGCAAGCTCTGACTTGTCAGACCAGGTTCATTTTCTTCAGCGCCACAGGACCTGCATGGGATAAGGAGCTGGTCTGTTGCTAATTAGAATCAATGACCCCAGTCTGATTTCAAGATTTAGAAAAAGACAGAGCTACCCACTCTAGCATTGCTTGGTAGTCAATATTATTACTTTCTTCTGACTCACTTTTCTTCCTTAAGTGAATGAATCCATTTGTCCAGGTCCTTGGTGTCCATCGGATCCACTGTCCACTAGGTGAGCCTGAGTGCACCCTCTTGAGCTTTGCAGTTTGCTTATGTTGACTAAAATAGTGAGGTGATGAATAAAAACATGAATGATGTGTAGCTCAGAGTCAGGCACTGAGCAAGAGCCAGATGAAAATATTTTTCTGTGTCCTCCCTTTGGACAAGTGACACAGTTTCTGTCTCTGTCAAATGCTTTTCTCAGGTAAATTGCTCAATCTTATTATAAAAATCACTTCTGGTGGGGGCAAATTGTCACATGCAGGACATTTATATTAATCTAGAGACATTTGGCTGTTTATAATTCTGTCATAACAGTCACTTCCTGAAAGAAATGTCTCTTTCAGGGCTCCTTACAGAATATAGGTAGAAGAAGAAACTGCTGATGAAAAATGTATTTTATAAAAGTAAGGAATAAGTTTAAACAACAAAAGAACAGGACACATCTGTCGCAGTGACACAGGTAAATATTATATGGATGTTATGAGTTATCATAATATAAATCCTACTTGGGGCAAGATGTTATGTTCAACACTTTAGCACGGACCATCCATAGTGTTTCAAACTTTGTTTTCTACTTTCTGTTATAAGGATTTTTAAAATAATTTTTAAAATGATTTCTTTCTGCATTTAAAAAAATTAGAAACAGTGATTGCTTGCTAGGATGTGACATGCAATGTGATGTGCTATTTTAGCATAAAGAATACGCCTATTTATCATTTTCTGTTAGTTTTTCTTGTTAGCTCACAATGAACATGCCTCTTTTCAGCATCACATGAAACAAGAAAATGACCTTCCTTCCATGAGGTGGATTGCGTTAGAGTCAGTTTCAGTTGCTGAGGAGGATGTTCCCATGATAAAATTACTAAAAGCTCTTCTCTTTCCCATGAGAAGGAGTCATTTATATGGACTAAAGTAAAAAAATATATATAACTGATACATGTGAACAGGGATCAAGTACCTATATACCTATATCCAGTTTAAAAATGATGTTCCAGAATGTAGAGAGACTGGGCAAAATTAGAAGAAAGGCTAGTTTGCTTTTCTGTTGAGAGAAATCCTACAAATGCTTTGTAAGGAGCAGTAGCCTCTTCGTGTTTGCCACATCTTTAGAGGTTTGTATCTATGCGGGCAAGTTGGGGATTGCCCTGGAGGTGGGGGTTGGTGAGAATGTGAAGAGGAGAAGCTTTAGAAAGTGGGTATGTGTAGAAATTGCAAATGAGTGTGTCGGGGCAGGGAGGGGTGGGTTTCACCACAGAAAGGAAAGCATTTCAATAGCAACACAAAGTAGAGCCAGTCAATCAGTGGTGGCGAAATTCTCCATCTCACAAAATGCTGTATAAAATTACGAGTATAATTTCCTCAAAGTTAACTCCCCTTTCTCTGCCCCCATATTCTTAGTATAATAATAGACTTAGGACTTGGGAGATACTTATGTTTGTTGAATGAATGAGAGTATAAATGAGAATATTCCAGGAACTGGTGCTGTGCCCTGCGCGTATTAATTCACTGGAACTTCTGTAGTAGTTTCCTTCAGTTGCTGTAACAAATCACCACAAACTTCATGGTTTAAAACAATAGAAATTTATTCTCTCACAGCTCTGGGGGCCAGAAGTCTGAAATCAAACTATCTGCAGGACTGCGCTCCCTCCAGGGGCTCCTGGGAATAATCCCTTTTTACCTTTTCCAGCAGGAGTTTTTTGGCTTGTGGCTGCATCACTCCAGTCTCTGCCTCAATATTGACATGGAATTCTCTATATGTCTCCGTATCTTCTCTTCTTCTCTTGGTCTCTAACTTCCCTCTGTCTTTCCCTTGTAAGGTTACTTGCATTGGATTTCCCTTGTAAGGTTACTTGCATTGGGCCCATCTGGATGGATAATCCAGGATTATCTCATTTTAAGATCCTTAACTGAATCACATCTGGAAATACCCTTCTTCCAAATAAAGTAACATTCACAGTTTCCAGGAACATAATGTGGATATCGTTTGGGGGACCATTTTCAGCCTCCTCGTTTTTTGAGATGGAGTCTTGCTCTATCGCCCAGACTGGAGTGTGGTGGTGCAATCTCAGCTCACTGCAACCTCTGCCTCCCAGGTTCCAGCTATTCTACTGCCTCAGCCTCTGGAATAGCTGGGATTACAGGCACCTGCCACCACACCTGGCTAATATTTTTATTTTTAGTAGAGACAAGGTTTCACCATGTTGGACAGGCTGGACTTGAACTCTTGACCTAAAGTGGTCCACCCAACTCAGTCTCTCAAAGTGCTGGGATTACAGGCATGAACCACCACGCCCGGCCTAGCCTACCATACTTCTTAAGAACTCCATGAAATAATTTTTATAATTTTTCCCCTTTTATGGGTGAGAAACTGGAAGGAGATCTCAATTTATATCAGTTGTCCCCGTGATTCACCTAAAAGCCTTGAAAACAAAAGTCTTAAACAAATTCTGAAAACAAATAAAGAGTATCCTATTTAAATTATAGACCTAAATATTCTCGAAGTATGTATCTCCTCTTGTGAAACACAACAGGAACTCAGATCCAACAATACACTCAAAACTGTAGTATTAAAAAGAATCACACACACACACAAATCTCTAACAGCCTCCACAAAATCAAAGCTACCTCTCCGTTGTTTATGGTAATGGGAAGTCTCAGTTTTCTACTTGCACCAGGTCTTGTCTCATCCTCTTCTTCCCGCTCCTCCTTTGTTTTGTACTTTTGAAAGAAGAATTTTGTTTGGGGTTTTGATGTGGTGTCTTATTGGGGAGAAGAGAAAGTATTAAATGAAAATATCAATGGATATGTGTAATAACTGAAATACCATGTGCCTGGAATTGCACTAGGTAATGGATTGCATTGGTGAACAAGACAGAATCTAGCTGAGATTTTGGTGAGGTGGAATATCAAGGAATCAGATAACTACAATATAGAGAATATTAATAGCTAACATTTATTTAGTATTATATGCTAGATAGAAATCTAAGTGCTTGTTATGTGCCAAAGTATTTAGTTCATATAAAGAAATGTAAGAAATGTACAGAATGGTCCATATAGGCTGAAATGGGGGAAATTTCTGGGGAATCAACTAACTCAGGCTTTTGGGGCACTGAAGGTACCACACTGAAGGTACCACACTGAAGGTAGAGTTTAAAGCAGCAGTTAATCTGTCCGGAAAAAAAAAAAAAAAAAAAAAAGGCTAAGCAGCACACTCCAGGCAGGAGGAACCAGAATAGCAGTATTTCAGGAACTGAGGGCATGATATATATTTCAGATTGAAATTAAAATACTGGACGAACTAACCAGCTGATGAAGGGGCCACGGATGAGATATGAAGCTAGAGAGGTAAAAAGAGGTTGTTTGATTTGCAAAAGATAGTAACATTCTTTAACTAAAGAAAATATTGAAGAGAGATTCTGTATTTTTCCCTGCTTCTCTTCACAACTGCTCAAGAGTCCGCCTCTGTGTGAGATGCACAGCTGCATTCCGGGGCTTTCGAAGGCAGAAGGAGGAGGTTCATCAGAGCCCTCTCCCTGTTCTTGTCATTGGTTTGTCTACAGGGAAAAAAAAATAACAAGTGATTCAGCAGATTCTCACTTAATCTTTCCAGCTAGTTTCAATAATGGCTTATATGTCCTCTCAAGCCCCTATTGACTTCTCCTTTCCTCTCTACTCCTCTGCTGTTTTCTCCCAAACCTTATTATAAGATACACGAAGTTAAGGAGTAAACCTTAGATTTCCTCTGTAAATCAACATAGTGTATGTTCTCCAGAAATACTCATTATTAGTTTGTTGATCACCATGCAAATGACAAAGTTCCTTATGAATTGATCTTGTTTTCTAATGTATTTTAATATTTGTTTATGCTAGCATTTCGATACAATAAAGTCGTTTTACACTTTATTTTTAAAACACAGTGGCCTAATATATGAGCATTGTGTTAAATACAAAGAAGGCACTTGATAATTGCATTCAAACTGAGAAGTAAAGTTTGAAATTTAGGGGCTAGGTAATAATGTATGTTGTTTTTGAATTATCTGTAACAGGTGTATATATGAAAGCTTTTTGAATAAATAGACATTTTATATAAATAAACTATGTTATTGTATTTACTCTGAGGTTATTAATATTAGTCTGTGGAGATGGAGGACTACATAGATCACTGCCCTGTTATCAACTCTTTTACCTTCCCAATTTCAGAGGCAATCTTTATAAAATAATAATGAGAAGCGTATGTCTCATGTTCAGTTTTATGTTTCCTTTTTTTTCTTCTTCTTCTTTTTGAGACAGGATTTTGCTCTGTTGCTCAGACTGGAGTGCAGTAGCCTGATCTCGGCTCACTACCTCCCAGGCTCAAGTGATCCTCCTATCTCAGCCTCCCACGTGGCTGAGACCACAGGTGCACACCAACACACCCGGCTAATATTTTGTATTTTTTGGAGAGATGGGGCTTTGCCCTGTTGCCCAGGCAGGTCTTGAACTCCTGGACCCAAGTGATCTCCCCGCATCAGCTTCCAAAAGTGCTAGGATTACAAGTGTGATCCACCACCACCGGCTGGTTTTATATTTCGAGTAACACTTGATTTTGAAATCAGATATCACAGATCAAAAATAGCTAAAGACCACTAGAATCTGAAAAAGGGGTTGGGGCAGTTGAAGTCATTTAGAGTGCCACTTTGTACAAATGAACTTCAGGTTTACATAAAAGAATTTATCAGAAAACCTTATGTTCTCCAAACTGGAGAATGTAACATTTTTACTTTATAGGTCTGGTGTTTTAAATCACAGGTTTCAGGATGGGGAGTTGTAAGAAAGAGGGAAAACAAGTAAGCAACTTCAGACCTTCCTTATATCTCAGTCTTGATGAGAGAGAAGGATATGCAGTCCTCTAGGCTAAGTTTTATGAGCTCTAGTACGTAACTACCATTTTCTTAAAATCTTTGTTACATATTTCTAAGGAAGAAGGTGAAGAAAACAGTCCTCAAAATTGTGAACAATGAGTCACCATGATAGCAAGAAAGATGCTTTCTAACTGGATTGTTGTTGTTAAGTTGCACTTTGAGCATTTGTAAATGTTTCTAGTAGATAAATACTAGCAATATAGCTTGCCACGTCAGGCTTTGGAAATTCGATCACATCAGCTTCAAGTAAGCCTAGAAGAGGATGGAATTAGCTAATTTTAGGGTGACAATCTTTTAAAAAATATATCTATTTGTATGCCTTGTTTTGAAATTCCACAAGTACTCTTTGATATGGATAGATTTGCAAAACAATTCTTACAAAAGTCCAGAAATTGTGATTTGCTTTTAAACGACCAGAACCACTGAAATTTTCAAACCACAGGAGATGGAACAGGGCCCATTAAAGAGGAAATAAGTGGCCAGAATCAGCTCAGCCACACTCACCAAATGTACATCCTCAGATGGAGACCCACGGTCGGCTCTTTTAGATGCTATTTTCAAAATCTTCACAAAGGATTGCGCGGTGATTATATGTATTCATGATGTGCATATCGTGTGCTCAGCTCAAAGGATATTTGAATGATGCATTGAGAATTATTCCTAAAAAAGGATTCAGCATCTGTAAACTGCTTCATCTTTGAGAACGAGAAGGAAAAAAAATGGCCTGATTTTCTTTTAAAAAAAAAATACCAACTTATAAAGCAGAGCAGCTTATGTGAGCTGGTGTTAATGCCCCATTACACACAGACACACTGAGGCCTAATCACATGCATTCACGTCCACACAATCACATGCACACATAAACAACCGTGTGGTATTGGTTCTTCCTGATTATTTTCATCTTGAAATTCACTTTTCAAATCAAGGAAGTCCTCAGCTCCAGCTCACAGCCTTTCTCTCTTCACACAGCTTTCTTGGCGTCCACAGTGAGGTCGAAAGATGTCTATAAGAACAAATCCAAGACCCCAAATTTTTCAGTGTGTATTGATTGGTTCAATGTATATGTGTATAATGCATGTGTGTGTGAATGCATGATGTGTCATGTGTGTATGCGTGTACATATTAAAATACGGGTAAGTTTGAATTGTCAGTTTCTTACTCCTACCTGTCCTTCATGAAACATGGAAGGGAGAACACCTGTCATGGCCTAGCTGTTCTCTGTCATCACTGACCTGGAAATTAGAGGACCTGAGGATACAGGACCTGCCTGACTTAGGGCTCCTGTCCTGATCTGGGCTGTCAAGTCAGTTATTGCTGAGAGGCTCCTATGTGGTACTAGTAGTGCTTATCTTGTGATTAGGAAGGTCCATGAACTCGTGTTTTGACTCTGCCAGCTGATTGTAATCCTAGCCCTACTTAAAAAAAAAAAAAAAGAAAAAAAATGAAAGGATTACACAGGGAAATTAAGTGTACACATCAGTCTCTCTTAGACATTTACGTTTTCTTCATGTTTTAGTATATTCTAAACACTGAAGGATTGCCATCCAAAAACGGTCTTATGGAATCTAAGAGAATGTTTTCTGAAAACTTTATGCTTTGTTTAGCATTAATCCTACCACTGGCCAATAAATATTCATTATCTATAACAGTGTGCAAAACACCACCCAAATGATGCTTGCTCCATGCAAACTCTTGAGATCCTGAACTATTTGAGAATAGGGGCTATATTTGAATCGTATGTCTACCCAGTAGGAAGCTTGAATATAGACAACTGATAAATGTCTATTGACTAAATGAATAAATGATTGTTTCTTCTCTCTCTCCCATTAGTTTTTAATTTATTTAAGAGGATTGGTTGCTTTTGGTTTGTTTGTTTTGTTTTGAGACAGAGTCTTGCTCTGTCACCCAGGCTGGAGTGCGGTGGCTCCATCTTAGCTCACTGTAACATCCTCCTCCTGGGTTGAACTGTTTCTCCTGCCTCAGCCTCCCAGTAGCTGGGATTACAGTTGCCTGCCACCACACCCAGCTAATTTTTGTATTTTTAGTAGAGACAAGGTTTCACCATGTTGGCCAGGCTGGTCTGGAACTCCTGACCTCAAGTGATCTGCCGCCTTGGTCTCCCAAAGTGCTGGGATTACGGGTGTGAGCCACTGCACCCGGCCACTTTTTTTTCTTTGTTGTAATTCCCTTTTTATCCACTGAATTGTTTTGTTAATGGTAGATTAGATTGATGGTGCAGGTAGATTAGATTGATGGTGCAGGTTAGTGGTCTTGTTTTATAGATTTTCTTCCTCTGCAATGGGATTTGCACCTCCTCTCAGCAGAAGATGGGGTAAATTTCTTCACCCCTTGAATTTTGGTTGGTCTGGTAACTACTTTGGACGAATGGAATATGGTGTAAATGATGACATGGGTGTGCCTGCTCTGACCATAGGCCTGAAGAGCACTTATGTTCTTTTGTTCTCTCTTGAACTCCTATCCTGCCATGAGAATGTTTCCTGATTTTTCTGCCGGAGGAAGAGAGACCACATAGACCAGAGGCAGATCATCCCAACTGAGTCCCTGCTAGACTAGCCAGATCCTCAGCTGACCTACCGGCTGACTACAGGGGAATAAGCAAGCCAAGCTCAGACAGGCAGAGGCACCTTACCAAGACGTAGACTTAGAGCAAAAATTGAAGCCTATCATTGCATGCCGCCAAGCTGCTGTGCTGTTTGTTATGCTGTATAATTGCAATGAGAGATAACCAACACAGTTGTCCTTAAGTCCACTTGCCTCCTGCCTTTCTCTTTATTCTTCAGTGTCTATTAATCACACTTTTCTAAATTCTGCTCCCAAGAAACTTTCTGATTTCTGCCACATTTAATGTGAATAGATACTAATTCAATAGACTACTTATTTGCTAGGAATTAATATCTTAAATATACACTTCCACTATGAAATGCCAGACTTTATACTATCTTGAAGCAATTTATTCACATTGATGATCAGAAGGTAGACACAGCAATGTTATTGAAAGGATGGGAGCAGCAAATGGGCCACTTGCACAGCACAATGTCAAATACATCTTTTAACCTTGAGACAAGGTAACAAATCTTTACTCTGTCTAAGGGTAATTAAGGTGGTGTTCACAATCCCTGTCATCTGGAAGCTTTTACTCTAAAACATCAACAATAGCTTAATAAAACAGAAGAGATGATAATGACAGCTATAAAAAATTGACCTATTCATAAAATTATTTGTATTTGTTCAAGCCCAAAGCATGCCCTAAAATTCTACAAAATTTTTTCAAACTTTCAGGCAAAAGTGAAGAACTGATCGATAAAAAGGCTAACATATATGCCTGCTTGACTGCACTAATTTGCGTACAAATGGACACTCTCAAGAGAAAGTGTAAAGGCAGCAGAAGTGCAGTGGGAATACTTTATTAGCAAAAATGTAATAAATGGAATGTTGAAATATGAAGATAAATGTGAAGACAACCTGTAGAAAGAAGACAAAACTTTATCTTGTGAGTGGAAGACTATCTGGCACAAAGGTAAAGAAATGAGTGAGAGAAAAACCACTTGTTCCTTAATCTAGAAAATCCTCCTAGAGGAAGTAGAAAGTCCTAACCATTTGAAGCCAGAATTAAAGACCCCAGCCAAAGAGTGTTGCTACAGGTTTGTAGAAGTTTCGCTCTTCTATGTGTTCCATTAACACTTAACCAGGAAAAGTGTTGCAGCATTTCAAGAATTACAAGTCTTACAATAGAAGCTTACAGCGAACAAATCTTTGCATTATTCTTTTATCATGTTATCAACAGTCATTCATGGAGTGTCTAAAACATGCATGAAGCATCAAAGGTGGCACATAGTTTATAGAGTAGAAAAGACAAGGTTACTATCCACAAAGAGGTTGGAATGAAGGAGTTCATTCATTCATTAGTTCAATCACTTAATCAATGAATGTATTCATGCATCTGTCATCCACCCATCAGCCCATCTCTGGCAGATGTGAAAGGGCAGAGCCCTACAGTTTGGTTTCTCTGAGCCTTAGTCATGAACTCACTTCTGGAATGTTAGTAGGTACCTAGTGGATATTTCTTTACTTGGTACAAGTGCTGCATGTATATTGACTAACTGATCGATAGCTTCTTGGGGTTTCTGCCCTGAAATCAGGAAGAAGACATCTGAAAAAATATTTCCTTTTTGTGATATCTGGACATCCCCTTAAAACTAACTCTTCAAGTAAGAATAACAATAGAGTTCCTTTTAGGTTATTTGATTTAATCCAAAAAACAGACTCAATATAACCCCCTATGCATTTCCCGAACTTTTTTTGTCTTTATCTTTGTGATGTTTAATGTGCATGTCTAGATCACAGCTAAAGTAGTTTAGGGGAAGATTCTGATCACTGGTTATAATTTGTTTCAGATTTTCATTAGATCCTTTTTTAATTATTTTCTTTGTTTCTTGTAACATAATTATAATTAGTTATAATTTGTTTCAGATTTTCATTAGATCCTTTTTTTATTTTCTTTGTTTCTTGTAACATAATTAGTTATTAGGCCTGTGTCCCAATTTATTTTAATTTAGCAAACATATTTTCTATGGGTTTACCCCAGTCAGGTGCCCAGCCAAATAAAATATGTGATTTGCAGAGAAGTAGTGAGCTTTTTCATAGATCTTATGTTGCTTCTTGTTCCTCATCGGTCCTTTCATTCTATGACATCCTAAAGGGCAAGAGTGGTGCCCTGAGGAGTTCTATCCCAGAGACAGATCTTAGGGATTAAACTGGGTCACAACAGACAAACAGATTACCTTTACATCCAAGATACAATGAATGAGCCATGTGAACTGATCCAGTTCAAGCAAGCCCCACAAGGAAATTTGTTATTGCTCAGATACCCTTAATTTTGGGTCAATATTTATAGTAAACTCTTGATGTCCTTACACAGATAATCTCAACACTCACCATCCTGTGCATGTTGAAGGCTTTCTACTGTAAGCACCTCAACTCTGCCTGAAAGCTTTCTCTGGCTGTTGGAGTATGTCTTCCTATGGAGCCTTCCTATGGAGCAGACCAATGACTGACAGGAGTTGATGGATAAATAAGGCAGCTATTTTGTCCCTCAGGTGGGACAGCTCTACTTGTTCAACCCTGTCATCCAGTTGTCCCCAGCAGGTTTCAACTGCAGTTGACCACAGGGGTAATGGGCTCACTAACACATCCTGTGTTGGCTTCTTCCCTTTCTTGTCTGCTTTTTCACATCATTCCTGGGCCTTTGTGGGATCACTTATTTAATAAATTCTTATCTCAGGGACTATTCCTGGGGAACCCAACCTATTCAACTCTTAGTATGGATTTTGCATTTGGAGATATATTATCTCGAGGAAAGTCTGGAACAATTGAAAAAGTTTCATGATGATGGCTGTTGCTTCCCTTTCTCCCTAGCTTATTCCATATCTGAATTTTAGGATAGCTACTATGAAACATTAAAAGTATAGTTTAAAATATCAAGCCTGCCTGCCTGCCTGCCTTCCTTCCTTCCTTCCTTCCTTCCTTCTTCCTTCCTTCCTTTTCTTTCTTCATTCTTTCTTCCTTTCTCCCTTCCTTCCCTTCCTTCCTTCCTTCACTTCCTTCCTCCCTTCCTTCCCTTCCTTCCTACTTCTTTATATTTAGTTTCTGGCTTATAGCCACTACAATGAATGTCTTACATCCATGAGATGAACTCAGTTCTATCCTTATTGACCTAGCAGGCCATTTTTTTCCATGATGACAAGCTAGGATCAGGTCTCATAATGATGGCTGCAAGATTGTCTTGTTAGGAGAAAGGCTAAAGTGGGATCGTCTTTAATGACAGTGAAAGCACCTCATAAAACCTGACTCCTCAGTTTTACAGGCATGAGTCTGGAATTTTAGCAGATGTAGACTTACTAAATCAGTCAGTCAAAAATTATATCAGTTGAAGTGCAATGTTCCTGGCAGTCCAAAAAACCTGAACATGGAGGTGATTTGGAGGGCATTTCGTTAACTCTTTAATTGGTCGTTTCAGTGCTAGAGGCGGTAGCTAATTGCCTGTAGGTCACTGTAGTCCTGGAGCTTAGGTAAATGTATATTGTCATATGTCACATTTTCATATGGCTCCTTTGCACAGGTTGGTAAAAATGATTGCTGCATAATTAAAATTAAGACAAGGTGGGAAAAGTGATTCAATTAGAGCCCTGAAGCCATCACACAAATTATCTGATGTACCAAAAACTAATGAATAGTTATAACTAGTTTTATCTCTCGCCTCCTTGTTCTTCAATCCTACGTGCCTGACGGAATGCCAGGAACTCTTTTCAAGTTCTCTGTGGTTGGATGTTGGGTGGGCAACTGGCTCCTGGAGCAAGTGCCCAAGAAAGCTCAAGCTTTTGAAATACACACATGAAGAAACTTTGTAGACGAGAATTTAAACTGAAAGTGACCAGATGAAAATTTCCGGTGGTCTCTCCATAGCCTAATATTATTTTGAAAACATCTGCAATATTTCAGTCTACAGGGAGCAGGTATTATATACGAGGGTGAGTGATGACAGTGAAAATAAATGAGATTTGTCATACCCAAAATATCCCATGTTTTACACCATTTGTTTTACAAATCTTCCACTGCTTCTCAGGAAGCATTAAACTGGAAGCTAGGGTGAGAACTTTGTGATGCTGTGTTTAACCATTTTAATTACTTGCTGTTGACATAACAAATGAATACATATTTTGCTTATACAAAATAAAGCAAGACAGTTGTTTAAAAATACAGAATATGTCAGATAGGTTATGGTTCTTATCTCCTGAATTTTATGTGTGGAGAGAAAGATGTTCACCCTCAGCCCTGCTTTATGCAAATACAGGGAGGAAGCAGCCTCCGCAAACAAGAATAGCAACTTAGGTTAAGACTTATGGTCATCAGGTTACCTATTTGAAATAAAACTCCCTTTAGGAATGTGTCAGAAAACTAACAACCTCTAACTGCTTGTAATTACTACCATTTATTAACAAAAAAATTCCAAGAATTTTGCATATATTATAGCTGGTGCTTACAACAGCTCTATGAAGTATTACTACTGTCCCATGTTAGAGCAGAGGAAACTGAGCCTTATGAAGGTTCAATAACTCCCTCAAAGTTATTCATCTATAAATGGCAGACAAGGAGTTCCTATACGGTTAGTCTTTCTATTGATGCGGAACAGCCTACCCTGAAACTTTGTGACCTAAAACAATAACCATTGTATTACCTCTCCTGAGTCTGTGGATTGACTGGCTTGTGCTGAGCCACTGTTTTGCTCCAGAACTGGAGCACCTGGGAGGCCCTCACTCTCATGTCTGGGGCCTTGGTGAAGTTGGCTGTAAGGCTGAGCTTAGCTGGGATGCAAGCAAAGAGTGCTGGGATTCTCTCCAAGTAATTTTAGGGTCTCTCTTCTGCATGGCCTTTTTATGGGGTCTCTCTAGCAGGGCAGGTGAACTAGTTACATGGCAGCTAAAAGTCCTCCAAAGAGCATAAAAGCAGGGCCTGCCAAGCTTTCTTATGGCATAGACCATCAATTGTCATGGTGTTACTTTTACCATATTCTATTGGTTAAAATTAATCATGGGCCAGTGTAGTCCCAATGTTGGGGATAAATTCACAAGGGCATGAACACCTAAAGTCATAGTTGACTGGAGACTATCTTTGGAACTGGTGATCAATCAAAACTTTTTTAAATGAACTGTTACTGAAAGACTAGGGAATTATTACACTATGAAATTGTCATAGGCACACGTTTGCGAGATATTTCCCTGGGAATGAGTTTGAGTAGACCTGAATTAAATATGATAAAATGATATAAAAAATTTACAGATGGCTAGAGATGGGCCAAGAAGGGATAAATAATTCCCTTGTTCTTTAGTGTGTCAATATCAACAACAACACAAAAATTCAAGGTCTTTTCAAAATATCTCATTTGAATTAAGTAATTTAATCCTGAAAGACAAACAAAAAACTGCTGTGAAGTAAGTACTATTATTATTCCCATTTTATAGATAAGGAAACTGAGGCATGGAAAGGGAGTAATATGCTGAAGGTCACACAGCTGCTATATGACATAGCTAAGAAATGAATCACTGCATTATCCTATATCTCTATATTGTCAGTCATAACTGTCTTGCATTTCAAGGGTGATTTTCTTCCAACTGAAAACTGGATGGTATATGTAACTTTCCGGTCAGGAGGGTAGAACCAAGGCACTGTGCCACTTTGAAGAGTTTAAATAGGCACAACTTTAGAGATGAGAAAACAAAACAGAACTTACAGGCAATAGGCCTCCAAATACGGGAGAGAAGAAAAACTACCTTTGGAGTTATCCCGTCAATTCCCAGACTAATGTGTTCTTATCCAAGGAGGAGCCCTTCTTTGTACTCAGTAAGTAAGATCCTGGTTTCCTTTCATTAGAATGCTTGAAATAAAAAACATACAGGTTAAAAATGTGGCTATTTTTTAAAGTTATCTGTATTTTCCACCATCATTTTCTTTCTTGGTTTTTATTTTATGTTTTGGTAAAGTTTTGTTGAGAGCCTGAGGGTATAGGTTGTGCTAAGAATATCCAGGAATCTTTGTCTACAGTGGGTCAGGGAGAAGGGCAGTAAGGAACCCCAGTGAGGGAGGAGAGCTGAGACCATTAGGAATAAGTGTGACAAATCCTAGAGGGAAAAAGAAAAGTGTAAGAAAACCCAAGAGAGGAGATGTTTTTTTCTCTCAATTCCTTTTCTCAGAGACAATTTGGAGAGGTCAGATTTATGTTGTGTTTTCAAAATGAAGGCAACTTCGAAGTAGATAACATAGTAACTAAAATAATGTGTGTTGTGTGAATAGATAGATCTGTGGAAACAGGCAGGGGAAGGTCCTCATTAATTTGTGGTTGCTTCTGAAGCAGAAGATATTAAAATGAAAGAAGCAGAGAAGGAACATGATGGGGAGGAGGTGCTTTAGAGAAACTTCATCCACTTCATGATTTTTCTATGTCTAATTGAACTCATCTAATCTTAGCATTGAGCAACTTTTTTTCATATACACGGGGATGAAAAACAACACCAAACTTTCTGTTTATCACACACTTCTCTTTGAGCATTGAGAAGACTGAATGTAAGTGTGATGCTTAATAATTGAGAGAGCTGAGGTTACTGAATCTTAGAATTGAAATGATTATTTGAAATGATCCCAGAGAAAGAAGGGTAGATGTCTTGGGCATGGCTGTCAAGCTGAAGACAAAAGTGTTCATTCTTTCAGTTACAGGCAGTCAGGAAAATGAAAAAAATTAGACAGATGGAAAGAGTGGACAAATAAGAATGTTGAAAATTACAGATGTGGTGAATATTTATGGATTGGCTTTCTCAGCTCTCTACCAAGAGCTGAAAGTCACCATAAGCCAAGCTAGAAGAGCCTGACCATGTAAAATTCACAGGTAGAATTCCTAGGGGAGAAACACAGGTTAGATGTATACATTTGTGTGTTTCCAGCCCTACAAATTAATCCCTAGCACATCCTCTAAAGCCATATATATATATATATAGTTGTTGTTATTTTTGTTTTTGAGTCGGAGTCTCACTTTGTCACCAGGTTGGAGTGCAGTGATGCAATCTCAGCTCACTGCAACCTCTGCCTCCCCGGTTCAAGCAATTCTCCTTACTCAGCCTCCTGAGTAGCTGGGATTACAGGCACCTGCCCCCATGCCTGGCTAATTTTTGTATTTTTAATAAAGATGGGGTTTCACCATGTTGGTCAGGCTGGTCTTGAACTCCTGACCTCAAGCAATCCACCTGCCTCGGCCTCCCAAAGTACTGGAATTACAGGCATGCACCACCACACCCAGCCCCCTAAAGCCATACTTACCTGAATTTTGCCTCATTAACTTTAGTATGGTAGAATAGGAATTGAATGCCCACATAGTCTTTGATCATAAGAGTTAGTGATTAGCTTGACAAACCATTCATGGGGAATTAGATAAGCTGAGGGTATACAAATATATTAGGGATGAAAACTGGAAATTTTGGTACATGTAAAACCTTACCCTCAAGACTGCTGGTTTTATACTATTGAAAGAATGTCATGGATTGCTCAAAAATAGCAGGCAACAGTAAAGCTTATCATAAATCTTTGCTCTTAAAAGGTACTAAGACACTTTTTATCAAAAACAAATATTGTAAAAATCTGCTTCAGTCAACAACATTTATTGAGAAGCTACTATGGGCCAAGTCAAGTTTTAAAGCCAGGCAGCCCAACCCTTATAAAAAGCATGAATACCTTCCTGGGGTTTTTCCAAGTCTTTCGTTTCCTTCATTGTCTCAAAAGACAAAAACCAGAGCACCTATTTGAAAAATGAAGTTGATTCTTTTATTGCTGATGCCAAAATCAGAGAAACAATCTACCTATCTATAGATGTCTTTCTGAAATAAGTTCCCTAGAACACTGAGATGCCCCTCAAAGGTGTTAAAGGTATATGGGGAAGGGATAATTTAATTCTTCTTCATAGCTTTTGCACTGAGGCTAAATGATGGAAAGGGATTAAGAGTTACTCTGATGAGGGAATTTCAGATATTTTGATTCATTGGGTAAAGGTCTCTAGAGAATACATTCCAACATATCAAAACCACGAAAAGACAAATAAAAAACTACTGTTTTTTTTTTTTTTTTTCCCTGGCTGCCCTTTCCTGACATGTCTAAAATTCAGACATGGGAACCTGTCTAAGTTTGGTCTTTTTCTACTGAGAGGCCATGGGAGGTGAGGGGAGGGGATTACAGCAGTGGGACAGAGAAACAAAAGTAGCTCTCCATGCCGTAATAGAGGCTAATGCAGAATATGAAGGACAACCAGTCAATTAATCCATCAATGAATGGGAAAGTCTTCATGAAGAATGTCCTGTGATCCTAGAACCATACCATATGCTAATTGGGGAAAGACAGAGCAAAGATTTCTAGTTGTAGAGATAAGACAAAGGGTCATGAGTGTAAAGTAACAGAAAATTTTGTTAATAATAAAAAGTGGTATAAGGGGCCACATAAATATTCACTAAGTTTGTAAGGAGGCAAGGACACTAGGAAGAGAAGAAATTCAAATTAGGCTTTAGTTATATTGGTCCTAGAGTATAGAAAGAGAGAGGGTAATAACTTTCAAATACAGGTGGCCCTTCTCTCTTCCTTCCTTCTCTCTTCCTCCTCCTCTTCCTTCTTCTTCTTCTTCATTCAGGAAAAAAATTATAAAAAATATTTTAAGCTTGCTTTTTTCTCTTAGAACTTTTATACTTTTAAGAGAATCCTGAAATAAATTTAGCAGGAATTCCTGGAATCCTAATGGATGTCTGATGTTTGCAGTTGAAAACCGCAGATTCCATAGCTATTGTGGGAATTCTATCATATGGAATACTTGGGGGAAAAGGAGCCACCCTTGAAATCTGTATTTCTGAAATGGGAAACTGGAGGCCAGAGAGTTCACACCTGATAAAACTTCCTGGTGGTCATGATAGTGAAGTAGCTGAGTACACAGGTATCATTTGCCCCTGCCATGTCTGAGGCATTGACAGTTAAAAAGTTCCCAGGGATTATCAGGTGCTCTCTGGACCATGTTCCTTTTCAGAATCAAGAATGGTTATCTGCAGTTAGAGGACACATGATGCTGTAATGGCAGTGCTTCTTACTACTCAGCTTGAAATCTATTGATGCTACATTTTGGTAGTGTAACTCCAATTTTCCCTCTTGATTAAACTCCTATATTGTCCCTTACTGTAGTATGATGAATTGAGTTGGAGAGAGGTTGAGAACCTTGGAATTGCTGGGTACTTTCAGCCACCAAGCTCCCAGCTCCCAGCTCAAACTGGAAAATAATTATTCTCAGTTATAATGTGACTTTATAATTAGATATTTTGGAAACTAAGTTTTCTGTTTTCATATTTGGGAAGAGGAAAATAATGTAACTTCAGAAAAAAAAATGATCACATGTTAGTCTGCCTTTTCATTGCTATAAAGAAATATCTGAGGTTGGGTAATTTATAAAGAAAAGAGGTTTAATTGGCTCACAGTTCTGCAGGCTATACAAGCATGGCTCCAGCATCTGCTTCTGGCCAGGGTCAGGAAGCTCACAGTCATGGCAGAAGGGGAAGGAGAACCGACATGTCATGTCACATGATAGGAGCTGGAGCAAGGGGGAGTGGGGCCGAGGGACGTGGGAGTAGAGGGTAGTGCAACAGTCTTCTAAACAACCAGATCTTGTGTGAACTGCCAGAATGAGAACTTACTCATCACTAAAGGGACAGTGCTAAGCCATTCATGAGAGCTCCATCTCCATGATTCAAGCACCTCCCAGGACCTACCTCTAACATTGGAGACTATGTTTCAACATGAGATTTGTGGGGGGCAACATCCAAACTACATTAAGCATGATCTCAGGATGACTTCAATCCTGATGAGTTATACATTATGATGGTCAATTTCCACAATTAAAAAGTACAATCCTATTTAACCTGATGCTTTATATGTCAGGAATTGGATAGATTATTTATCAAAGGTTTAATATGGTTCTTGGAGCCATTCCACATTTCTTGAATATCTGTATTTAGAATTTTATACATTTCTGTATGAATCAAGATATTATCAAATTGTGATAAATGTTCAACCCAGTTTCCTAACTCCCTTGGGCAGTTTTCAGAGTTGAATACCATAGCCCTAGATTTTAATGTCTCTTGACTTTGACCATTTATCATCAGACTTTAGGTCAGAAAAGCCTCTGAACTCATGTTACTCAATCACTTATTGGGAGTGAAGTAGAAGTGTTCATGATAGCATACATTTTGCTTTTGGTTTATTTACTAACATGTCCTCAAAATTTAACTTTTTGGGACTATAAGAAGTCTTAGTTTCAAGAAAGGCCACTCACAATTTTCAGTCTTGAGGTCTAAAACAGAAAAGCACTTTATCTTATCAATATTATACTCTACTGGAGGAAACAGAAAATAAACTAATAAATAAATAATTTCAGATATCTATAAATGCTATGAAGAAAATAAATCAGTCAATGAAATCAAAAGTTACATGGTTTGGAGGTGGTACTATTTTACAGGGGATGGCATGGGAAGGATTCTCATACATTTGAGCTGAGAAGTCAGCTAGATGAAAAACTGCAAAAGATAATTCCAGGAAAAGGGAGCAGAAGTGACTTTTATAAGTCATAACTGAAAAATTGTTCAATGAAGTTTTTTAATGAAACCTGAAGTGAACATTGTAGATGAGGTGGTCGGGGGAGAGACTCTCAAGGAAATGATGTTTGAACTAAAAGATTACAAAGTCAATGGCAAGACCCAACTAGGTGAGGAATGGAATGGGAATGGTGGGCAACAATGAATGACTACCCCAAGTCTATTCCCAATCCCTTCTCCCTTGCCTCCTTTAACTATAGAGGACAAAAGCTCAAAGTTTATCATCTTGTCTTTATTGTAGGGATGCAACGCACCACATTTCTGGTCTATGAAACAAAAAAGGAATATTTCAAGGGACTTCTGAGAAAGATTTTGTGTTCCTGTTAAAAAGAAAAGAAAGAGTCTAGGTTGGAGCTGGATAAATATTTAAAAATATTAATCAAGGGCCTCTGTGTGATAACTTTCATAACACTGGAGGTACGACAGTGAACAAAATAAAGACTTGTTCCTAAGGAGCTTATATTCTGGTGGAGAGAGAAAAAATAAATAGAAGGAAACCATACAGACACACAAACACATACACACACACAAACGCACTTAGACACACAATGTGAATGATAAATGCCATGAAAGATGAGGAAAACAGAGGGATGTTATTTTATAATTGTATACAGGCAGTTAGAGGAGTCATCTCTAACCAGACGAAACTTGACGAAAAAAAGACCTAAACAAAATGAAAAGGTAAGACATATGGCTATCTAGAGAAGGGCATTCTAATTTGAGGGATTAGCCAGTGCAAAGACGCTGATACAGAAATGCAGCTTGTCTACTGTGGAACTGTACGAAAGTTTTTAAGGAGTCTAATGAGGTCATCCGAATGAAATTTTAGAAAACTTACTTTGAGGAAATACATGTACCAAGACAGGGCCTGCAGAAGGAAAGCAGATTTGGGAGGGAAGGATGATGACTTCAGCTTTGGACACATTGCATTGAAGTTGTCTGTGGGAAAACTTAGCTACTGCTACCTGCTATCCAGTTGGATATATGGGGCTGGAATTCTAAGAGGAAAATGTTGGCAAGGCTTACAGATTTTAAAGTCCTTAAAATCTAGATGAAAGTTGAAATCATCTGATGTGCCCATCATATGATTGCCTTGGGAAAATGTAGAGAATGATTTTAAATATGTCTGTCTCTTCCTGAACCACTGAAGACAGCAAACTCCTCTACAGAACAAAGTGGAGGCTTCTCATTTATGTCTCTTCAGAGACTAACACAGAGCAGGCCCTTGGGAAATAAAGTCATGATGTTGCTATCACCACATCATATACAAGATGAATTGTTGCTTTTCAAACACTACAAGTTGGAAATAGGGCTTTGGAAAAGCTCCAATCCTATTCTGTACTCATCAGTGACTACTAGTGTGCTGGTTTCATCGTGATTGTGAGCTTTTGTGTTTCAAGGCAACAGCACAGCTGGGAAGAGGGAGGTAGAAATCAGGCAATTAAAAACACCATGAAGTGTGCTGGTCTTATCGAGATTCAGCCACTTTTCTTGAAATAATGCCTAGGAATTATTGCAAGCTTTTGGTTAAATTCCAGGGTACTGAGAGAGTTGATTTCGATAATTTTTCACCAGTCTTTATTGCTTTAATGAAGGAGAGGATTTTTAGAGGTTCTTATACCACCATGTCTACAGACTTCAGCTCTCAATTGATTTTTTATAAAGGTGCAAAAAAATTTAATAGAGGGAAGATAGTTATTTTGACAAGCAGTGCTGAAGGAATTGGATATCCATAGGCAAAATAAACAAATAAACCTTGACCTAATTCTTACACATTAGGCAAAAAACCCTCAAAAATGTATTATGAACTTAAAAATGTAAAACTCTAAAATTTTTCTAAAAGTGGAAGAAAACCTTTGGGATCTCATGCTAGGCAAAAGATTTTTATACTTGCCACTAAAGCAAAATCCACAAAAGGCAAAACAAAACTTAAAGAACTGGACTTTATTTTATTCTGAAAAAGACCATGTTAAGAGGATAAAAATAATAGGTACAGCTTGGGAGACAATACCTTCAAACCATATATCCAACAAAGGACTTACTGCTAGAATACATAAAGAATTCTCAAAAATCACCAGTAAAAACAGCAATCCAATTAGAATATTGGTACAAGACATGAAGAGACATCTGACAGAAGAGAATGTACAGATGTCAAGCAAATAAACACATAAAAATATGTTAAACATTATCAGTCATTATGGAAATATAAATTAAAACCACAGTGAAACATCACTATATATCTAATGTCTAAAATAAAAATTAGTGACAACACCAAGTGCTGGAGAGGATGCAGAGGACCTGGATCATGCATACGTTGCTCGCAGAAATACAAAATATTACAGCCACTCTGGAAAACAGTTTGGTACTTACTTAAAAATCAAAACAAGCAACTACCAAACAACTGGGCATTATCCCAGAGAAATGAAAACTTATATTCACACAAGAACCTGTACACAAATGTTATAGCAACTTTATTCGTAATACTAAAATCCTGGAAATAACCCACATGTTTGGCAATAGGTGAATGATTACACAAACAGTGGTACACCCATACTATGGAAGTCTATCCTCAATGATTATGTACTGTGTGACTTCACTTATATATTATTCCTGAAATGACAAAGTTGTAGAAATGAAGAACAGATAAGTGCTTGCCAGTGGTTAAGGGTGTTAGAGGGAGATGAGTGTGGCACTGAAAGGGCAATATGAGGGATCTCGTGGTGATGGAAATATTCTGAATCTTGACTATCAGTGTGAATATTCTGGTTGTGATACTGTACTATAGCTTTGCAAGATATTAACATTGGGGAAAATGTGGCAAAGGATATATGGGATCTCTCTACATTATTTCATATGTGAGTCTACAATTATGTGACTGTATAATTATCTCAAAATAAAAGTATTAAATACAGGATGGATGCCATCACAAGAAATGTGCTGGAAAAACGGCATATCTATATCGGCATAAATAGAACCTAGACCCTTTCTCACTTATACACAAAAGCTAAATTGAGATAAGCTGTGGTTCTAAATGTAAAAGGCAAGACTAAAAAGCTTCAGAAAACGAATAGGAAAATATATTCATGAGCTTGGGTTAGGCAAAAAATACTTAAACATGAGACAACAAATAAAAACTATAAAGACAAAAATTAGAAATTGTACCTTAACAAAATTAAAACCTTTCTTTCAATATATAGACCATTAAGCAAATGAATCACAAGTCACAAACTTGAAACAATATCCCTAAACATATACCTTAATGAGAACCTCATTCAGAATGTATAAAACCTCCAAAAATTATACAATAAGAAGACAAATATCCTAATTAAGAAATGGCAAACAATTTGAACAGACACTTTACAAAGGGAGATACACAAGTGATCAATAAATAAAAAGTTGCTCAGTATCATCAGTCATTATAAAAATATAAATTAAACTAAATTAACACATTAATAATGCACAATTTTACATCTTTTGGGATGAGATTTTATAATGAGAAATAATAGCCATACCAAAAGCTTCAAGGATGTGGAGCAACTGGAATGCTCATACCATGTTGATGGAAGCATAAAATGGTAAAACCACTTTGAAAAGTTGTTTTGCTAGGGTTTTTTGAAAGCTAAATATATAATTTCTTTCCAACTCACCAATTTCACTCATAGGTATTTACTCAAGAGAATTATAGACAGATGTTCCACAGAAAAGGCTCATGCTAGAATGTCCACACAGCCTCATTGATAACTACTAAAACCTGAACAACCCACTTCATTCAACAGGAGAATAAATTGTGGTATATCTGCACAATAGAATACTACTTAGTTATTAAAATGAACATATTGATACAAGTAGATGAATTTCTAAGACATATTGAACAAAAGAAGCCAAATATAGAGGAATACATAATATATTACAGGACCAGGTAAAACTAAAGTGACAGAAATAAGAAAGTTCCCCATTAGGGTTAGAGGAAATTGACTAGAAAGGTATGGGAAGGACTGATAGGAATGTTCTCTATCTTATTTTGGTTGAGTTTTATGGATTTATGAAGGTGTCAAATGCATAGAATTGAAGGGTTGAAATCTTTGTCTTTTATTATGTGTAAATTACACCTCATTAAAAAGTAAAGCTTAAAAATACATAAGTTTTTAATGAAATTTCTTTAACAGCAAAAAGAGACTGTTAACTTATGCCTAGAATTACTGATTAAAAATATCATGCTAAAAACATCAGTTGGGTGGAGTCCTATTTGGACCTTCAAACCCATGAATCTAAAATGTAAATATTTTCTCATTGTTTGTTTTTTTATATTCCCCCAAGATCTAGTTAGTTGCCATGAACGTAAAGGTGGAGAGCTGCTGAGAGACAGAAACAACTTTAAAAGAAAAAAGAATGCAAAAAAGCCCAGAGATTTTTTCCCCATTTCCCTTAAAAATGTCCAAACAGATTTTCTCTTTCAATTTGTGAAGAAGAAGGAAGTCTCTTTTCAGCTGAATCTTATTAAGGCACCAAAGCATTGTGCAGCCAGATGAGAAAGCTGTGAATCAAAGGGTTCATGACACCTATGCCGACAACCCTCTCTCCAGGGTTCGAGGGGGAAAGGGAAAGGTGGTGGAGAACCGCCTCCACATTGTGCCCCCCCAACGCCAGCCCCTGCTCCTCCAGCCTCCAGCCCCACCCACAGCAGCTCAGATGTGCCTTAGAACAAGGTGAAGGATGTGACTTTTAGGGGAGTCCAGTCCACCTCAATTCATAACCTCTAACTGAAGATACAATTGGAAACTAAGATGCCTTTTTTAACTCTAGCGGGAGTTGGGTAGATTGAAAACCCCATTCACTTTACACTGTTAGCTGGCCAGCATACATCTTCCCATTGATTGTACTTCAAGATAGAAAGGTGTCATATATTCTGGACCTGACTGTTCTCTTGCTTTCATGTTTATTCATTCTACAAATATAATTGAGCACCTACTATCAACCAGCCACTGAGGCAGTGACTGAGTTTGCTCTAGGGTATGAGCCAGAGACATGGAGAGGAGATAATAGGAGTATTTGGAGATCGTGTTTATGGGTGGTGGGGAACTTCAGTCTAAATCACATAGGAAGGATAACAAGTAGAGTGAAGTTTTGAAACCAGTTAAAATATAAGCAGGGAATTTGTGTAAAGAGAGTACTTTGAGATCATATTTTGATGTATTTGGTGTTTCACCAATCACTCTTAGCGTTAGACATTTCACAAGTCCTGTATATTAATCTCTGGATGGATAATTTAACCTCCCAACATTTCTGAGGCTAGCTTTCAACAGACAGCATTTTGTGAGGTTTTGTCACTTTCCTTGGATTTTATGGACAGCCACCACTTTCTAGAATGAGAGTACTTATCCTGGTACTGGGGAACATTTGACCCATCAAATGGCTTTATGTAGCAGAATTTCAACAATGCCCTAAACTTCATGCTCATTGCAACTTCGGGTATATATTGACATGTTTCCAGGGATGCAAATGATTCTGTTGGCATAGTGCCTAATAATCTCAGGGAGAATAATAACTAGATGCAACAACTCATCATGAGACCAAGATACTGAGAATCTAGGGAATGAGAACCAGCCCTGAGCTTCTCTTAACAGCATAATTTATGGGGAAGAAAACTACCTCTGGGAATTTGAAAGAGGGAGAGTAACTGGCTAGAGGACAGACTTAATTTGGATCCTGGTATTGTACAGTATCACACAACACAAATTGTTTGTCTGTGAGCCCAAACTCCTAGGAACTTTGTTAGAATCCTGGTGGTAGTGGCTGTCAAAAGCCAGTCAAATGTGGAATTACCTCTAAGAATCTGAGGGCTCCAGCACCTCCGCTTGTGATTTCCTAACATAAGGTGTTTAGGGAGAGTGTATTTTCCCTCACTTTGATGTGATGCCTATTTGAGTAGAAAAAAAGAGAACCCCCAAATTAATACTGAAGTAATGAGGCTATTCTGTATAGGCTTGGGGAAGGATATCAGTAAAGACACTGAACAACTCTTGGGGGTGCCTTTGGTGCAAGACAAGACCTCTAAGACAGCAAGAAAATGACCATGCAAAGAGCACTCGTGAGAAGCCTTGGGCACTCCTTGGTGCAAAGGTATGGATTTGGGTTCCAGAAATGTCACTGGTCCTGTTATGATTGGTATAGTCTGACACAGCTATATTTCCAGTTGGGGGGCCTCCAAAGCTAGCAGGTGCCCCCATTGTGCTTGCTTGCTGTCCTCCAGTTTCCCCATCCTTAGGCAGCAGCCCCTGAGAGAGGCTTCTCATGCCAGCTTGGGCAAAAGGTACTTCAAATCTCTGTGAGTCTGTCTGTTTTTATTTCTTCACATCTGCAAAATGGGAGGTGTCATCTCATGTACTATACTTTCTATTTGTTGTTATTGTTTTAATTTAGATTCTACTGAATAAAAGCAGGCACAGGACTAGGCACGGTGGTGCACACCTGTAATCCCAGCACTTTAGGAAGCTGAGGATCACCTGAGGTCAGGAGTTCGAGACCAGCCTGGCCATCATGGCAAAAACCCATCTCTACTAAAAATACATAAATTGATCTGGTGTGATGGTGGGTGTCTGTAATCACAGCTACTCAAGAGGCTGAGGCAAGGAGAATTGCTTGAACCCGGCAGGCGGAGGTTGCAGTGAGCTGAGATCGCGCCATTGCACTTCAGCCTGGGTGATAGGGCAAGACTCCGTCTCAAAAATAAATAAATAAATAAAAATAAAAGAGGGCAAGGGAGAGGAAAGAAGGATAGGAGAGAATGAGAAATTCCATAAAAAGGAGTTTCTGAAATCAGATAGTGGTTACAGTTAAAAAGAAGATATTAGGTTAGTGCAAACGTAATTGCGGTTTTTGACATTACTTTCAATGGCAAAAACCGCAATTACGTTTGCACCAACCTATAGTACATCTTATACCAGATACATTATATAAAATGTTAGCATCACTTTTATTTGTGGAAATGGTCTGTATTAGTGTTGCTATGGACTGAATCGCATTCCCCCAAAATTTATATATTGAAACCTTAACACCCAGTAACTTAGAATGTGACCACATTTGGAGACAAGGCCTTTAAAGAGATAATTAATTAAATGAGGTCACATGCCTGAGCCCTAATATCTATAACTATATTTGAAAATACGGCCTACAAATAAGTGATTAATTTAAAATGAGGCCAATAAGGTGGGACTCTAAATAGTACTGTTGTCCTTATAAGAAGAAAAGGGGACACCAGGAACGTGATCCTGCAGGGAAAAGGCCATGCGAAGGCACAGAAAGCTATCACTGCATAGCAGGATTACAAAGGACCAGCTTCCTTCTTTAGGAATTTCTGGGTTTTTTTTTACATGATAATGTGCAATGATCAAGTGTTACACTGGTGGTTATTTTTTAAAAATCACTGAAATGTAAATGTAGAAAAACAAACATACAAAAAAATCCACTTGCCACTTATTTCTATTAATCTACAGAGAGAGCTAGTTTTACATGTCAACTTGGTAAGGTGTATTTTCTAAGTATAAAAGCTTTAGTGCTATAAAAAGTAATTTCCATGTGAAGTTTTAAGAATTCAAATAACATGATGTTTTAGGAGTTTGAGCAATTCTTACCTTCATTATTTTTCTTTTTATTTAAAAGGGAAACTATGTTTTAGTCTCTATCATTAAATTGGAAAAAAAATAACAATAAAGGGAAACAAAGGAGCAAAAAAAGAAATGATCCTTCAAGGAGAAAGAAAGATCTTGCCAATTCTAAACTCGAAGAAATTGAACTGGAAGAATCAGTTTTTAAGTTACATTTCTTATATTTGGTCAATACAGAATATTCTCCAAAGTAATAATACTAATCAGGGCAAGTTTTGCATTGATGACTTATTGGTTCTACCTTAGGCAAATTACTTCATCTCCCTTGCTAACCTGCTATAAGCAAAAAATAAACATTTTTATTTAAAATTATAAGGATTTTAAGCTACTGCTGCATAACCATAACCATCCTGATTGATAGACTACATTTCTTAAGAATTCCATAAATGAGGCCAGGCGCAGTGACTCATGCCTGTAATCCCAGCATTTTGGAGACTGAGGCGGGCGGATCATGAGGTCAGGAGATCGAGACCATCCTGGCCAACATTGTGAAACCCCATGTCTACTAAAAATACAAAAATTAGTTGGCTATAATGGCACACGCCCGTAATCCTAGCTACTCTGGAGACTGAGGCAGGAGAATCGCTTGAACGCGGGAGAAGGAGATTGCAGTGAGCCGAGATCACGCCACTGCACTCCAGCCTGGGTGATAGAGTGAAACTCCATCTCAAAAAAAAAAAAAAAAAAAACCCAGAGAACTGATTAAATGCAGAGTGAAAGGACTTTAAGAAACTGAAGAATCAGAACTTCTGGAGTTTGAGGAATGCTTTGTGGAAGGGTGACACTTTAGAAGGATGTTAATGAATGGACCAGATTTAGATAAGGGGAGATGGGATCAAGGTCACTACTGATGCAGGAAAAAGCCGAACAAAGGTACACAGGTAACAACATGTAGGGCATTATATTTGAAACGTGAATAATTTTGTCTAGCTGGAGCAGAAATATAGAATGGGATTAGTTAGCAATTAATTTGGAATGGTTCTTGTACTAACAATTTTCCCATGCGTTCAAAAGGACTTAGGTATCATCATAAGTTCATTCCCATTTGGGAGTAGTAGAATGCCCCCAGCTACCACTCCACAATGACTGTATTCTGCAGAATGTAACTGATATTTAGAAACTTATAAACAATCCTAGTATATCTGAGGTTCTTTATTGATAGTAGTTACTATTCTTGGTGTTAATAATATCCCTAGGTGGCACCTAAACTCATCAGGCCAGAACAACATCATAAAACAATACCCAAATACATTTATGCCATCTTGCATTTAAGAATCTCAAAGTGCTTTACAAATATTAATTAATTAAGGTTCAAAATTAATTAGCTTGTATTAATTTTTCATTGTATAGAACAGACTTTGCAGCTTCATTGATTTTTACGTGCTAACAAGCTTTGCCTAAGTCTCTTTCTTTATTTCCCCCACTCTCTGTGTGTAAATGAGTGTAAAGAGGAGAGAAAAAAGACTTATGGCATTTGGGAGAGTAGAATTTAATTTGAATTTGGACTTTTCAGTCTGTGTGTTTCTTAAATTCCGGCCCTATCATAGCGAGGACTGATTTTGTGTGTTCAGGTCTGAATTTCTCTGTGTGACACAGTAGAACAGAATCATGAGATGAATTTGAGCTCTCCCGTGGCTGTTTCCTTTCTTCCTGGCATGCTGGGTTTTTAACATTTTGCTATTGCCTTGACCTAGATTCATATGGAAATAGTGACACTGATGTCTGGACAAGACATGGACAGTTTATGATCGTGTGGCTTAAGTTCCTATAAAATATGACCTAAGTATCTGAAAGGGGAAAAGTGCCAACAAAACAGATCTTTTCATATTAGAGATTGGTTGTTTGAATGAATGCACTAAAGACTGGAAACTTCTCTTCCAACAGTAGGTACAAAAATAAAAATAAAATAAAAAACAAATTAGTATTATGCATGGGGAGCAGGAATTGGAACATCCCTTTCAAAGGATTAAGGTTCTTTTTCTTCTTTCATTTTAATCTTACTAGCTTCCAACAGCAGAGCAGGATTTGAAGTTTGTTTGTATTTACAATTGGTGTCTTAAAAGATTCATTATGAAATGTGTTACTGTTTCAGAAGAGGAAGCTGGGGCCCAAGCTGGTGTGTCCTGGCTGGGCAAATGGAGACTCTCCCATCTGCATTCTGTTAGGGAGAATCCTGACCCTATGTGTGAAGGAGCAGGTGGGGGTGGTATTGCTTACACATGTGTCAGGGAGCTGAGCTGGTCCTCGGCTTATGAAGGTTTCCTTCTTTCAGGGTCAGACACAGGCCAGCACAGATTTAGCCATGTTGGCCCTGATGTACTCCACATGGCTCACATTCTCAATCCGTTTACCCTGGCTGTGGCTGAGCTGCCAAGTCCCCAGCTCATTCCTTCCTGTTCTCCAAGCTGTTCAGTCCTGCCGCAGAGAGTCCAGCACATTTTCCTATGTGCACACTCCTCAGCTGGGGAGTTTGCTTGGATTGGTAGTTCCACAGAATGCAACAGAAGCAAACCTTTCAGGGTTCTGATTGTTGGCCTGGCAGCTCCACCAGTCGCTGACATTGGAGTAAGTGCCCATTTGGCCACGGTGAATTTGAAGGCAGGCAGGTAGAAAAGAGATTGGTGTAAAATGATACAGATTGGTGTAAAGTCTTTTCTTTGGGAAGCCGAAGAGCATTTTCCCTTTGAGAGAAAATGCTAAATTATTTTCTGCAGACTAGAGCATTCTTTATTGTCCCTTCTATCCATCAAGCATCCTTCTCAGATCTTGTGCATCTGGGCTCTAAATATTTCCCTACCTGACTGCTTTTGTTCATGGTCATTCTCAAAGTGGAGAGCTTCTCACTCACTCCTTACTCCTGTCTGGCTGTGCAAATCCTAATCATTCTTCAAGCTCCAACCTCTGTCCTCACTCCTTATTGAAGTTTACCTGTCCACGCAGCCCTCGGCTCTCTTCAGCCTCTGAACTCACATAGTGTTATTGTGTGAACTATTTGTCAATTAATCATGTATAGCACTGCCTTGTGACATCTTCTGTATTATATCATTATTAAACTCACAGGATTTAACTTTTCAGGTGTCAACCGTTTTGTTATGCTTTCTGTGGCAGGGACCAAATGTTACACTGTTTTTGAATTGTCCTCAGCACACGTCAGACTCTGGGACACATTGTCTAGGTGAGAATGTATTGATTGACATAGAGTACTTAGGGTAAGAGGACTGAATTATTTCAATTACTTATTTATGAGAAAATACATAAGAAATTATCTGTGGAGTTATATTTTTATACATATTAATATATGATATATACATTCTTATATATATTTTTATTGAATGCCAAGTTTAAGAAAACAATTAAGTTGATTAGAGAAAAGGGAAATGGTTGGAAGAATGCTGGATTCTGGAGTATCTCTAGGAAATCAAAGGCAGTGAGGCTTCTGGAGTATTTTACGTGGAAACTAAACAGTTCTGGCAAATGCAGGCAGCTCTTGTTCTCTGTCAGCATCTCCTTCCTGTTTCTCTCTGCCTGGCTGCCTAAACTGACTTCCTGTTTGCTTCTTAGAGGGGACAGCTCCATGGTTTGAAAATTTGTGTTACCTCAATGTTAGCCACATCCAGAGACTGACTAGGTATTAATCAGTTCCAATTCCAATTCCAAATTCCAAGGAGAGTCTGATTGGCTCAAACTGGAATAGATGACCATCCCAGAATCAACTGGGTAAGGCTAAGGGACCTGGTTACATAAATAATACAGCTACTAGGGGACCATCTTTGTGAGAGCGAGCCAATTCTTAGAAAAGAAAGATTTTCATAGTCCAATCAGACTCCCCCAAATTTTATCAATTACAAATCTTAAATTTGGCTTTTCTATTGATTTTCAAATTTAGTCAAAAATGTCATCATCTACTCAGGTTGTTGCATTAGAAACCTAGACCTAGGCCAGGTGCCATGACCCATGCCTATAATCCCAGCACTTTGAGAGGCCAAGGCAGGAGGATCACTTGAACAAGAGGATCACTTGAGCCCAGGAGTTCAAGACCAGCATGCGCAACACAGACCTCATCTTTACAATAAATAAAATAAAATATTAGCTGAACATGGTGGCATGTGCCTTGTAGTCTCAGCTTCTTGGGAGGCTGAGAAGGGAGGCTCTCTTGAGCCTAGGTGATCGAGGCTGTAGAGAGCCATGATCGTACCACTGCACTCCAGCCTGGGTGACAGAGCAAGACCCCATCTCAAAAACAACAACAAAACCAAACAAACAAAAAAGAAACCTGGACCTCACCCTTCACTATCTTCTCTCTGCCTTCTCCTAACATCCTGTCGATTCACCTCCTAACTATCTCTTTTGTCTCCTCTTCATGTCTGTCAATGTTGCCTTAGCCCAAGTCCTCCCCACTGGCTACCTGGATTAGTACAATAATAGTCTTTAAATTGTTCTCCTGGCCTCTAGTCTCACCCCCACTTCCCAGTCATACTCCACATAAAGCAGCACAGATGGAATGAGGTCAATCTCCTGTGTTGGAATAGCCAGTATTTTTCACCATCACCTGCATTCATTCATTCATTTATCCAATCAATATTTAGTTAATATTTGGTGACAACTTAGTATGAGGCATACACTACTTGAGAAGATGAAAACAGAAAGATAACTAAGACGCAAAATGTCACAGGGGATCGTGAAGGAAGACAGATGGAACAAAATTAAACTACTTCTAGACAGAAATAATCAAAATGAAATAAACAGGTTGGTATGAGAGTACATAGGGAAGTGGGACTAATTAGAGGAAGTCATCCAGAAAGTCTTTATGAGGTGATATTTGAAATTTTAAAAAATCAGAACACGAGAAAAAAGCATTACTCTGAAGATGTGGAGGTTAATATTCCCAGGAGAAAGAAGAGAAGGTGAGGTACTTTGAAGTATGAATCAGACTGCTTTGTTGCAGAGACAAAAGGTGGGTAGTGTGGCTTGAGCAGAGTGAGCAGGGACAGGGTGGCATGAGTTGACGTCAGAGAGGGGCAGGGCCTGCCCACTGTGAGCTTGGCAGTCCTCAGAGCTCATGTTCTTCTAGATTCCATGGAAATCAAGCAGGGGGGTGAGGTGTTTTAAGAGGGGAGTCACTTTGAAAAATTTCAAAACTTTGAACAGTTATTGTAATTGCTATGAAAATGGTTAGCAGAGTGTTAAGAATGGATCAGGGAGGCCCGTTAGGAGATGCCTCAAGTATTCCAGGCAAAAGATGATGGTGTAAGTCATAGTAGGAGTGGTGGGTGGGGCAGTGGAAGCAGAACTGATAGAACTTCTTGATGGAGAAAATGTCAAGAAGATCAAGGAAAGGGAAGAGCTAAGGAGACTCATAACATAGGCAGATGTTGGTACCCGTCAGCTCATTTGGGCTGCTATGACAAAATACCATAAACTGGGTAGCTTATAGACAACAGATATGTACTTCTCACAGTGTGGGGCCTGGGAGTCCAAGATCAAAGTCCCATAAATTTGGTGTCTGGTGACGGCCTATTTCCTGGTTCATGGAAGATGATGCCTTCTTCCCACATTCTCACATGGTGGAAGGGGCAGGGCAGCTCTCTGGGGCCTCTTTTACAAGGGCACTACTTCCATTCATGAGGTTTCCACTCTTGTGACCTTATCACTTCCCAAAGACCCCACCGCCTAATGCCATCACCATTGAGTTTAGGATTTTAACATATGAATTTGGGGGGCAGGTACACAAACATTTAGCCCATAACAATGCCTTTTTCTAAGACAGGGAACACCAGGGAAAGAATTGATTAGATGTGGGAGTGGAAGGCGTGAGGGAGAATCAAATGTGTAAATTCAGAGATGCTCAATTCATGTCCAAGAAGAGAGGTCAATCTGGAAGCCGAACACTATGAGTCAGGAGAAATGAAAACTAGAGTATATTAACTTGGGAATAATTAGTATAGAGATGGCATTTAAGCCTTTGGTACTGGATGACATGATCAAAAGAGTACAGAAAGACAAGAAAGAGGACGAAGCTGAATTGAGGCCCAAGACACCGTAGCATTTACATGGTAGGTAGAGGACCAGCCAGCAGTAGAGACTGAATTGGTCAGCCCGAGGTACCTGTCAACCTAAAAATTCAGTGAGCTTGAACAATATACACTGCCTCAGTTTTCTGGTACCTGGCAATGAGGAACCATCTTAGATTCCTTCTCCTAAAGAATGCGGAAAATTGGCATTTGCACAAAAATGTGTGTTTGCAGAGCAAGGATAATATAAAGCTGATATCCCCAGCGGTATGCCTCCTAACCACCCCACAGGACAGTCGGAATGAAAAAATGATTATGTACTTAATGTCCACTGAGCACCCTGGAGAGAAAAAGAGCATACTATAATTGCAAAGTATTATTTTTTACCTTTATTAATACATAAATCATTCATTAGAAAAAAAAGAACTAGGAATTAGAAAGTCAGGAGATAATAGGCTGTGTTTATAATGTTGCACAGAAGGAATTGCCCATATAAATCCCCTCCCACTAGGATATGTAGTCAGATTAACACTTGCTGAATATGTTCTTGTAGCAGAGACCAGCCCTTAGCAACAGCCCTAGAGAGCTAGCTAAGTATTTGTAGCAAGTGACCATCTACCCGGTTCACCTTATTTTTCCCCCTTGACCGTTGTCCATTCTATAGAAGGACTTCTGGATGGAAGGTCCCAGGAAGAAGTAAACTGCTTTTCAAGAATCTTTTAGAGAGGCATCACCCTTCTCAGAGAGGTGAATATTTTCAAATGTAGTGGCTATTTTAAAAGAATGAAGGAATTCACAGAAGTTTGGAAAGACCTTAAAAATACCAAGCATAAGCACCAAAATCTCAGATTATCCGCCAGGATTGCCTGCCACCTCACCTGAAGATTTTATGGAGCAAAACAAGCAAACAAGACCCCAAAACTAAACACAAAGATGCTGTGCATTTAGATAAATCTTTGGAAACACAAAACAACAAAGAACCTTAGACTTGATTTGCAAGCCCTTATTGACTAAAATATTTAGAAAAAAAAAAGACAAAAATTGAAATAGGTTGTTTCTATCTGCATGTTTTGTAAAGGCGGATAATTTGCCTCCCTAAACAGACTTTCTGGGCTTCAAGAACTAAAGGCAAAAATGGCTGTTTGAAATTACACGTTAAATATCTCAAATGGGATGTTTGATTTAAATGGAGTAAATTTACTGGAATAGGAAATAGACAACAGGGAATAAAAGAAGACGACTAAGTTTGTTTTTTTCTTTATGGACAATAAATAAATGACAAAAAGAGTAACTGGCAGAAATGTGTGTATGTCTGTAAGGAGTGTGTGTGTGTGAAAAGTGGAGAGATGATAGGGTGCAGGGGAGAGAGAGAATTATTGTGTCCCAAATTTTTGATGGAACACTAGAATGACGTTCCTTTTCACAAACAGTGCTGAGAGGTTGGAAGTGTGGGGATGGGGTGATATGAGTTCCATGATTTTATTCAAATATCACATAGCTCTAAAACTCAGTCATTAAAATGCTTGACTTCATGCAATTCTGTACTTGAATAATAATGTCGGATGGTTCTTCCAGCTCCTGATTATACAGATAATTTTATTATTGTGTCCTCTTATTCATTTGATCATTCTTCATTTCTTCACTATGAACTGTGAGAGGCAATTGGAACATCTACAACATTGGTAATCATGAGTGAGAGGTGGTTATTAAGCAGTACTCTTTTCCTTTTTAATTGGTTTACAAGCCACATGCACAAGCAGTCTCATTTTTGAGCGAAAGTATTACTACCAGCTTAACCAACCATCTTATTCACCAGACTTTTAGCCAAATGCTTTTTGGCAAAATGAAGAAACCAAATTTACTCTAAAAAGAAAAGAAGTGTCACACTTGAATATGTGTAAATAGATGTGCCCTGAGCTCTGAACGCTGATCTAAAATACTACACATTTTTTTGCAGGGGGAGGGGGAAAGAAACTATGAGAGTTGGAATGACAGTAAACTCCCCCCAATGATAATTTTTGATAGGAAATACTTCATTGTCGAATTTTTTGGTTATGCATGTTTTAATAAATTCAGCCCTATTATTTTATGTCATATAATTTGAACTTCCAGTAGAACAAAGACATATTTAAACCAAGGCACTAGACACACCTGTTTTTCTTTTTTGCTGTGTTGATAAGTTCTCAGCTAAATTTGTTCTTGAATTATATATCCACCAGCTAAACAGCAGATCCTTTCTTCCTACCCTACCATCCTGTTCCCTTCAAAGTTCAGATTGCCTCTGAAATCTTTAGCTAGTCAAAATTTATGTTTCTAAAACTGACTTGTTAGCTGTTTGAACACACACATTAAACAAATCTAAGATCGCAGTTGTGTCTACATCTGCTGGTGTGCCTTCAGCAGCTCTATGTGGTGACATTCTGTTCTTCTGAGATGAAGTGGGGCACACATATCCCACTCCAAGCCATACCAGTCTCGCTCATGTGATGAATGCCACACAGGAGAAGTGGCAGATTAAACTGGTAACATGATTTGGGTCAGCGCTTATAGACTGGAAAATATTTTGGTTCCTATAGTTTATGCACAATATCTGGCAGTGCTGAATTGTTCAATGAATGATAAAAGAAACAAACACAAGTTGACTGAGGCCAGAACTCAAAGTCTTGACCTCTTTATGACTACTCGTTAATTAACAGAGCTGAGACGCCCAGATAATCCTCTTCCCAGGCAAGAAATCCAACTTTAAAAGTTTCTCTAAGAATAGCTGTTTGCCCTATAATAAGTTACCAAACCTGCTCCCTCTTTTGCCACAACTATCTCTAATCTCAAACTTTGTTGGAGATAAAACTGGAAAAAAAAAAAAAATCGTTCTTGAAGGTCCTTTTTTTCATCTGTGGGGGTTGTATATTTCCTATAGTTAGGGGCCTTTTGTGGTCTATCAGTTTCCATCTGCTAAATATCTTCCAGATTTCCTAACTGATCACACATCTAGGACCCTGGTGGGCTTCCTACAACTGATATAGATTTATTTTTATATTTCTTTTGTCATTTCGATGGGATTTGAGGAGAGAAGAGAAGAAAGTCGTTTGTTCAGTCAGCCATCTTGATTCAGAGTTGATAACCTTTTATCAGGGCAGGCACAGAGGGACAGAACTCATGCCCCAGATCCTTTAAAAAGTAATTTTGAGAGACATTTAGCACGTTCAGAAGACTAGCAACCTGACCTACATTCTTTCAGTATATTGATTTGCAAAATCCAAGTCTTTACTTACATATTTTCTGTGCTTCAGTTCTTTAAGGAAAAAAAAAAAAAGCAAATAGAGAAAAGAGGCTATTAATTATATCAACTTTTACTCTTAATTCTCCACACATTGTAAACATAGAATATGGCAGTTTTTACTTATGAGAGTATGTATTTTTACTTATTAGCTCTACAGTGTGCAGAGTAAAACTTCTTTCCTCTAATCAAGAATTTTTGTATTGTTATACTATTAAAATGAGATGTAGTGTATATCACATTGTCATAAAAAATTTGTTTAATAAGTGAAACAAATCAACAAAATGGACATGGTTTCTTTTCTGAAAGATGAAAACATGAGACAAAGATATCACTCATTTTAGTCTCATAACTGGTGACTATGGTGGTGGTGGGGTGTGTGTGTGTGTGTGTGTGTGCATTCACGTATGTGTATGTTTAGCTCCCATGCAAGACTTCAACTAAAATAAGGTCTTCATTAAGTATTTTTTCCCAGAAACCCAATGGGAAGATGCCTGGCAGGGCATTTGAAGGGGTGGTGGCTTGTAAGAATGTGTAGGGTCTAATGGAGTAGGAAGAAAGAGAAGAGGACAATACCAGGATAAAAGAAGATCTATTGAAATGGATTCTAATTTTTTATGTGCTAAGTATCATGGACTATATTCTGTGTGTCCTCCTTTTGAAGCACACTTCTTTGACACCCGTTCTCAGTACCCACTAGCCTTCCATTGCTAAGCACCCACTCAGAAATCATACTATAGTGCTTCCTCTGAGATATCCCTCCCCAGTGACTACTGCATGTTCCTGACTTGTCCTTCTCTGTCGTCATTAACCTACTCAAATTATTTTTACTTCTTCCAAAACGTACCTCTAATTTCTTCCTCTCACCCACGAGTTTCCTCTGTTTATTTATCACGCTAACTCTGTCTTCTCTGATTTAATTCATCTCTTAGACTCTACTTTTCATAATAAAATTCACTATTTTCTGGTCATAGTACAAGTGGAAAGAAGTAATAATATCATCATCCAACCTTTGTACAAAGCTTTAAAATTTCCATTGTGCCTTCACTTTTTTAATCTCATTGTATTTAAGGGAGCATTACAAGCTCATTTTAATGATAAGGAAATAGAAAGTGAGACATAGTAAGGGATTGTCCAAGGTTGCTCAGCTATTTGTTAAATATCAGAGCTGGGAGAGAAGGATAATAAAACTCTAGGGCTCACATAGAATTCTGTTTCATTCCAGGCAAGCACTTAGGACTGTAGAGTGAAAGTACTTTGGTCCTAGGTCCATGTCTGGGCTCTGAAACTTACCAGCTGTGTGACTTTGAGCAAATAGCTAGTCCACTTTGACCTTTTGGTTTTTGTTCCAAGTACCACCAGTGCCTGTCATGAAAGGAAATGAGATGCAAGGACAATGTTATCTGTTAAATGTACAGCTCTGTAAAAATTTTAGCCACGATAGGACTGTTGTGCCTCACAACTTCAGAAGGCACCATTCACAGAGCATGAAATGGTCTAGAGCATAATCACATTGTATTGCATTTCAATGGTATCCCATTGGAGTTCTGGAATCCCTGTGCCTCTGCAAATTGTTTGCTGTTGTTGTTTAAATTTACAAAAGAAGAAAACGAAGATTGGGTAAGTCCCCAGAATAAGTTGTTTGAAGTCGACACTTAGACTATGGGCAATGTCTGGCTATCTACTGTTGAGTTATCTATTGTTTTGTGGTTTTAAGCAACGATTTATTGTCTTCTCTCAGCTCTGGGCACTGAAAGCCTGGCTGGGGTTCTCAGTTGGGGCCCTTCATATGGTTTCAGCAGGAGGGCAGCTGAGGCCACGGTAATCTGAATGCTTTTTCCTCAGCACCAGAGCTGAATTGGCTGAGACAAATTAAGACTGATTTGTTATTGCTGTCTCCAGGTAGCCTCCTCAAATGAAGAGCTTGGGCTTTCTTACAGATTATGGTCTCAAAGTAGTCGGATTTCTTGTTTGGAGGCTGGTTTCTCCGAGAATTCGAGTTCTAAGAAAACAAGGGGGAAACGGTGAATCTTCTTATGACCTAGATTTGGAACTGAAGAACATTTCAGCTGCATTGAGTTGGTTAAGTAAGCCATAATTCATGCCAGCCCAGATTCAAGAGGAGGGGAGAATTAGACTCCACTTCTCAATGGAAGAATGACATGTATGTACTGGAAAGGAAGGAACTGATGGCAGTCTTCTTAGAGACAAGCTACCATAGCGAGCTCTTTCTTCTATCCTCTTTTTGCTGATCAGTCTCAAAGCATGCAAACATTGCCAATGTTCTACCTGTCACTCACCCCAACACCAAGCTTATCACTATTCCCTGCCCATCTGGGTTGTGTGTGCACATGCGCACTCACACAGCACATCATTGTCTGCTGATTAATACCTGTCTCATTCATACTCTGATCCAACTCCCCCCGCCACCCCACTGAACTTTTGTTTTCAAATTGAGCTCATTGCTACTAAGATAAAAGTTTAGATTTTAGCACTAAATACTCATATAGAGCAAAAAAAATCTGGTCCTTAGTCATCCTTGCCTTCCTAAGGCTAGCAGCCATGACAAAATATACATATATGATCTCACACACACACACACAAACCAGGAAAACATGCAGGTAGTTAGGTTAATGTGACTATATCTAAGAAAGTAGCAGGTCAGTATCAGTGTGTGTGTGTGAACACACGCATACTATGTATATATGATATGTGTGTATGTGTATGTGTGTGTAGCAGACTGTTCAAGGTTAGTGGTATGGGCAAAACAGCAGTAGTATCTTCAAATAGAACAATAAAGCCTAAAATTCTGAGACTATAATTCTTCCATAGGTCAATATTAATTTTTCCTTGACCTTAAGTTGGTAAGGTAATTTCCTCATGGGCTTTCATCATAGGCTGCACTAAAACCATTTTAAATGCTTGCTTAGTTACTTAGGTTTATTTTTTATACATGTCTAATTTTTCTAATGAAACAAACAGGATGCACTTTTATTCTAAATACTAATGGTAATAGCCCTAATGAATTCAGGCTGCTTCCATATTATGTATTGATGAAAATGCAGTGACGGATATGAAACTTCCAAGCATATCCTGCCAAGGAAATGTACATAAGGGAAGTATATAGAACGACTATTTGTGAAGCCATAGGAACTCCCCATATCTCCTTAATATGGTATTAAAACGATTTTAATTGTGCACACACACCCACAGACCTCCAAGGGTTAACTGCACACAATGTAATGAATTCAATAATGATGAGTTAAAAAAGGTCTAATTAGCAAGTAACCACTTTATTATGAAAGAAAATGGTAATGAATTTAATAGCTCAAAATCATTAACAATATTTAGTTTGCTGGTACTTGTTCTCTATTATCCTCATTAATATGAACATTTAATATGTTTTAAAATGGATTTGTAATACTTTCTGTGCCATGAGGTTACACTGACAGAAAGAGTGTAATTATTCTGCTAATTGTTATCACTGTATGTTTGTGCTTCGAATAGAAGTATATTTAGGTGTTAATACCAGAAAAAAAGTAATTAAGAAAGGAAAGATTTAAAACCTAATTAAACAAAAACTAAAAAAAAAAAAAATCTTAGGCCACTATAAGAAAAGAATTTCTGAAGTAATTGCTTTCAAAGGTACTTTTTTCCTTCTTACTAACTCAATTTTTCTATTGTTTTGAATTTCTTGAAGAAGAGAAATAAGGTTATCTAAATTAAAACTGAGACAAAATGAAAGAAACAGAAAAACGTCAAGATTCACCTTGTGCAAAGTGAAGTTGATTTTTTACAATGTTGCTGACTGCCAGAGAAACTTTCTCTGCCATGGGTCTCCTTTGATGGTTGACAACCCGATCTTACACATGGAGTCTCTGTGGCTCTGCTCCCTTCCCTGCCCTTACCTGAGATACCTCCCGTTTCTGTTGTCCCCTAAAAATCCACACACATGCCCCACTGAGGGCCATTTCTACTGAGATTCGTGATAGCTTTTTGTTCCTCTGAGTATCTTGTAGTCATCAGAGCCACTAAAGTTAAAAACAAAAAAAGTTTTAGCCAGAAATCCTCAGACATAGAAAATATCACAGGGCAAAGAAGACAAATGTTATTTGAACATCATCTAACATTGTCAGAGATGAAAGAGAAAGACGGAAACACGTAAGCAAACAAACAAGCAGCTTCCTTCCAACAAGGACTCTTAGACCCTTTGATAAACGGGCAGTTCGATATGCTACTAATAGCTGGTGGTAGGACACTCTTCTTATTTTTGCCTACTTGAAAACAGAAGTTTGATCATTTTCACCTCATTTATAGCCACATACTGCTCTACTGGGTTCAATATTCTCTTGCAACTTTAAGATCCAACTCCATTTGAGGTTTACTTTTTTCGTTCTGGATATGCATAATCACAACTATTCTTGTCCTTCATTCTTTTGGCCAATACTCATTGAACAGATACTGTTATACTGTTCTTGTCCTCTGCAAGCTACTCCATTGCTTTAGGAGTCTTCTTTGTGATTTCACTTTGATGTTGCAGAGCTAGACCTTGTCCCAGTGTTCTGGTGACTGACCAGCCATGACAATGCCAATAGGCCGGGGTTAGTGCCTGTATGTGCAGCTTCCACCTTAGTACCTTGGCAATGTGCATCCCCATCCAGTTTCCTATTGCTTTAAGTTCAGCCTGTTACCTTCCTTAGGGTTTTCACTGGCAACAGGATACCCCTAAGTTGTCAGTATTTTACCATGTATAAAGTTTTAAAATCTTAAAAGATATAGTAAGTAGATGTTTTAGGTACTTGGGCCTATAAAGATAAGCCATAGCAGAAATAACCTCACACAAGGCATTTCATTCCAGGTGAAAAAGACAAGGAGAATTGAGAGAAGGACTCTCAATAAAATGGTGACTTTTCTGACCTACACACATAGCCAGTATTAATATTCATGAACTGCCTGCAGAAAGGTCTCTCATCTCAATTTTTACCCACTTTTTCTCTTTGCTTTAAGATAATTATCAGTGGTGTTTACTAATTTAAACCACACTTGGATGACTAAAAATTATACTCAATTTGAAAAATCTTACCTAATTTTGGAAAGATATGACTGAAGTTACCAAGGCATATGTAATAACTTTCTGGACTAGTAGCATACTTTCAGTTACTTCTCAATTATTAGCAGTGATATAAGAAGTGGGGCTGACCGTAAACCACAGCATAAATTTCATAGTTTGACATTTTTTTCTTTAATACTTCAGCAAAGTTTGAATCTTTTCTAAGAAGATAGTAAAGACAAGCAATGAAGAAGACCTTTCTAAAAAATACTAAAACTTCCAGCAACTTTTACCCTATTCCCCTAATCCTCCTTTTTTTCTACCCTCACCCCTGCCCCCACCAACATGCGCAGACAACTCTCACAGCCCATCTCTTCTCAGCATCTTTGACTTTTGGTGTCAGGCCAATATTCCCCAACCAGATTTTGCACAAAACAATTTTCATGAAAAAAAAATTTAGAGATTTCAAAGGAACTTCTGCATTCCATTTGCATATAGAATTGAGATTCCCAGAATCAATCAGTAAATATAATGTGAGTGTGTGTGTGTATGTATATGTGTGTGTGTATTTGAAAACATTATCTTGAACTTGAATATATTGAACACAATATCAGAAACATCGGGGTTCCAATAAATATTGAATCATTCAGTCACTCAGTCACCCTATTAATACTATAACACATTTTGTACAGAACTCAGGTATTGTATGAGCCCCGACTTCAAATAACACATCTGCCCAATATGGAGAAATTAGTCAATGAACAAAGTAAATTATAATTTATTTTTGAAGTCATCAATTACCCTGCAACCACGCTCTGCTCTGGAATAATGCTATACAAACACTTATACAGAAACATCAAAGAAGCATCCCAAGGAGTTTGGTGGTAGATATTGAAAAGAAATTACTTTGTAAGCCCTGAGATAAAAAAATATATATATATCCAGGTTATTTGACTGCCATAAGGAGTAAGTCTCTGAAAACAGTTTTTAACCATCCAGGCCAAAAAATAGCGAGGGTATCCAGCCAATTTACATCAATGCAAATAAACATAAGGGAGAGTATATGACAAAAATGACAAAAGAAAAAAAAATCCTGCAAGTTATAATGGGCTTGTTATTCTGTGCAGCTGATATGTTTGATTTTTCGTAATGAGTATTAGAGATACTTTTGCCAGTACAATTTCCCGCTTCTCTTTAATTCATATATAATAATGTTATATTTTATCTATTGAGTATATACTGGTTTTGATTATTAACAAAATTGAAACTATGTGTATCATTTTATAAGCTGATGTTTTTTACATTGCAATAAATCTTGCACATAGTTTCATGCCAATAAGTAGAGCTATATGTCACCATTTTAAATGATTGAGTAATATTGTATTATATCCTATATAGTGACTGTGACCAATTTCTTTTATCACTAGACATTATGTTTTTCACTTTGCCCTCATCTGGGAAGGAGGATTCATTTTCGTACACTTGTCTGATTTTTTTCCTCAGTATAAAATTCCTCAAGAAAAGTATTCTCAAAGAAATACCCAGTTTAATATACACACATTATAAAACAGCCTTCTGGAATATTAAGTTAATGTATACTTCTACCAACCATGTGAATGAGAGTGACTGTTTATTCTTATCTGTATCAACACTGGAAAAAGTTTATCTGCTTTTCTGCAAACTAGTAAAAATCAAAATCTTATCCATTGTTATGTTTATCATCATTCTACCTAGATTTATACTATTATTACCAGAAGCTTCTTTACTTAGCTCACCCCCACCGAGGGTATTTCTTGTTTTTTGAATAAATAATTTTGAAACTATAATTATTTTCTAAGTGCCATGTTCCTGAATACCATATATTTCTTGTGTAGTAAAATTGCCATTAATTGTAAATCTTTTTAAATTTGTAACATGACACCTTTTTTACTCCAAAGGTTACTTAGAGAAGTTTTTCCACCTTCTTAACTATCAAAATACATACTGCTCTTTATTTTCTTTTAATTTTATATTCAAAGCTTTAGGTATTATCAGAAAAATTATTTTGTACAATATATTTTTAAAAATATTTTGAGTTTTCCTATGGGTTAAAATCTTCTAGTATTTTGTTTGCTCAGACCATCACTTAATAATCGAGTGCTACTAAAGTCTCCAGATCTGTGGATATATGGATTTCCTATTATAAATCTTTCAGGTTTTGCTTTCTGTATATTAAGATGATATGTTTTAGTAATACAGGTCATAATTATTATTTATTTTTAGTTGTTTCTTTTTTCATTTTGTAGTATTCTTTTTTTTTGTCCCAGTTACTGTGGGGTTTTGCCTTGTTCTTTCTTTTTGGTTTGGAATTCATTTTCTCTAAAATTGTCTGAATTTCTATTCCAGCTTTCTTTTTTTATAAGTTATATATGTAATATTTCTTCTGTTAGTCATGCTTCATATATTTCCTTGTATATCTTTATTTTTATCTTTCTACACTGTTTAGCTTTAAAAGTAACACTTACAGCAGAAGACAGCTGGATTTGTTTTTTAAAAATTTAATTTGATAGCCTCTTCCTCTCAATAAGTGAGATTAATCCACGTTAAATAATTCTTATTATGTATCTCTATCATATATATAATCTTCTAAAATTCTTTTATCATTCCGTACACTGACACAGAGGCACAAGAAAATGACTCAAACTTAAATGTGAAAGAACACTTCACATTTAAATTCACAGTATTATACGTCTATCTTACAAAAGTGAAAAGTCGTTAACTATTATAAAAGCAAGACAAATTATACCACAAAATAACCCAAAATAGGAAAATATGCATAAATATATATCCAGCTATGAAAAGTGTGGCTCTCTTGGTGTCTTTACATCCTTGTCTCCTGTGTACTGATGTACGACACATTGTTTCCTCAGACAAATGCATACCCATACTTAGTCTTCGGTTGTCGACTTATGTATTCCTCTGCCTTCTCAGGGCTATATTCGAGCAGTCATCCAGGCAAGCCAGGTCCCCTCAATAATTCACTCCAGAATTTAATTTTACCATAACTGGTCTTCTGATGACATGCTTTAAGAAGGCACTGGAGGCTTGCTTCCAAAGGCTCATTTTAACATTCTTAGGAGGCAGGAAACCTGAGTTCTAATCCCTGTTCTGCTACTTAATTAGCTGTATGACTTGGATAACTCATCATTTCACCTCTTATGGCCCCAGGTTCCTCATCTCCTGGCTGGGATCCAGAATCCTTACTCCAGGCACTGTGTAATTCCAGCTTCTGCAGATGATCCTTACGTATACATTTAGACATATTTTTATTTTTGCAATGTTATTTTGTTCTTCAGCATGCTTTTTTGTTTTGCTTTTCTTTTACATTTTAATATTTTCTAGACTTCCATTGGATCAAATGATATTTCATTATTCCTCTTATCTACTGTTTTAAATTTATATATTCTATTACTACTCTTTTAATAGCTATTTTTTAACTTTTATTTTTGCTTTAGAATAAGGAGGTACATGTGCAGATTTATTACAAACGTATATTGCTTGATGTTGAGGTTTGGGATATAATTGAGCCCATAACCCAGGTAGTAAGCATAGTATGCAATAGGTAGATTTTTAGTCCTTGCCCTCCTCCCCCCCTCCCCCATCTAGTAGTCCCCAGTGTCTTTTGTTCTTATCTTTACGTTCACGTGTAGCTTTTGTTTGGCTCCCATTTAGAAGTGAGTATGTGCAGGGTTTAGTTTTGTGTTTTTGCTTAAGTTCTCTTAGAATAATGGTCTCCAGCTGTATCGATGTTGCGTCAAAGGATGTGATTACATTCTTTCTCATGACTGCATAGTATTCTATGGTATATATGTGACACATTTGTTCTGTCCAGTACACTGTTGATAAGTACTAAGGTTGATTCTACATTTTTTTTCTATTGTGAATAGCATTATGATGAACATACGGGTGCATGTGTCCTTATGGTAGAAAAATTTATTTTTCTTTGAATATATACCCAGTAATGGGATTGCTGGATTGAATAGTAGTTCAACTCTTAATTCTTGGAGAAATCTACAAACTGCTTTTCCAAGTGGTTGGACTAATTTACATTTCCATCAACAGTATATAAGTGTTCCATTTTCTCCATAACCCCAACGCCTGTCATTTTTTTTTAAACTTTTTGTTACTAGTCATTCTGACTGGTATGAGATCTTATTGTGGTTTTAATTTGCGTTTTTCTGATGATTAGTGATGATAAGCATTTTTTCATATATGCTGGATGTATGTCTTCTTTCATAGGTAGTCTGTTCATGCTGTTTACCCACTTTTTAATGACGTTGTTTTCTGGCTGTTGAATTGTTTAAGTTCCTTATGCATTCTGGATATTACAGTTTTGTCAGATACATAGTTCGCAAATATTTTCTCCCATTCTGTGTATTATTTGTTTACTCCTTTGATAGTTTCTCCTGCTTTGAAGAAGCTGTTTAATTAGGTCTCACTTATCAGTTTTTGGTTTTGTTGTTGTTGCTTTTGAGGGCTTAGACATAAATTTTTTTGCCAAGCTGCACTAAGATCTTTTACGTAGTCTTTCTCACCTCCTGATTTCCTCTCACAAGTCAATCATATATAAAATCTTCATATTCCTTCTGTTTTTCATTCCAATCTCTTTGGATAACATCCTTATTTACTTACTTCCTTTCAGTTTTCTAAGATAATCTATTGAATTCCAGTTTGTCAAGTAAGAATTTTACACTTCTATACTACTACTCTCCCCTACCCTACACACTCATCTCAGTTATTAAGTTAACTCAATATCTCAATGCTTAGTGTTTACTTAATGTGGCTAGATGCATCATGTTCATAGCCAAGACATCTGGTATAATTATATGATTTCCTATATAAGTTCCCTCATTAACAATTTGGTTTCGTTTTTATTCATTTAGTTTTCTATATATTTCTGCCCTCCGTTTGGCCCTTTAGATCCATCCTCCACCCCTTTCCACCCTCTTTCTGCAGTTAGAAACTGACTGTGGAAAACATTAAAGGTTCTCTTGTATTTCTAATTGGGTCCATAAAATTGTAAATGCTATTAAGAGATTACAGAGAGGAAGAAGAGTGTGATAGTTGATTTGGGGTGTCAGTTTGAATTAAGGGATACCCAGATAGCTGGTAAAGCAGTTTTTTTTTTTTTTTTTTTTTTTTGGGACAGAGTCTCCCTCTATTACCCAGGCTGGAGTGCAATGCCACAATCTCGGCTCACTGCAAACCCCGCCTCCCGGGTTGAAGCAATTCTCCTGCCTTAGTCTCCTGAGTAGCTAGGACTACAGGCATGTGCACCATGCCCAGCTCTTTTTTCTGTATTTGTCATAGAGATGGAGTTTCACCATATTGGCCAGGCTGGTCTTGAACTCCTGACCTTGTGATCTGCCCGCCTCAGCCTCCCAAAGTGCTGGTATTACGGGCTTGAGCCACCACACCGGGCCATCAGTATTTATTCTCAATCATTGCATTATTTTCATTGCTTCAGTAGGCACTGAACCTATCCCTCTTCTACTGAAAGTGAAATCCAGGTGGTTTGGCATTTGATTAGAATAAGTGGGCTGCCCCATGTTGTGTCTTTGAGGGTATTTCTGAAGGACATCTCCATGTAAGTTGGTAAACTGTGTGAGGAAGAGCTATCCTAAATGTGAGCAGGCACCATCCAATCATCTGGGAACCAGGAGGGAACAAAAAGGCAGAAGGTGAATTCTGGTTTTCTCTTTTGAAGGCTGAATGCTCCTTTGCTCCTGCAGCTGGATGTCAGAACTCCAGGTTCTCTGGCTTTTGGACTCAGGACTTGCACCTGAGTCCAAAAAGCAGCCTCCCAGGGATCAGGCTTTCAGACCTTCATTCTGAGGCCTTTGCACTTGGACTGAACCACACCACTGGTATCCCTGGTTCTCTGACTTACAGATGGCCTATCATGGGACTTCTCAGCCTCCATAATAGAGTGAATCAATTCTCCTAATAAATCATTTCTCATATATATTTTTTTCTGTTTATGCTATCAGTTTTTTCTCTCCAGACAACCCTGACTAAAACAAAAAGGGTGGTTTAAGAATTTATTCTTTTGTCCCCTTCTTGCCAGTGCTTGTCTAGGGTTGGCTGGTCTCTCAGCCAAAGGCTTTCTCAGGGCAGCTTTTCATTTCATTATGTGATTCTTTCCTAGGTTCTACTAGCCTTTCTATGTCATTTTTGTTTTTGTTTTTGTTTCACATGATGGGTAATGATGGGTCTAATATTACTACTTTAGGTCATGACACTACCTTTTGCAATTCTCCTACGTCCCAGTCACACCTTTGTAAGCAATCCCATTATTATATCATTCTCCAATTATGCTAATTTGAATGTTTTTTTGTTGTTGTTGAAACTCTGACTTATATATTTTCCCCCAAACTCTCTGCCAGAAATAGAAACCATTCCATCGTAATGGCTAGCACAATTGATCTTATCAGTTCATTTTCCAGTCTCTCCCTTTTTAAATTAGCTAAACTTTAAACTGAAGTGCCAAACACATATAGAATAGTGTGTAAATCATTAGTGGATTTTTAAAAAGTGAACACATGTGCATAACCACCACCCAGATCAAACAGTAAACCTTCCTGTCACCTGCAGAAGACTCTATTATGTCTTTCCCCATCATTGTTCCTCTCTTAAAGTTAATCCATATGCTGGTATTTATCACCAAATGCAAAGCCAGGTTGGCTTTTTATTTAAGTAAATGAAATCCTGTAGTAGAGACTCTTTTGTGTTTGGCATCTTTTTTCAACATGTGTTAGTGAGATTGATCTATATTGTTTCATGAGCAACAGTTAATTTGTTTTCATTGCTATAAAATATACTGCTGTATGACTATGCCACTATTTATTTACTCACCATTGATGGATGATTAGTTGTTTCCATTTCCATCTCCTATACGTAGAGCTTGTATGAATGTTTATGTGTGTGTGTGTGTATATATATATATTTGCACATATATACATTTATTGGTTAATTATATATCTAAAAGTGAAGTCATGAGGCCATGGGTATGCGTATGTTCAACATTAGTAGCTACTGCCAGTCTTCCAAGATAGATTTAACAATTTAGACTCTCACTAACAATTTATGAGATTTCCAGTTGCTCCACATCCTTGAATATTTTGGTATTGTCAGGTATTTTCATTCTGATGGATGATTTTATTTTCATTTTCCTAATGATGAACGAGGTGATGCACCTTCATTTATTGGCTATTAAAATGATTTATTGGCTAAGTGGATATAATCTTTTGTGAACTGTCTATTCAAATATTTTATTATTTTTAATGGTTTATCTGTATTGACTTACAGGAGCTTTTGGATACATGTAGGAGTTACTGTATTTGTGGTGTACGTGTGTGTGTATTTGTGTGTGTGTATACACAGATGGTTTCTAATTTATGATGTTTTGCCTTATGATTTTTTGACTTTACAATGGTGCAGAAGGCATATACTCCTTGACTTAAAATGGAGTCACATCTGGACAAACCCACTGTTAAATTGAAAGTACCATTAGCCAGATATTTCCCAAAGTGATTTGAAAAGCTACTTTTATTTTGTACTAAATTGATACGGACTTTACTGTTGTCTTTCTCTGCTCATGGTCTAGTATCACACTGTTTTAATTATTGTAGTTTTATCATATATTTTTATATTTTCTCTTTTTTTCAACATAGTTTTGTTTCATATCTATTTTTAATCCAGCTGAATTTCTTTGAAAATATTACTAACTGAAGTTTGATTTAAAATGAACTATATTTAAAGGCAAATTAGAAAACTGGTATCTTAACAGGACCCATAATATAACACAGTTCCTTTGATGTGTATTATGTTACCACATTATTATTACTAGCTTTTAGATATATGAAATACTTTATTAAAGAAAGAGAAATAACTGTTTGGTTTGCACAAGGTTTGATTTATTAGCTTTATAAAACAAGCTGATATCACAGGAAAAGAAGATGTCAAATGTCAAGCCCCACTTCAAACACTAAATTTTCCCAAATATTCTATAAGGCATAAATGACTTTACTTAAAGATCCTTATAGGTCCTTAAATGAGTATATTCACCCTTAGACTGCAACATCATTCACATCCTCTTTCAGCTCATTCCTCTTCCCTTCACCATAATGACCCACAAGTCATAAACAGTAGGATGCATTGCCAGGAGAGATGGGAGCCAGCAATATGTGTCCCTTAATTGTAGGTGCCTTTCCTTCTAAGGCACCTTTATCTTACTCTTAAGAAACTTGCATGTACTCTGATATGGAGATCAATATAGTCAGAACTTGAACATTTTTATTTGTATCCTAAGCTGACTTAAAGCTATGCATTGGACTCTTGGGCATGTTGCTGAGACTTCTAGGTGAATGTCCCCAAAATTGCCATCAACGAAGGGAAAACATAGGCCTTTCTTCCTTTTTTAGTAGACTGTATCTTTTAGAGCAGCTTTAGGGTCACAGAAAAATTGAGCAGAAGGTACAGAGATTTTTCATATGTCCCCCATCCCCACATATGCTGATACTCCCCTATATCAACATCTGGCACCAGAGTGCCACATTTATTACAATTGATGAACTGACATGGACACATAGTTATCACCCAAAGTCCATAGTTTATATTGGAGTTTGTACTAGCCCATTTCACACTACTGATAAAGACATTAACCAAGACTGGCAAGAAAAAGAGATTTAATTGGACTTACAGTTCCACATGGCTGGGGAGGCATCAGAATCATGGCAGGAGTTGAAAGGCACTGCTTTCATACATAGCAATGGCAACAAGAGAAGATGGGAAAGAAGTGAAAGTAGAAACTCCCAATAAATCCATCGATCTCATGAGACTTATTCAGTATCACGAGAATAGCACAGGAAAGACCAGCCTCCGTGATTCAATTACCTCCCCCTGGGTCCCTCCCACAACATGTAGGAATTCTGGAACATACAATTCAAGTTGAGATTTGGGTTGGTACACAACCAAACCATACCATTCTGCCCCTGGCCCCTTCAAATATCATGTCCTTGCATTTCAAAACCAATCATGCCTTCCCAACAGTCCACCAAAGTCTTAACTCATTTCAGCATTCACCCAAAAGCCCACAATCCAAAGTCTCACCTGAGAAAAGGCAAGTCCTTTCTACCTATGAGCCTGTAAAATCAAAAGCCAGCTAGTTACTTCCTAGATAACAATGGGGGTACAGGTATTGGGTAAATGCAGCCATTCCAAATGGGAGGAACTGGCCAAAACAAAGAGGCTACGGGCCCCATGCCAGTCCACAATCCAGTAGGGCAGTCAAATCTTAAAGTTCCCAAATGATCTCCCTTGACTCCAGGTCTCACATCCAGGTCACAGTGATGCAAAAGGTAGATTGCGATGGTCTTGGGCAGCTTCGGCTCTGTGGCTTTGCAGGATATAGTCTTCTTCCCAGCTGCTTTAGTGGGCTGGTGTTGAGTGTCTGTGGTTTTTCCAGGCACAAGATGCAAGCCATCAGTGGATCTACCATTCTGGGGTCTGGAGGATGGTGGCCCTCCTCTCACAGCTCCATTAGGCAGTACCCCAGTAGGGACTCTGTGTGGGGACTCCAAGCCCACATTTCCCTTCCACACTGCCCTAGCAGAAGTTCTCCATGAGGGCCCCACCCCTTCAGCAAGCTTTTGCCTGGGCATCCAGGCATTTCCATAGATTTTCTGAAATCTAGGCAGAGGTTCTCAAACCTCAATTCTTGACTTTTGTGTACCTGCAGGCTCAACACCATATGGAAACTGCCAAAGCTTGGGGCTTCCACCCTCTTAAGCCGCAGCCCAAGCTGTACATTGGCCCATTTCAGCCACAGCTGGAGTGGCCAGGACACAGGGCACCAAGTTCCTAAGCTGCACACAGCATGGGGACCCTGGGCCCAGCCAATAAAACCACTTTTTCCTCCTGGACCTCTGGGTCTGTGATTGGAGGGACTGCTGTGAAGATCTCTAACATGGCTTGGAGACAGTTTTCTCATGGTCTTGGGGATTAACGTTAGGTTCCTTGCTACTTTTGCAAATTTCTGAAGTCAGCTTAAATTTCTCCTCCAAAAAATGGGTTTTTCTTTTCTACTACATGGTCAGGTTGTAAATTTTCTGAACTTTTATGCTGTTTCCCTTTTAAAATGGAATGTTTTTTAATAGCACCCAAGCCACCTTTCAAATGCTTTGCTGCTTAGAAATTTCTTCCACCAGATATCGTAAATCATCTCTCTCAAGTTCAAAGTTCCACAAATCTCTAGGGCAGGGGCAAAATGCCACCAGTCTTTTTACTAAAACATAACAATAGTCACCTTTACTCTGGTTCCCAACAAGTTCCTCATCTCCATCTGAGACCACCTCAGCCAGGAACCTTATTGTTCATTTTACTATCAGCATTTTTGTCAAAGCCATTTAACAAGTCTCTAGGAGGTTCCAAACTTTCCTACATTTTCCTGTCTTCTTCTGAGTCCTCCAAACTGTTCCAACATCTGCCTGTTACCCAGTTTCAAAGTTGCTACCACATTTTTGGGTATCTTGTGAGCAATGCCCCACTTTACTGGTACCAATTTACTGTATTAGTTTGTTTTCACACTGCTGATACAGACATATCCAAAAGTGGGAACAAAAAAGGTTTAATTGAACTTACAGTTCCACATGGCTGGAGAAACCTCCGAATCATGGTGAGATGTGAAAGGCACTTCTTACATGGCAGCAGCAAGAGAAAATGGGGAAGGAGCAAAAGCAGAAACCTCTGATAAACCCATCAGCTCTCATAAGACTTATTCGCTATTACGAGAATAGCATGGGGAAGACCAGCCCCCATGATTCAGTTGCCCCCCGCCGGGTCCCTCCAACATGTGGGAATTCTGGGAGATACAATTCAAGTTGAGATTTGTGTGGGGACACAGCCAAACCATACCAGAGTTTATTCTTGATGTACATTCTATGGGCTTGAACAAATTTATAATGACATGTATCCACCATCACAGTATCATGCAGAAGTGTTTCACTGTACTAAAAATCCTGTGTGCCCTGCACAGACCTTTCTTGACAACTATTAGGAAGACTTTAAGTTTCAATTCTGATATACTCCAATCACACAGCAAGAAAAGCATGTTTTAAATTCAAAAGGAATATAAGTTATCAATCAAGGGCATATTAACTATGACAAATGGGTCATCAGTCAAAAGAGCCAAAGATACTACTTAAGGAGCAAAAGGTGGAAGAATTCAGAGCAACATGAAAGAGATGAGAGATAGATGCTATAAGGACTGGCCGTTGGTGCTCACCTCAGTTTCTTCTGTGAGTCCCTTTTTTGAAGCCTCTATAGATACTCCCCAGAATTCTCCCATGTACTCTAATTATGGAATCCTACTTATATTCCTTAGAATTAATATAAAGCTCATCGAATCCTTTCTGCTGCTAGTTACAAGCATTAACCCATAGCTATATGTCTCAGGCTATGTATGCATAGCTCAGAATTCTGGCTCACAAAGAATTTATTTCTGAACTTTTATTTTTTCCTCTGTACCAAATTCTTTTAAAGGAAAGTATTTAGATGGAGTTTTTTGTTGTTGTTTTGGTTTATTTATTTATTTTTTTGCTTTCTTTATTTTTTAGTAGAGCTGTTGCATAACACAATTGGTTTGCATGCTTTATAGGCAAGCAGGCCACCTTCCCTTATAAAGGGTGAAGGCACTGATGTGCCTTCCAATCATTTGGTTCTATTGTTCTAAGCAGTCCTTTCAGTGTTTTTGGCAGGCTTGGGCTTCTGTGCTACCGAGGCCTTATTTTATTATTGTGTGGAGGGGAATGTAGTGTGATTATCCATTTTTCCTTCAGGCAGAGCAAGCCATCTGGAATGTTTATTAAACCCACCGGCTGATCAAGAGGCTAGAACTCTAGTGATATACATGGACATGGGTTGTTCTACATCGTCATGGCTTTGTTCCTCTGATGATGTAGCATGCAGAGAGGGCCCTGTTAATGGATTTAGAGCACTTCACAGTGGAGGTGCCATGGGCTGAATGGGGGAAGAGATATTTTTGGCCTCTGGGTAATTGACTGAAAGATGGTAGAAAAATGTTTCATGTAAAGCAAGAAGGCTTCAAAACTTTTAAATGTTTAATTTGGGGTGGTAGAAGGGCAGGTGATCAGCAAGAGGTTTGAGGAGCGGCCTTTGAAGCCCAAATCTTTGCAATGAGGTCATGCCCCCCTAAGCCTGTCTGTCGCTCTGTGTAAAAAGATCAGTCGAGCTTGTCCAGAAATAAAATGCTACTATTCTAATTTTAAAATTTAGGCATTTCCCAGCCTACACTAAGCAGTACTTATATTTCTTTCCTTTTATTAGTGTCACTGCAAAGAAAGAGGAACGTTCTTCCTTTGCTATAAATTTTGGTCTGTAATTGTTGAACATATTTTTTGCAGGAAGGCAAACTTTGTCTCTTCATGCTTTTGCTGTTTGTAAAATGAGTGTTTGTGGAGCTGGGAAGAATAATTTATAATGAGGGTTTGGGCTTCTTTTCAATTTAATTTGAATTTTACACTGAGTCAACTTTTCAGTCAATTATAGAACTATGATTAGTTACCAGTCACTTAAATAAACACCTTTTAAAAATAGACCTATAAAAATGATACAGGGACTAATCACTGATGTGAACAAATCTTATGCAGGGCCACCCAAACCATAATAAGCGGGAAGAAATGATGGGTGAGCAAATAAAACCTGTGTTTGGCTAAATCAAAAGATATGTTAGTTACCCAACCTACTAAATAAATCTGCCCTGGCCCAGTTTATGCCAGTGCATAAGATATACTCTCAATCATGCCTTTAGTAAATCCTCAATGACAGAAATGAGTAATTTACCTTTACATGAAGATGAATGTATCAGGCTGAGAAGCTCTGTGTAAAGTATCTTGTCTGATTTTACAGTTTGTGACCATTAATCTAGATATAGGTAAATATATATGTTTAAAGTTAGTCATAGCTACAGATGTGATTATATATATCACATATATATGTGTCTTTCTATATATACTGTGTATGTATATATATACATTTAGATGAATATACAGATATATTTGTATTTGTGTTTATATCTCTACATTTTTCTCCACAGTCAAATTAAGGACATCTAATCTACTCCACCAGAAATCAGAGCCATACTAATTTATAGAAGGAGCTATTTCCTTCAGAAATATATGTCCCTGTATCAGTTGTCTATTATCACAATAATGATGCAAGAACAACTACCACTACCCTAAAAGATGTTACTTAATATAATGACCATTTATTATCACTCTTGAGGCTGTGGATTCATTACCAGTTCTGTATCAGTAGAGCTCACTCTTGCATCTGAGTTCAGCTTCAGGTCAGCTAGGTTGTTTTGCAATCTTAGCTGGTTCAGTCACATGTCTGGGTCCTTGACTGGGAAAACTTGGCTGAATTTTGCACCCTTCATGGTCTCTCCTCCTCCAGCAGACTAGACTGGGCTTGTTCTCATAGCAGGAGGTAGACAAAGTAAGAGAGAGAAACAGCAGGCTTCCTGAGGTCCAGCCTCTGAACTGGCATGCTGTCACTTCTGCCGTATTCCATCAGTCAAATCCATTGATCAAAGAAGTTGCAAAGCCAGCCCAGATTCATGGAATAGAGAGGTAGACATTTCATGATGAGAAGAGCTGCCAGGTACCATTAAAAGGGGTGTGGGGACGGCATATCCCTCTCTGCAGCTTGGGAAGTTTGTGGAGAGTCAGGACAAGAATACCTGCCTTCTAGTCTGGTACTATTCCTAACACACTTGGCTTAGTTTCTACTAATATCAAATAATGATATTTAAATGCTTGTCCCTGAACCTCTATAAAACATCTACAAATTCCAATATCAATGTTCCCATAACTGGATTCAGGATATATAATGACTACCATAATCTTGGTCCTATGTATACCAACTAGAAATCAAAGATTCACCCATTGAAATTATTTTATATATATTATGCCCAGAAAGTCTAGGAAATGTCATTAAGTCCAATTGTCTACTCTGAAGATTCTCTTAAACTAATTAAGCTTCTACTTAGTACTCTGAGGAATAATATATTGGTTTTACTTATAACCTTTCTGTGCCCCTTTGTCCTTATCTATAAAAATTAGTGCATTTGACTGTGTGATTCAAGGAGTTAAGCCTTCTTGCACTAAAACTCCAACTTTTTCTTATAAAAATTGAGATAATTTTCTATCAGTAGTCTTCCTCTAGATTTTTTTCCAGGCTCCTCTAGCTGTGTTCACCATTCTCTTTCCTCCATGTAGTGTGTGGAACAGTGCTAATTAGAAATATCAGATGGATAAAAACAAATAAAAAACATAAAAGTAGGTGGTAAACTATCAAGATTTGGCTTAACCCATTTATGCCCGAGGTTGCAATTTTTGAATTTTTGAAATCAGACCTTGGCGATGATTTTGAGCAGTAGGATGTAAATAACTCCCACATGCTGAGCGTTCCAATAGTGGAACACTAGGCATAAGTTTAATCTGTGACTATATATTTGAATTGGAAGCAGCACACCAATTATCTAATTAATATGTAAGTCCGCATATCTGTTTCACACTTAGAGTGGAAGCTCAGCCAACTTCCAGCTTACTTTGACTGACATAAGCCATTTAATTTCAGTTTCATTTTCTGGAGAGGTGGTCACATGGCTCTCCTACTCCTTGTTTCTCCTAACCTCTCGCTCTGTACTTTCTTTCTTTGTGTGTGGTATGTGTCACATATTTATTCAGTGTTTTGGCATTCATGTATATGGCTAGGTGGACAAGGGTGCTGTAGTTCAAGAGTAGAATCAGGAAGAAGTCACATGACTTTTGTGTCCACTGATTTCACAGGAGTATGAGAGACTCCTGGGAGTAAGAGAATTTCAGAGGCAGAGAGGCAAGCACAGAAAGAGAGAGTCAGACTTGGGTAGAATTATATGTGGAGACCAGAGCGCAGACAGAAGTAATGGGCCCCATGAGACACTGTGTTATAACCAAAGGTAAAGTCTGGCACCCAAATAGGCACAGTAATAGAGGCTGAGCCAGGTGTGAATTAATGGTCCTGGGTACAACATGGTGGTAGGTGCCAAGAGTGCTCTGTTCTAGCTACTCTGGTGGTCTATCTAAGAGCACTGAGAGAAGGAGGCCATAATTTCCCAATGGAAAAGACTCCAAGATTAAAAGATATCATACTTTAGGCTTCAATCAATTTCATTGTGGTATCCTGCTCTCCCTTCTCCAATTCAAACAAACCTCCAAGGAGGAGCCAGTTTGCTCCTGACTCTGTGAGTACAGAGGTGCAACTCACTGGACCTGTGAGTACCACTGGCTTTAGATGGAAGCACACCAGAGGGCCAGATTCACTGGCACCGTGCCATGGCTCTGGCTCTTACTCTATTGAGGAGACGGTGAGGTGATTTCTGTTTCAGCCATCACCTCAAGCTGTAATGTGAATAAAGAGAGCAAGACTTCAACTCAGAGCATGACCTCTTGGGGCACTTTCTAAGTTCTATGGAATCTCAACTAAACTAATTATAGCAGAGATGGAAAATTAGGGCAGGTCAGTGGAAGGAGGAAAACCACCTTGGGGTTGGAAATATTTGAGAAGCAGGAACTATATTAGGTCCCATCTTTCTGAACAAACTAGGTTGGATATTGGGACAACAATGTTTGAGTATTAGAGTTAATGAGAACGCACTTATTTCTATGCTGTAGCTGTCACACGCTGAGACTCATTTTATTCTGTGAGGTATTATTACTTCCATTTCACAGGTAAAGAAACAGGCTCAGAGAGGCTTCATGATTGGCCAAGCCACATGGTTGAACTTTGAGGCCAGTTTTCTGTGACTCTGATGGCTAAACAATCTCTTCCCAAAGACCTCTTGCTTTTGCTTTGGGGAATTTCTGTTGAATTCCGAGCTACTTGGTTTGTGTCAGTCCTAGTGTCCTCTTAATCAATGTCTGTGTATATATGTGTAGCATTGTCACCTGCAATTTTTAACTTGATAGCCAAAATATATCATCATCTGTAACAACATCTGAACTTTTGCTGCCTTGTTTGTAATAGGTGAATATTGGTCTTCATAATCTGTAAGGCCATTTCTTACACTGTAAACCTCCCCTGATCTTCTCTTGGTAATGAAACCAACATCACCTTGATATTTAACTTTCAAAATGAAAGAAATGATTTCCTGGAAGTCATGAAGTCTAAAGCATCCAGCCGGAAAGAATATTGGATGAATTGACCTATGATTACAACCTGGCAGATGTGTCTCCCCTCAGTCTAGTCTAACTGAGAATTCAGTGTTGGGCAAGCATAGTCCTAAATACACAAAGAACATTACTGTCCTTAAAAAGGTTATGTGTCTCATTAGATACACAGCAATACAAGCAGCAATGGGTTTGATGGAATGTCTAAATGACCCATTGTCAACTAAATACTGTAACTCCTGTGAGATATAAAGTCTTAGGATCTAGGACAGTGATAAAAGACTTCAAAGCAGTTGGTGGGGGACAGACTTAAGTGAATCCTGAAGGATGAATGGATATTGAAGTGAAGAGCCAAGACAGAGGATTCTCAGAAATGGATAATTATTCTTGTAGGTTTGGGGAAGGTGAAAATTGGAAACCTTGCAGGATAGTGGTGTTTATTAAAGTGAGGGGGTCCCCAGACCAGAGTGCTTCTTGGTGAAAAGGCATGGAATGAGGGGTGAGAAGATGCTCTTTAAGGACAGATTTTATATATCTATGTTATGACCATTTACTATTTCATTTGTGAATAAAAACCTTTTCAGCCATGTAAGTAAAGAGATCGTTTGCTACCTTCCAAAACATGAAGGGTTTGTATGTAACCCAACAATTAGTTGTCCAACATCTGCATAGTGGAAAAGCAAGCATCCAGTGAGAAAAATATATGGCAATTTCTTTATGTATTAGCTCAGAACAAATTCTACTGATATTTTCTCTTCTAAGGACCCGGAATTTAAAATGAACTACTATTGACTAAATGCCAAATTAACTAGGACCTCTTGTAACTTTGTAAATCTCTGTTAAGCAGCAAGGAGTAGTTTCTGCCTCTGAAAAGGAGAATCTACAGGCTAGAAGTTGAAAGATAGTTGAAGTACCATGGTCTTACATATTGCCCCATGAGAGGGGAAGTGAGGCATCTATTTCCCCAACATCTCCCTTTTTCGATACCCACTCTTTCATTTGTACCCCTCTCTTCAATACTCTCTAAGAATTTTGCAGCATATATGTGAGACTCCATGGAAAAATTAAGAGACTGACTCCGTTTTCAGGAGTAGTTAATTGCTGGAGAACATTGGGTTTCCCCTACTGATCCCTATGGGTAAGAAAGATTTGGAGGAGGAGCCTGTGTTCTCTTTCAAGGACTTCCAGATAAATAATGTTGATCTGAATTTGTTTGGTGGCAGTGAGACATCCACTTGCTAGCTAGATTAACCCCAGGTATGCATTTCTTCTATCTGTAGGATTAACCCTGCTCATATTTTATATGCAAAGGTGGCTATTAAGCAAAGAATTAGTGATGTCTAATAGTTCATAACCTCTTTACTAGAAACTATGAAACGCTTCCTCTGGCTTTAGAGAACATTTGTCAAGATTAGAAAAATCAGTGTTGAAGCATTTCTAAACAATTGCATTGAAAATTATCCCCGAAATAGACGATTCCCTCTTTTTAAATCTACATTAATAAACCAAGAGCAAGGGAGTTAACTAGAGGGGCTTTTCACCCACAGCGGAGGTTTGTGAGTATGAAATGTTGATTTGTTGATATCATAGTAATTGCATATGTACTTTCCTGCAGTTGACAAATCTGTTTCTTTAAAAAACAATTAAAGAAGTAAAGCTCAGAAAAGGGAAAAATCTGGATTGAATTTGTCTTACTTGAGGCATGATAGGGTAGTATGGTGGCAATCCTATCGTGGCAGGTCTAGGGCAAACATTGCTGAGTATCTGACTAAAGCATGCCAGTATGAAGTTCTTCAATGTATCTAAAAGCCATCAGCTCTAATCAAATTGAGAATGTGCCTGTAGTTTTAGATCATTCTAAGCTTCTAAAGGAGCATCCCAAATTACTATGGAAGCCTAAAACTTAAATTTCAGTGAGAACGCAACTTCTGTAAAGAAATGGAACTATGGTCTAGATGAAGAAAGAGAGGCTGGATGTGCTTGCCTTAGCCTGGGTGTCCACAGCATTGACAGTCCTGCCTCCTCCTCAGACCAACAACGAGGCTGCAGAGATTAGACAAACAAAAGCAAAAATGACATTTATATTCCCTTTACAGGCAAATGAAACTCAAAAGATCTGGATCTTTGAATGGATTCTGTAGTCATAAATAGAATTCGGGTAAGCTGCCTATATTTCCTCTCACCAGTGAATCCAATCTGTTGTGAAAAATTTTCACTGTCTCCGAGTCATCATGAAAACATTCTCAGCTAATTGAGACATTCCCAAACAATTAAGATAACCAGATGCGTCTGTTATTTGTAATTACCTGAACATGCATTCCTTTCTTTGAGAATAGTTCCCTTTTTTGAGCCTTTTGAACTACTCCAGATAATGAAAATGAAGATGACTGTGTGTGCATTTTTCACTCGGCCTAATTTTGACATGGAATTACCTCTTTCCAAAATGAAGCATCAAAACTAGAAACATGTGTGTGGGAAAAAAACAAACAAACAAACAAAAAACAAACAAAAGAAAACCTTTTTCATTTTATCTTGTCCCCAAATACCTTCTCTTCCTATACAAATCATATCTCTGACAATTCTAATATTTAAGTTAGGGCAGATTTAAATGTAAAACATGGAATCCAACAATTAAGGAAGAAATAAACAATTTATAATTACTTGTGACCTGCCACATTGAATCTTTCACATTCATGGTGAGTCTGGAGCATCACATACAGTTCTTGGTAGTAGATGCAGCAGATTTTCTCCAGGTGCTAACTACCACCATAACTACTACTGTTAACTACAATTACCACTGCTATTATTCTTGTTACTCTTGATACAGATATACAATTTCTCCAAATGAATATCTTCATTAGTGCTTTGGGATTTTCTTAAATCATTTTGTTATTGGTTTAATAAACAGAGAATTGATCACAATAATTTACCACTTTAATCCAATGATAATCCCACTGTTTTTATTTTATGAAGTATGCAAATCCTTGTAAAATTTCCAGATACAATTAAGATTCTACCTGTCTTCTCTTAACTTTGCATTTGTCTTCACTATTTATGTATAAATTAATCTTAAATTACTTTTAACTTTTTCTATAATTTCCTTGAGCCATTATTTAGTTTGCATTAAAATTTAAAATTCTGCACACTCAATCTGAAGACAAGGCCTGCCCATACTTCTTTTCATTCTCTACATAGTACTCCAGCCCTTGCACATGGTAGGTACAGAATAAATATTTGATTTGTTTTTCTTTGAAAAGGTCTTATGCCTTTCTGATATATTTATTCCCTCCAGCAAACACTGTGATTTAGTGTTAAACAATTTTGGATTTTTAGGTTTTAGAGTGTTATAATCCCCAAGTAATATAAATGAAATTCTTCTCCTAGGCAGTGGAGCTGTTTTCATTCTAAGTCCATGTATTAAGGCTAAGCTTCCTACTTACAAGATCAACACAGGAGAAATGTCTCTGGAGGTAGACAAGGATATCAGGAGACAAGTAAAATGGGAAAAGAGGATGACATAAATGTAAGGAGAGGAGGAAGAGGAGAAGGAAAAAGGAGGAGGAAGAAGAGAAAAAAGAGGAAAAAGAGTAAGAGTGAGGAGGATAAGAAAAACAATTGTTTTCCCTATAAAATTCATTTCTTTTTAAATTTGAGATGAGGTCTCACTGTCACTCAGGCTGGAGTGCAGTGGCGTTATCTTAGCTGACTGCAACTTCTACCTCCCAGGCTCAAGAGATTCTCCCATCTCAGCCTCCCATGTAACTGGAACTACAGGAACGTGCCACCATGCCCAGCTAGTTTTTTTATCTTTTGTAGAGATTAGTGTTTGCTATTTTACCCAGGCTGGTCTTGAACTCCTGGATTCAAGCAATCTACCTGCCTCAGCCTCCCAAAGTGCTGGGATTACAAATGTGATCCACTGTCCCCAGCCACATTTCTTAATAGTGAATATTTTATTGAAAGTGGGGGATAGCATCTCATATATAACAACAACCCTAGGTTCAAAGTAAGGGGTTGGAGAAAGATCACACAAACAGAAAACAAAAAGGAGCTGGTGTCACTAATCTTATATTAGATAAAACATACTTTAAACCTACAACAGTAATAAAGAGCAAAGAAAGTCATTACATAATGATAAAGGGTTCAATTCAACAAGAAGACTTAACTATCCTAAATATTTAAGAAGACTTAAATATCATAAATATATAATTATATATGCACTCAACATTGGAGCACCCAGATTCATAAAATAAGTACTTTTAGATGTGAAGAAGACTTAGATAACCATACAATACTAGTGGGGGAATTCAACACCATAATGAAAGTGTTAGATCATCGAGGCAGAAAACTAATAAGGAAATTCTCAACATAAATTTGACACTTGACCAATGGAACCTAATAGACATATACAGAATACTCCACCCATCAGGCACAAAATATACATTCTTCTCATCTGTACATAGAGCATACTTCAAGATCAACCGCATGCTCAGCCATAAATCAAGTCTCAGTACATTTTTAAAAAATTGATATCATACCAACCATACTCTTGGACCACAGTGGACTAAAAATTGAAATCAATACCAAAAAGATCTATCAAAACCATACAATTACATGAAAATTAAACAGCTTGCTCCTGAATGAATTTTGGGTAAACAATAAAATTAAGACAGAAATTTAAAAATTCTTTGAAATAAATAAAACCAGAGACACAACATACCAAAATATCTGAGATTCAGCTAAGGCCCCGTTAAGAGGAAAGTTTATAGCACTAAATACCTATCTCAAAATGTTGGCAATATCTCAAATTAAAGATCTAACATCCCACCCAGATAAACTGGAAAAACAAGAACAACCTAACCCCAAAACTAGCAGAAGAAAAGAAGTAACTAAAATCAAAGCACAGTTGAACAAAATTGAGAACCAAAATGCACACAAAAAATAAACAAAACCAAAGGTTGTGCTTTTGAAATATAAATAATGGATAAGCTGCTAGCTAGATTAACAAAGAAAAAGGAAGATGATCTAGATAAACACAATCAGAAATGACAAAGGTGATATTACAGCCAATCCCACAGAAATACAAAAGATCCTCAGAGACTGTCATGAATATCTCCATACTTGCAAACGAGAAAATCTAGAGGAAATGGATGAATTCCTGGAAACACACAATCTCCCAGTACTGAATCAGGGAGCAATTGAAACCCTGAACAGTCCAAAATTGAGTTCAGAAATTGAATCAGTAATAAAAACTTACCAACCAAACAAAGTCCCAGATTGGACCAGGTGGATTCACAGTCAAATTCTACCAGATGTACAAAGAAGAGCTGGTACCAATTCTACTGAAACCATTCCCAAAAATTGAGGAGGAAGAACTTCTTCTTAACTCATTCTAGGAAGCCAGCATCACCCTGGTACCACAACCTGGCAAAGGCACTATGCAAAAAGAAAACCATAGGCCAATATCCCTGATGAACATAGATGCAAAATTCCTCAATCAAGTACTAGCAAACTAAATCCAGCAGCATCTCAAAATGTTAATTCACCATAATCAAGTAGGCTTAATTCCCAGAATGCAAGGTTGGTTCCATATACACAAATCAATAAATCTGATTCACTACAGAAACAGAATTAAAAGCAAAAACCATATGATTATCTTGATAGATGTGGAAAAAAACTTTTAATAAAATCCAACATCCCTTCCTGATAAAAATCCTCAACAAACTAGGCATCACAGGAACATACCTCAAAATAATTAGAGTCATATATGACAAATGCGCAGTCAACATCATACTGAATGGGCAAAAGCTGGAGGCATTCTCCTTGAAAATTGATACATGAAAAGGAAGTCCACTGTCGCCACTCCTATTCAACATTCTAGTGAAAGTCCTAGCTAGAGCAACGAGGCAAGAGAAAGAGATAAAAGGCATATGAATAGGAAAATAAGAGGTCAAACTATCTCTTTTTGCTGACAGTATAACTCTATACCTAGAGAACTGTAATGACTCCATCAAAATACTTCTAAACATGACAAATGACTCAGTAAAGTTTCAATATACAAAATCAATATAGAAATATGAGCATTTCTATACACTAATAATGTTCAAGCTGAGAGCCAAATCAGTAATGTTATCCTATTTACAGTAGTCATAAAAAATAGAAATAGATCTAACAAAGGAGGTGAAAGATCTCTACAAGGACAACTATAAAACATTGCTGAAAGAAATCAAAGATGGTAGAAACAAATGGAAAAGCATTCCATGCTCACTGGTTGGAAGAATCAGTATGGTTAAAATGGCCACACTGCCCAAAGCAGTCTACCAATTCAATGCTATTTCTATCAAACTAACAATGTCATTTTCACAGAACTAGAAAAACTATTATAAAATTCATATGGAACTCAGCAAGAGGCCAAATAGTCAAAGCAATCCTCAGAAAAAAGAACAAAGCTGGTGGCATCGTTATTACCCAACTTCAAACTATAGTATAAGGCCACAGTAACCAAAACAGCATGGTACTTATAAAAAAAAAAAAAAAAGAAACACAGACCAATAGAACAGAATAGAGAATCCAGAAGTAAAGCTGCATTTCTACAGCCATCTGATCTTTGACAAAAATCAACAAAAGTAAGCAATTGGAAACGGACTCTTTATTCAATAAATGATGTTGCAATAGCTGGCTATCCATAAGCAAAAGAATGGAATTGGACCCCTACCTTTCAGCATATACAAAAATTAACTCAAGATGGGTTAAAGGTTTAAATATGAGACCTCGAACTATAAGAATCCTAGAAGAAAACCTAGGAAACACCATTCTGGACATCAGCCTTAGGAAAAAATTTATGACTAAGTCCTCAAAAGCAATTGCAATGAAAATTGACAGTTAGGACCTAATTAAACTAAAGAATTTCTTCACAGGAAGAGAAACTATCAAGGGAGTAAACAGACAACCTATAGAACAGAGAAAATATTCACATCCAACAGAGGTCTAATATCCAGAATCCATAAGAAACTTAAACAATTCAGAAACCAGAAAACAACTCCTTTAAAAAGTGGGCAAGGGATATGAACAGACTACCTCTTGAAAGAAGACATGCATGAGCCCAAAAAGTATATGAAAAAAATGCTCATCACTGATCATCAGAGAAATGCACATCAAAACTACAATGAGCTACTAACTCAATCAGTCTGAATGGCTATTATTAAGAAGTTTAAAAACAACAGATGCTGGTGGGGATGTAGAGAAAAGGGAACACTGTTGGTAGGAATGTCAATTAGTTCAGACACTGTGGAAAGCAGTTTGGAGACTGTTCCAATAACTTAAAAAAGAACTACCATTTGACCCAGCAATCCCATTACTGGATGTATATCCCAAGGAAAAGAAATCCTTGAACCAAAAAAAAAATCACATGTTTTTGCATGTTCATTGCAGCACTATTCACAATAGCAAAGATGTAGAATCAGCCCAGGTGTCCATCAGTGATGGATCAGATAAAGAGAATGTGGTACATATACATCTTGGAATACTACACAGCCAAGAAGAATAAAATCATGTCCTTTGCAGCAACATGGATGCAGTTGGAGACCAATATCCTAAGTGAATTAATACAGGAACATAAAACTAATATTTCATTTTCTCACTTATAAGTTGTGGATAAATACTGGGTACTTGTGGACTTAAAAATGGCAACAGACACTGGGAGCTATGAGACAGGGTGCAAAGGAACCTGGGCAAGAGTTAAAAATCGAATTATTCGGTACTGTGTTCACTACGTGGGTGACAGGATCAATTATACCCCAAACCTTAGCATCATGCAACATGTCCATGTAACAACCTGCATGTGTACATCTTGAATCTAAAATAAAAGTTGAAAATATTTTTTAAAAAATAAAAAATAAAAACAAAAGTGGGGAGTGATATTTATGGAGCAGTTGCTAAAAGATTTTCTATTTTTGATGAGCACTTCTGAGCTAGTGTATAATGCTTTTCATTTTTATGCGAGTGACCAGTTGTCATCATAATTAACAGTAACTTCATTAGATTCCTGGCTGTACTATAGAATTACTGTTAAAGAATAAGGGCCACTGAAGGTCAAAGCTGCAGAGAGCCATAATTGTGCCACTGCATTCCAACCTGTGCAACAGAGCGAGATTCTGTCTCAAAAAAATAGAAAGAGAATAAGGGATACAGGTCAACTTTTCTCAAACTTGCTATTTTTGTTATTTCTCTTTATCTTGTTTGTTTTTAAATAGAAATTAAAACTATGAGTATCTTACTTCAAATCTTTCTTCTGCAACTTAGTAATTGTATGACTTTAGACAAATCATTTTTTGTCTTGGAATATATTTTTCAATTCTTAAAGTGAGAATAGTAATTAATGATGTATATATAGTAGGCATTTCAGCAATGGTAAATTTTACTACTAAAATCTTTATTTAAAATTTATATAGAAATGGAGTAAAGTGAAGAAAACTTTTAGAGAACCAAACATTTTCATATGCTCTCATTGTTGTCTTAAATTATTTTTTATTATATTTTAACAAAATATGTACAAACATGCTTATAATTATTATATTGTAAAAAATCAAACAGAGCTTCACATCAACACAAATAAAAATATGTAGTTAAAATTATTCAAAATATTTCAGCATGACAGATGATATGTTATTTTGCTGAACTAGATCTATGTGGGTTTAATTATTAAAGAATACTTACAGACATTTGTTTCATTTTTCGTTAACTTGTATACTTACAATGTTAGGGCTGTTGGACCATTCCTTTGTATCATAGCCATCACTGCAGTCATTTAAAAATAATTTGAATCACAATCCATTGTGTAATGGGTCAATTCATGTTGCAATCCACCCAAAAATTAACACCAATAAATATTTTAAAAATATAATTTAGTAGAAAATTCTTTATTACTGATTAGTCCTTTTGAACTGCTGCAGGTTGTGCTGTATAAAGATACATCTACACAGAATGCTCATGAGAACAAGAATAGTATCTACTGCTATGCATGGATTTTTTTGAATTTAGTATGCTCATACTATTATGTACCTTGTGATGATTTAATTATTCAACCAGAATTCTCTACTTGAACAATTATAAAATCTTTGTAAGTTTGTACCATTTGCTCTGATGTCATTTACTGTTCACTTGGTACAAAATTTCATTTATATATTAAGTCTGCTTCTGTTCTTTTCTCATTAGCCTGTGACAATTAATGTGGAACATTATTCTACCACATTGTCATTTCCATGATGTCAAAACATTCTAAATTTATTAAATAAAGTATGAAGCTAAAATCCCAGTCTGTGAAAATATCTTTCAATTGTAGCTGATCATTGTGAAAGAGAAGTTTTGTCTTTATAATTAGTAAAAGAATCCAACAAGAGTACAATAGCAGACACATGATGATGGCTGTCTCATTAACATCAGGACATGATCACCTAAAGCCAGCCAAACATGCTCTGACTGGATGTGATCATTTGGAACCAACATGACTCTAAATTCATATGTAGGCTGGATGCAGTGGATCGGAGGCCAAAATGGGCAGATCACATGAGGTCAGGAGTTTGAGGCCAGCCTGGCCAACATGGCGAAACCCCAGCTATACTAAAAGTACAAAAATTAACTCGGCATGGTGGTGTGTGCCTGTAATCCCAGCTACTAGGAAGGCTGAGGCAGGGAGAATTGCTTGAACCTGGGAGGCAGAGGTTACAGTGAGCCGAGTTCGTACCACTGCACTCCAGCCTGGGAGACAGAGTGAGACTCTCTCTCAAAAAATAAAAATAAATAAAAATGAAAATAAATAAATAAGTAAATAAATTCACATATAAACCTGAACAGTTAAATCTTGTGGCAGTACTAGGTTATAAGATGGGATCCTGGATGAATCAGAATATGTTCTGTCCTTTCATACTTTAAAAATTATAACCAATCTAAAAACATAAAATTAAAGACAGAAAATATGTTATTGTGGATTGCATTGACTTTTCATAATGCTGCTGCAGACCCTCATAGGTAAGTAGACATAGCAAATTAACACATTCACTACCAAGAGATAATAATTGGATAAGTTTGTAATGTTGAGCCTTTCATATTCTATGAGTGATTTCCTTTTTGTAATCTTTATTTTACTACGTAAAGTATAATACAATAATTGTATTATGACTGAGATGGGCATTGGTTATGTCAGGGGCATTTGAACCAGAGCAACTCCATCTTAAATAGGAGCTGGGTTAAATGAGACTGAAACCTACTGGGCTGCATTCCTAGACGCTTAAGCATTCTAAGTCACAGGATGAAATAGGAGGTTGGCACAAGATACAGGTCATAAAGCCCTTGCTGATAAAACAGTTTGCAATAAAAAAGCTGGCTAAAAACCACCAAAACCAAGACGGTAACAAGAGTGACCTCTGGTCATCCTCATTGCTGCACTCCCACCAACACCACGACGGTTTACAAATGCCATGACAACAGCAAAGAAGAGTGGCACACTTGTTAGGGAACTCAAATGTGAACTCTGCCTCTCTTGACATATCAGGAGTTCAGGTGAGGAAAGTAAGATCAATGGACGAATTCTCAAAGGACTACAGTCTTTCCATTCCTTAAGATAACTGTTCTCAGCCCTTTTATGTCTCACCATATGTGAAAGATGGAATTTGCCTATAAATTTGCATGAGTAAATGCAGATTTTGATGAATTCAAGAAAGAAAACACAACTATTATAGTAAGATAAAACATCGTAGTAATAAGTCATGATTATCAGTAACTATAAATGGTGCACAAAATGGTAGGTAGTATTCCGCCCATTTTTCAGAGGAGAAAACTCAAGCTCAGAGAGGCTAAATAACAATAACTGAAATGTAGACGCCTGATTTAGTCTGCCATGTGCTTATGCTCTGGTTTCTCAATCCATTTTAGGGAGCAATTGCATAGTCTTATATAAAGGGATTGATTGAAGAAGAAGAGTCTATCATGTTGCAGAACAGGAATTATATAAGAAAATGTGGCAGAGTCATGCCTCTTGCAGAGACAGGCATGAATTTGACTGCCTCTCACTTATGGTTCTAGACCCTCAAGGGGGAAAATCTGGATACAAAGTCAGACTAAGAGCATACTCATGCAAGGGACAGCTGAAATTTTTTAAATCTGGTTTTAGTTTTTCTAAAGTTGATAATAACTTTAAGATGACAATGAGAAAACATGTTAGAAAAAATGCAAACACATGCAAAAAATGACAAGATAGTTGGATCATTATTTTTTTTTAATCTCAAGTTAATAAAACAGTTGACATATAAACACATTTTGGATACAAATGGGATTCAAGAAAAGCCACTGGAGGGGGCTGCTTGTTATTATTAACTCCATGTGGAATACACTTCCCTCCTTTTTACAACCTAGTTTAACTACTGTCAAAGGCATCGTTCTACTCATTTATATACACTACTTCATTTAACTCTCATGATAACCTTATGAGTAAATAGGGTCGTTATCTTCTTTGTTCAAATAGGGAGACTGAGGCACTGAAAATTTCTGTAAATTGCTCAAGGTCATACATAAATTAAGGGGGTGGATGTGAAGTTCAAACCCAGACAATTGGCCCAGAGTATATTTTATCACCATTACCCTCTGCTGCCTCCTTTCCTCTTCCCTGGTTTCTTGGCAGTCCTCACTTCTCATTCATTCTGGGATTGGGCTTGGGCAAACCAATCACTTCAGTAGTGAGAGAAAAGAAGAAGGACCAATCCTTTTTCCCATGCTCATATCTTCTAATGGAAGAGCTTGGAGGTTATAAATCCACAGGTATTAGTCCATCTCCTCACAGCATCCAATCTCAGAGGTCCTCTATCAAAACAAAGAGGTCTTCCCAATGCCTTTGATAAAACTCCATAGGAACACCAGAAACCATGTGCTCTGAAGCACAACAAGAGAACAAGGAAAACAATGATAACAACGAGAAAATAAACACCAAGTGTTTACCAAGTTACTCTACGGTAATCACTAGGATAAGTCCATTACAAAGACCAATTCATTGATCCTCTCAACAATGCTTTGAGATAGGTATTATTACTTTTATTATAACAACAAAGAAAGGGCATAAACTTGTGAACATGGCAATCCTACTGTAGAATCCACCATTGCGGCAACTACCTGGGAAAAATCTCGAAAATTTACACTGGAAATCTAGATATAAATATACAATGTTAGAGATAAGAATATTTGTAAGAATAACTTAAAAGACACAATCTAAGCCACTGATATTTTGTCCTCGTATGTATTGCAAATTTATGGATTAAATATTTGTGAAATTACAGAATGATACCCATAGAGCCCTGGGTTGGGAGGGCATGGCAAAGAATCCGTTTTTCCCTGGTATGATCTTTACGCCAGAGGACAAGAAAAGGTATACACTCAGCCTTAGCACTGCAGTGTGCTGGCTTCAGGAATGGAGCATGAAGAGGTAGCCCTGGGCCTTTCTTCTGCCCCACAATGTTTCTGGTCAAAGGGAAATATGAAGCGACAAGTGGTGACTGCAGAAAGGAGAGATGGTGGCTCAACCCCCAGGGCTAGCAAGTGTGAAGAAAGTAGGAACTTCTCCCTAGGGCTTACCTGGTGGAAGTCTCAGCTTCTCATGATAGCTTCTAATGTCAACTGCATGGTTTCTCCTCTCTGTAGGACTCCCTCTTGGCTCTTGCAATCTCCATCCCTCTGGAACCCCTTCCCCAGACCATCGAATTCCACTTGAATGCTGTCCTGATTCACTACAGTGGTTGGAGGCTAGTGTTTTGGTTTGTGTGCTAGACATCCCAGAGCACATTTTATTTTTACTATAGAGACATCAGGGTACCTGGTACTGCATACCAGGTATCTACAGCCACACTTTTTCAATGGGCATAAACTCTTAACCTCATTACACGAAGCCTTTCCGCCACATGAAAACCTGGGTCCATTATTCTAAGTAACTTCTTCCAAGAGAACATTTGGAAGACAACCTGTTCATGGTTTGGGGGCTCTAAGCCCAGTAACTATCACTGCATTCTTCATGTCATGTGTTCTGTTTTATTATCACCAGAGCATGGAGATGTTTAGTCTCTCTCACTACACCAAAGAAAACTCAGAACAGTGCTCTTGTCCTTAGCTTCTGACATCAGTGTTAGCAGGGGTCTCTACAAAGAAAAACATGAGCTGCACTCCACATTCTTAGTTTCTTTTTCCCTCGCTTTGACAGTTGCAAAACAATCAGATAAATAAAACAAAGTGTACAGTAAGTATTTGATGCTGAGTATAAAGTTTACCATAGTTTTTTATTACATATTCACTATCTGAAACTGGAATTGACTTCTCTAAACAACAGCTGTGATGGAGGAGGCAGCTGTTTTAGAAGAGAAATGGCTTTGGATTAGGAGGCTGGGGACCTAAGGCTGAGTCCCAGATCTGCCCTCCCAAAATATTGGAATCTTCTGATGGTTGCTTTTATCATCTGTAAAATGGAGATAATCCTGTCTCTCAGGATTAAAATTCTATATCTGTATCTATTTGTATAATTATGTATGTCTCTATCAAACAATACTTTGTAAACTACTGAGTGAATAACAGTTCTTAAAATTGTAAGGTAAAGTTGGAGAGTTATAAACACTAATGGATTGGGTCAAATGAAACTGTTTTAGTTAAAAGATGTAGACGTGTTTGGCCTTATTATGTTTTATATCTTATAGACATATACATACATACATGCATACAACCTCTCCCTCTCTTTCTCCCCTCTCCCCCATCACACTTCAGAATAGTCAATTAAATGAAGACCTGTAACTGCAAATAAAGCTTTGCAAAGCTTTAGGAATAGGTTTGGAGAAAATACAAATTGTTGGTAATACCATAAAAAGCCACATAGCAATAAAATTGCATCATGAGAATCCCAAGAAAACACCTGCTCCTTAAAAATTCCACCAGCATGCAGGGTTCGGTTTGAGGGATCTCCTTTCAGAACAAATGAACAGAACAGCAATGAGAAGAACTCCAGGCAAGAGAAGCAAGATAATTAAGCCCATAGAAGAATCCAGTTATTTGGGTGGATTAAAGAAAAATGGAAAACTCATTGAAGCTATTGCCAAGATGGGAAATAATTACCGTCTGCAAACATTTCAAAGGTAGAAAAAGCAAAGGAAGGAGAGAAATTGTTTAACTTGATCCAGAAGATGATGCATTATAATAGGAAGGAATGAGAGAAAACGAAATTTTGGAAAATGATTTTTGGTGATTAGAGAGCTCGTATGAAGAGACCCTGAAGAGCATCAAAAATGTAAAGAGGAGTGGGGTGCAGGGGTCTGCAGAGCAGTGACATACGAAAATCCGTTTAAAAACCTTCATCAAAAAGTCTCCTCCCCTAATGCATAAGACAGCCCTCTTTATCTCAAAAATTTTATTGCACATAATGGTCAGCAGACTTGATAATTCTTACACTCGTTTGTAAAATTATGCATGTAATACGAAGCCAATTTTCCAGGAAGAAAAGTGGTTGAGAATTTTGAAGCCTTATACTTGCCAATGGAGATCCAAATATATGATAGCTAAGAATCATCATCTTCTCGTGTACAGAAAATATTTAGTTATTCATTTAACAGTTATTTGTTGAGCACCTAATAGGAACCAGGCATAGTGCTAGGGACTTCACTTATGCCCTGAAACACAGCACTCTGAATTTTTCTACTATTTGCCCTAATTAAATCCTGTCTTTGGCCTTTTTCATATTTACCTATTATCTAAAAGTAATAATAAGCTCTGTGAGGGTAGCGATAGGGACAAATAGGACTTCTCCCTCACAGCAGCCAGCCCCTTGTACTGACTGTACAGTTGAATATTAAATGTATCTTGCCTCTGCCCAGCATGATGCCCAGATGAGGGCTGCTGGCAAAATGTATGGTTTCTACAGGGAAATGATTCTTAGCACTCCATAATGCCACAAATCCCCAATTTTCTCTTAGACTCACAAACATGTCATGCAATGATGTTCATTTTTAAATGTAAATGCATTATTTTCTAGGATAGTCAAATTCTAAAGGAGCAAATAGTGTCAAAGTCAAATATGTATGATTGAGACAATGCTAGGCCCTTTCAGGTATACACATATCTAATAATGAAAGACAGAGTCATTAGCCAGGCTGACATCAAGAGCACTAGTTAAATACTGATGACATTCTAAGTAAGGACAGAAAATGGTGATGGATTTCTCTTGTCCTCCTTCCCTTATTTTATGTGCATAAGACTTCTTTATTTTTAACAGTTGATCAACTATAAGCATCTATAATACGGTAAATGCCAGAAAAGAGACACCATTAATTCTGTCTTTTAGTCTAGAAAAGACCCACTAAAGAGAAGTTATTTTATTAGTACTCCCCACTCTATGCCAAATATCCACACATGTTCTCTACAGTGTGTGCTTTAAATTACTTACTGAAATGGATATTTGTCTTTACAAAGAAATAATGGGTTCCTCGTGTCTCTCAGTAACAAGAAAAATGTCCATCCTTCCTGGGGTAAGATGAAAAAGCTAATCAGCATTGCGGTCTCTGGGAGTCTGCAGATGCGTACTCCCCCCAAACCACAGCGGATTTGGGTTACCTGGTGATATTTGACCTGCCCCTTTGGCTCTTCTTGTATGTTTGTCTCACACTTTGTTCAACTTTGTTTTTAAGTGACTTTGACAGCTCCTAACTAAGGGACAATATGCTCTGGCTAGCTGTTTGGGACAACGGTTTTAATGATTTAAAAATAATTTTGTATTCACTTTGGTTTTAGTGTGGAAATGTCTACAGATGGGAGGAGGTCCAAATGAAGAGTGAAGGGCTGTCCACTGTGGAGGCTGGGCCAATTTTTGCAGAGAGCAAAAGTAGTCTTCCCTGAAGTGAACTTAAAGTACTCAGCTACCTACTCTGTAATTAAAGAGAGGCAACCTTTGGGTTGTGGTTATCCATTTACATATATTTGAAAAGTGAATTTTTCAGGGGAAGCAGAGTCACATCAAAACCTTTTCAATCCGTAAGTGTTGCTGTCATACTTGGCACATAGTAGGGATTTAAAAATTGGTAAATCAAATTGTATCTCTCACTACATTGTAAGCAACTTGAGGTCATAACTGTGACAGGACCTGGTGTCCTAAGCGTTGCTGTAGGTCTTCAACCAAGACTTGCTGAGTGATCAAGAGACAGACTGTTTCTCATTCTACTCTATGCCAAGCCATCGGAGAAGTAGTAAACAGAGTTAACAGGAGATGAAAAGAAGGATTGCTGAGCCACAGTGAGGGGTTAGAGAACACAAATTTGTGGCAAAGCCAATCAGCATGTTTTCAAAAGTATCTCTAACAAAACTTGGCAGCCTGGGAGACAGAAAGTGAGAGAGAGCAAGGAATAAAACAAAACAAAATGTAACAACGACAAAAAGAGATGGTGGTTGAGTTCCTGGGGTAGGGCTTTGGGTGGTAGATGGAGCCACAATCTCCCTATCCCTTTTCTCATTTATCCTTCCTGTGTCCTGGATGGTGAGCTGGACTTTCTTAGAATAATTCTAAGAATGCAAGGGACACTCCAGAGTTAGAAACTGTTCAAAAGTGGCCATAAGTTTTGCCATAACTATTTGTCTGAAATAGACATTTACCTGTAATTTACTTTAGATTTGAGAGTTTCTGTCTCCCCACATCTCCCCATTTCTCTCTTCAACTTTCTCATATGTGAGGTCAGCACATAATTTTGTAATTAAAACCAAGACAGTTTTGAGAGGGGTGAAAGGAAGCCATGAATGATTATACTCAGGGCTGCTTTATGGTTTCAGAGAGCCTCTGGGCATTTTGGTCTCCATGGGCTCCTTTCTCTGCGTGGCAGGGAGGAATTACAAATTATATTTTATGACTGTGTTGGTATAAAGATGATGTAATCCAGGCTTGATTCAATTTAACATATTTATTTGTATTATATTTATGTTTCCTTTCTGATTTTAAAAGAAAATTAAAACACTTTTGTGGACCCCTAAAATTATGATGTACCCTAGGCCCTGTGCCTACTGTGCCTCCTATTCAGGAGGTAATGAATTCCCTGAAATATTATATTCACCATATTGGAGTAGGGAAAAAATAACATGTGGGGGGCATCAGGAAAGTGGGTTCAACTGTCTAAGGCAGAGACTAGTTGTGGAATGTGGTGGGTGAAGGCAAAGGCAGATTTTAGAAGGGTTTGCTGGAAATCCCTTGAAGTTGTGGTGGGTAGAGGAGGGAGGCTTGCTGATGACCAACGCTGTGCTTCTCTCTCTCCAGTAAGTCTTCCTTAGAGTGAGGCAGTGGTTCGGGTTTGTAGCTTCCTTGGGAAGAACATCCAGCTAGAATAGCAAGCTGGTTAGGGAGCTGTGCCTGAGTGGCAGTTTGTTTCTCCATAATGAAAGGTGGTGACCTTAGCATGGAGTTCTTGTCTGAGATACATCTGTAGCAAGAATTTATTTGCTACCCACTTAACATCCATAATCTCTTATAGTTAGGTCACTCCAATTTTTAACTCTTTTTGTATAGGAATGTAGCTTATCTCTAACTTGATTGTAAGCTTCTGGGAAACTCTGAGTCTCAGAGGTTCAGTTATTAACTCTATGAATAATCTGAGTTCAAGTCTGTAACTTTGTTTTTTAAAATGTTAAATTGACAAAGAATAATTATATATATTTTTGGGGTACAATATGATGTGTTGATCTATATATGCACTATGAAATGATTAAATCAAGCTCATTAACATATTTATCATCTTACATGCTTTTTTATAGTATAGACATTTGAAATATACTGTCACTCAATTTTGAAATGTACATTACATTATTATTAATTATAGTCACCATGTCATGAAATAGATCTCGAAAAATTTATTTCTCCTGTCTAACTGAAACTCTGTATTATTTCACTAACATCTCATTTCCTCCACACCCCAGCCACTAGTAACTACCATTCTACTCTCTACTCCTATGAGTTTGACTTTTTTAAGATTCCTCATATAAGTGAGATCCCTTTGGCAGAGTCATGCTTTGAACTCAGATTTATTAGATCCCAGGTAAATGTTCTTTGTTCTGAAATTTATGAGAATCTTTGTTATGAAATTTTATGTTCTCTATCTTTAAAATTCTCTTCAGAGCCTTGAAACTACCACCTAACCACTAACTTCATCTTCCATGGAGTTCTACTGCTGTTATTGTATTTTTCTCCCTTAATTCATCTATCAGCCCAATAATTTGAGAATCTTTCTTAATGTCTAAACTCACACCTTTTACAAAATTTTCTCAATGCCTTCAACTCATATACCCTTGATATTAATGCTCTTCAGCCAACTTTCTTCTTCTACTACTTTGGACCCGCTTCTCTTAAGACTGACCTAACTTCAATAATCCCCATTGAAGAGCTCCTCTCTCCTGTGACAACCACTTTATCTTCCAGCTGTTCTATTTCTTTCCTTGTCCTGCATCTAGTTTTTGTCCTTATCCTGGCTCCTGTCCCCAACTTTGTCTCAATTATTCCAGTTCTTCACTCTACCAGTTCTATGAGCCTCCTCCTGGCCCAATACTATATGGCCATCACTTCCATGTGCTCTAACACACTAGAATTGCTCTTTGTAGTGGACTTAAATCATGCCAAATCCCAAAAGTGAGTTACTCAACCACCATTTGTAGGCTACACATTCACTCCTAAGCAACCAAGCTTGGCATAATGGATTTATCAGAAAGTTACCATGAGTCGGCTAAGCTCTTGTTCCATTACCTCACTTTTAGACATCTTATTCCTCTGGATCTTAAGTATCTTACTCCTCTCTGAATGGTATATCTTTTTCTCTCAAGAAAAAAAAATGTTCTAACATGTTTTCTACATTTTTGATGCTTCATTCTCAACCATGCCATCCTTACTCCAAACAGATGACCTTCCTTCCAACTTTACTGAAAAAGCAGAGGCCATCTGGAAAAACCTCCATAATCTTTCCTCTTCTCCATCTGTCACCGTGCTTCACTTTCTGAAACTTTCTCTGGTATCTTTATCTTTCCTTCCCTTTTCTCCTGTTTCGATCTTTTTTAAAAAAAAATCTTAGGTTTTTAAGAATAATAGCTAATATGTGTCAAGCACTAAACTAGATTGGATGTGCATTGCATGTCTAGATCTCTTAGTAACATTTCGAAAGTGATCACTAATGCATCATATCTGGAAACCAAGAATTGCAGAGTTAGCAACACCCGCAAGGTCACCACCTCGTGGTCCCTACTGTCTGGTTTCTCTAGGAGTTGTACAATACACCTTTTCTTTCTTCAGCAGTTTCAATAGTTTTTCTAATTGTTTCGGCCTACACAAACATATGCAAGAGCATCTAATTTTTCAAACAAAATTGCTTTCATCTTGATTTTTGCAATCAACATGCTATCTCATTATTTCCTTTGCCGTTACATGCATTGAAAAAAAATGCCCACTCATTGCTCCTATTTACTAACATTTGTAAATCACAGAAAATTATCTCCTATCTCCAAATTCTAATGGTGAAGTTAAAATGAAATTTTCTGAGTCTTCTTTAATCTTGCTCTCTATGTAGTATTTTAAAATATCTTTAATGACCCTTGCCTCTTTGGTATACTATTCTCTCTTGGCTTCTCTAGGCTGGCAATATCCTACATTTTTCCTCCTTTTAATGGTCCTTCTCTGACTCTGCTGTTTTCTGACTCTAAAAAGTAATCATTCCTCAAAACTCTCTTTCACCGTCTTTACCTCACTGTATTCCCTCTTCTTAAGCTATCACTTTTACCCTTTTCTTCAGCAACAATTTCTAGGCTAAGTTCCAAAACAACAGCTCCTTCATATTCTTTTCATGAAACAGAGCCCTGAGTTTGCAAATAATGTCAACAAAATATTTGCAACTGGTTCTAACACTGGTATCACAATATAAATTTAAAATTGATTATAAAATAGAATGTATTGGGCTTTCTCCCCAAATCTGCCCCTCTTTTTGTCTTTCCTCTTTCTGTCCTTTTACTCCTCCCTTAAGAAGCCATGAAACCACCTTTGAATTTCCTCTTCTTCATCTATCACAACTAAATTGTGACCGTCTCTTTGATCTCTAGAATTCAAGTTATCTAACCTAACATCTTAAAACTTCATTTGTACTCCTCTTGTAATATTGTCATTTATCATCTTCTCCTATATGTGTTTTTTGAGGAGGATGAGTTGACATTTATTTTATTAGAGAAAAAAATCATCTTTCTAAACACCGTTGCTTATATATAATTCACATATTATATACTTCACACATTTAAAATATACAATTCAATAGTTTTTAGTATGTTTACAAAGTTGTGCCACCATCATCACAATCAACTTTAGAATGTTTTCATCATTCAGTAAAGAAACACCAGAACCATTACTATTTATTTCCTGTTTCCCCTACATTCCAGCCTCTCCCTCCCACCCACCAGCCCCAGGCAACCAATTGTTTAGTTGTTGTTTCTATATGTTTGACTATTCTGGACATTTTAAACTCTTCCTATCTAAGTGTAATTGTATATCCTTTGACCAACATCTCTCGATCCTCCCTACCTTCTCAAGCCTGTGATAACTAACAGTCTGCTCTCTTCTATGAGATCAGCTGTTTTAGATTTCACATATGAGAGAGATCATGTTGTATTTGGTCTTTCTGTGCCTGGCTTATTTCACTTAACATAATGTTCTCTAAGTTCATCTATGTTGTCACCAATGATAGGATTTCATCATTTTTTAAGGGTGAATAGTATTCCGTTGTGTATGTATGCCACATTTTCTTTATCTGTTCTCCTGTTGATAGTTACTTAGGTTGATTCCATGTCTTGGTTATCATGAATAGTGCTGTGATAAACATGAACACAGATTTTTTTAACATCCTAATTTCAGGTTCTTTGGATATATACCCTTTAGTGGGATTGCTGAATCATATGGTAGTTCTGTTTTTAATATTTTGAGGAAGCTGCATACTGTTTTCTACAGTGGTTGTACCAATTTACATTCCCACCAACAGTGTATAAGGGATCCCTTTTCTCCACATTTTCACTGACACTTGTTATCTTTGGCTTTTTGATAGTAGCCATTCTAGCAAGTGTGAAGTGATAAATCATTGTGGTTTTGATTTACACTTCTTATATAAGTAATGTTGAACATTTTTTATATACCTGTTAGCTGGTATGTCTTCTGTTAAGAAGTATCTATTCAAATCTTTTACCCATTATTAAATGAGTTTATTTGTTTTCTTGCTGTTGAGTTATGAGTTCCTTATATATTTTAAATATTAACCCCTTGTTATACAGGTAATTTGCAAATATTTTCTTCTATTTTGTAGGCTGTCTCCTCCCTCTGCTGACTGTTTCTTTGCTGTGCAGAAGCTTTTCAGAGTAATCTTATTTGTTGAATTTTGCTTTTGTTACCTGTGCTTTTGAGGTCTTATCCAACAATTCTTGCCTATGCCAACATCATGAAGCATTTCCCCTATGCTTTCTTCTAGTAGTTTCATAGATTTGGATCTTATGTTTAAATGTTTAATTCATTTTGAGTTGATTTTTGCATGTGATGAGAGTAAAGGTTTAATTTCTTTTGTATATAATATTCAGTATTACCAACATCATTTATTTAAAAGACTGTCTTTCTCTCAATGTGTGTTTTGGTATCTTTGTCAAATATCAGTTGGTTGTAAATTCCTGGATTTTTTTCTAGGCTCTCAATTCTGTTCCATTTGTCTATTTGTTTTTGTGTCAATATTATGCTGTTTTGGTTATGATTGCTTTATGGTATATTTTCAAGTAAGATAGTGTGAGGCCTCTAGCTTTGTTCTTTTTGCTCAATATTGCTTTGGCTATTTCAGGTTTTTGTGGTTCCATACAAATATTAGAACTGGTCTTTCTATTTCTGTGAAGAATGTCTTTGATATTATGATAAGGATGGCATTGAATCTGTAGATCACTTTGGCAAGTATGAACATTTTAACACTATTAATGCTTTATTATTATTTATTTATTTTTACTTTTAGTTCTGGCATACATGTGCAGAGTATGCAGGTTTTTTACAGAGGTATACATGTGCTATGGTGGTTTGCTGAATCTATCAACCTGTCATCTAGGTTTTAAGACCCTCATGCATTAGGTATTTGTCCTAATGCTCTCCCTTCCCTTGCCTCCAAGCCCCCAACAGGCCCCAGTGTGTGTTGTTCCCCTCCCTGTGTCCACGTGTTCTCATTGTTCAACTCCCACTTACGACTGAGAAAATGTGTTGTTTGGTTTTCTGTTCCTGTGTTAGTTTGCTGAGGATGACGGCATCCAGTTTCATTCATGTTCCTGCAAAGGACATGATCTCATTCCATTTTATGGATGCATAGTATTCTACAGTGTATATGTACCACATTTTCTTTATCCAGTCTATCATTGATGGGCATTTGGGTTAGTTCCAAGTCTTTGCTATTGTAAGTCATGCTGCAATAAACCTATGTGTACGTGTGGCTTTATAGTACAATGATTTATATTCCTTTGGGTATATACTAAGTAATGGGATTGCCAGGTCAAATGGTATTTCTGGTTCTAGATCTTTGAGGAATCACCACACTGTCTTCCACAGTGGTTGAACTAATTTACAATCCCACCAACAGTGAAAAAGCATTCCTATTTCTCCACAGCCTCACCAGCATCTATTGTTTCCTGACTTTTTAATAATTGCCATTCTAACTGGCAAGAGATGGTATATCACAGTGGTTTTGATTTGCATTTCTCTAATGATCAGTGATGATGAGCTTTTTTTCATATGTTTGTTGTCCTCATAAATGTCTTCTTTTGAGAAGTGTCTCTTCATATCCGTTGTGCACTTTTTGATGGGGTTGTTGGTTTTTTCCTGTAAATTTGTTTAATTTCCTTGTAGATTCTGGATATGAGCCCTTTGTCAGATGGGTAGATTGCAAAAATTTTTCCCCATTCTGTAGGTTACCTGTTCATTCTGACATAATTTCTTTTGCTGAGCAGAAGCTCTTAAATTTAATTAGATCCCATTTGTCAATTTTGGCTTTTATTGCAATTGCTTTTAGTGTTTTAGTCATGAGGTCTTTGCCCATGCCTATATCCTGAATGGTATTGCCTAGGTTTTCTTCTAGGGTTTTTATGGTTTGTTTTGGGTTTTACATTTAAGTCTTTAACCCATCTTGAGTTAATTTTTGTATAAGGTGTAAGGAAGGGGTCAGTTTCACTTTTCTACATATGGCTATCCAGTTTTCCCAATATCATTTATTAAATAGAGTATCCTTTTCTCATTTCTTGTTTTTGTCAGGTTTGTCAAAGATCAGTTGGTTGTAGATGTGTGGTGTTATTTTTGAGGTCTCTGTTATGTTCCATTTGTCTATAGGTCTGTTTTGTTACCAGTACTATGCTGTTTTGGTTACTGTAGCCTTGTAGTATAGATTGAAGTCAGGTAGCATGATGCCTCCAGCTTTGTTCTTTTGGCTTAGGATTGTCTTGGGTATATGGGCTCTTTTTTGGTTTCATATGAAATCCCAGGCCAGGTGTGGTGGCTCATGCCTATAATCCCTGCACTTTGGGTGGCTGAGGCAGGCAGGTCACTTGAAGTCAGGAGTTCAAGACCAGTCTGGCCAACATGGCGAAACCCTATCGCTACTGAAAATGCAAAAAAGGAATTTGCCAGCTGCGGTGGCATGCACTTCTAATCCCAGCTACTCAGGAGGCTGAGACAGGAAAATTGCTTGTACCCAGGAGTCGGAGGTTGCAGTGAGCTGAGATTGCGCCAGTGCACTCCAGCCCAGGGTGACAGAGTGAGACTCCACCTCAAAAAAAAAAAAAAAA
>NW_012105886.1:1532417-1578829 GCF_000951045.1 Mandrillus leucophaeus
AAAAAGAAAAGAAAAGGAAAAAGAATCATACTGAATGCACAAAAGCTGGCACAAGACAAAGATGCCCTCTCTCACCACTCCTATTCAACATAGTATTTGCAAGTTCTGGCCAGGGCAATAAGGCAAGAGAAAGAAATAAAGGGTATTTAAACAGGAAGAGAGGAACTCAAATGGTCTCTCTTTGTAGATGACATGATTGTTTATTTAGAAAGCCCCATCTTCTCAGCCCCAATTCTCTTTAAGTGGTTAAGTAACTTCAGCCAAGCCTCAGGATACAAAATCAATGTGCAAAAATCACAAGCATTTCTTTACACCAACAATAGACAAACAGAGAGCCAAATCATGAGAGAACTCCCATTTGCAATTGCTACAAGGAGAATAAAATACCTAGAAATATAGCCTACAAGGGGCGTGAAGGACCTCTTCAAGGAGAACTACAAACCACTGCTCAAGGAAATAAGTGAAGACACAAACAAATGTAAAAATACTCCATGCTCATGGATAAGAAGAATCAATATCATTAAAATGGCCATGCTGCTCAAAGAATTTATAGATTCAATACTATACCCATCAAACTACCATTGACTTTCTTCATAGAATTAGAAAAAACCCTATTAATTCTTCTAATTCATAAGTACGAGATATCTGTCCATTTATTTGTATCTTCTTCAATTTCATTTCGTAAGTGTTTTGTAGTTTTCATTGTAGAAATCTTGTACTTCCTTGGTTAAATGTATTTCTAGGTATTTTTTGTAGTTATGTAAATGGATTTTTTTGTATTTCCTCTTCAGACAGTTTGCTATTAGCATATAAAACTACTACTGATTTTTGTATGTTAATTTTGTATCCTGCAATTTTACTGAAATCATTGATTAGCTCTAACAGATTATTTTTGGTATAGTCTTTAGGATTTTCTGTGTATAAGATGATCTTGCCTTCCAACAGGGATAATCTATTCATTCTTTCTGAATTCGATGTTTTTTGTTTCTTTCTCTTGCCTGATTGCTTTGGCTAGGACCTGCAGAACTATGTGAAGTAGAAGTGGTAAATGTAAACATCCTTGTATTGTTCCACATCTTGAAGTAAAAGCTTTCAACTTCACATTCAGTATTATGTTAGCTGTGGGTTTGTCATATATGGCCTTGATCATATTGAGGTACATTCCTTCTGTAGATAATTTGTTGAGAGTTTTTATCATAAAGGGATAGTGAATTTTGTCAAATGCTTCTACAGTTACCGAAATGATCACGTAGTTTTTGTCTTTCACTCTGTTAATGTAATGGATTATTTTTATTGATCTGCATGTGTGAAACATCTTTGCATTCCTATGATAAATTCCACTTGATCGTGGTAAATGATCTTTTAAATGCACTGCTGAATTTAGTTTGCTAGGGTTTGCCCAAAATTTTTTGCATCTGTGTTCACCAGGGATATTGGCCAGGTGTTTTCTTTTTTGTGTGTCCTGGTCTGCTTTTGGTATCAGGGTAATGCTGGGCCCATTGAATGAGTTTGGAAAAATTCCTTCCTCTTAAATATTTTGGGATAGTTTGAGAATAATTGGGATTAGTCCTTTAAATGTTTTATAGAATTCAGCAGCGAAGCCATCAGGTCTTGTATGTTACTTCCATGGGAGATATTTTATTACTTATTTAATCTCCTTACTCATTATTGGTCTGTTGAGATTTTCTATTTTTTAATAATTCCATATTGGTAGATTCTATGTGTCCAGGAATGTATCTATTTCTGTTAGATTTTCTAACTTGTTAGTGTGTAATTATTTATAATAGTGTCTCTCTCATGATCCTCTGTATTTCTCTAATGTCAGTTGTACTGTCTCCTTTTTCAGCTTTGATTTTATTTATTTGGGGTTTCTTACTTTATCTCAGTTAATCCAACTAAATGTTTGTCTTCTCCTGTACTTCTAATGGTAGAAAGTTCATTCCTCTATGAAGCAGTCTGTTACATTTGTGGACAAGTATGTCTATCATACGTCACTCTTCATGTACTGATCATCCTTGGGCAAAATGAAAATAAGTCTTCATCTATCAGACCTTCGGGCCACCACAAAACCTTCTCATTTTTAACTTTTTCAAATGTTTTTCCTAAAATGTGTTTTCTGAATATTTGGCCATTCTGATTGCCTTCCACTAAATAAGCTGTAGTTTATTCACGTTCAAATGTCTTTCAGGTTTTCAGTTTAAATAAAGGACTTTCATGTTTACAACTAGGTTGTGTTTTTGTTTTCATCTCTCATTGTTCTTCTCTCTTCAGTATTTCTAATTTTTAAATTATTTTATTCTTTCATTGCATTATTCTCTCAAACTTTTTACTATTTTCAAACGAGTAAGTTATACTGGTATTTCTTCATAAACCTATATATGAATGATTTATAAAAATGTAGAACAATCCAAACCCTTGCATAATACCACTAGAAACCACCAGCCAAAATAATTATTCTCATTAGGGTCATGATCTTGGACTTGTTATTTTGAGAGACTGTGAATGTAAGAGTATTATTTAGCCACACTGATTTGTTTAGTAATTGGGGAAATTTTAAGAGATCTCCTCAAGTCCGTTAGTCTAGAAACTGAAATTCAGGCGGTGAATTTAATCACAGAGAGCAAGTCTCCTCAACTCTCTTTCATTTAAATTTTTTTTTATTTCAAAAATGTTAAGTACTTTCTTTACATTCAGTTTCTGACATTGCTGTCAGAGGTAGAAAAAGTTCTTATTCACTTTTAAGACAAATAACTCTAAAAAATGGACCAGAAATAACCCCCTTCATCTTTAATGAATGCTGCCTCATCAATTGTTTTTTATTATTTAAGTGAAAAGGGCTACTATGTCTTTGGAAAGAAACAGGCATACAGGCATACACTGGTATTTCAACACCTTTACTTTTAACTTTGTTACTTGGGCACGTTGCATAAAAACTTTAATAATGCTTATCTTAAATTGTTTTGAAAAGTATGCAAGATAACATATGAACTACTCTTAGCATGAAGTCTGACAGAGTAAAACAATAGTGAGTTTGAGTTCAGTTGCCTACCTGCCCCATACTTTCTTAATCCTAAATTTTGTTCCCATTACAGAGATTTTCAAATCAGTTCTGGTTCAAATTCCAATCAAAGTATATTTACAGTAGCCTTCTTTTCTTAAAGTCTCCTAAAAAGTTTGCTCCTTATAGGCAAAAATATCTTTCTAAACTTAACAGAATGCTAGATGTTTATAAATCATTAAAATTAACATTACCCAACCAGTTGATATATAATTTATATACAATAAAATGCACGAATTTTCAATAAACAATGTGGTAAGTTTTGCTATATGTGTATATTTGCATAACCTCCATCACAATTAAGATACGGAATACTCTTATAACACCAGTACAATCGCTCATGACTATTTGTAGTCAATTCCTTTCTCCACCCCAACATACCAACCCAGTTACCAGGCAACCACTAATCTGCTTTTAGCTTCTATGGATTATTTTTGCCTGTTCTAGAATTTTATATAAAAGCAGTTCTACAGTTTGTAATCCTTCATATCTGGCTTCTTTCATGCAGCATAATATGATAAAGTTTATCTTTAGTGTATTTCCTTTTATTGCTGCATAGTATTCCCTTATATGGATATACTACAAGGTTTAGCATTCAACTGTGTATAGACATTTGTCTTATTTCCAGGTTTAAGATATTATGAAAAAAGTTGCTATGATTATTCATATACAAGTGTTTCTGTAGAAATATGCTCCATTTCTCTCAGGTAAGCAATTTAAAGAATAGAACTGTCTGATCCATAAAATAAGTAAATGATTTTGAAGTAATCAAATTGCTTTCCAAAGTGATTATACCATGTTACACTACCACCAGCAATATGAGAATTCCAATTCCAGTTATTCCACATTCTCACCGGGAAATAGTAATCAGCCTTTTTAACATTAGCCATTGTGAGATGTATGTAGAGGTAGCTAATTATGATTTCAATTTTCATTCCCTTGATTATTAATGATGTTGACCATCGTTTATGTGCTTATTGGCCATTCATGCATGTTTGTATGTGAAGTTTCTGATCAACTCATTTTTCCTATTTTTATATTGATTGTCTTCTTATAATTGAAATGAAAGACTTTTTTTACATTTTTGATACAAATTATTTATCAGATATATGTATTGCAAATATTATTTCTAGCCTGTTTTTTGTATATTCATTTTCCGAATGTGTTTTTCAAATGACAGTAGTTGAAATTTTTGGAAGTCCAATTAATTTTATTATTTTTAATGGTCAAAGTGTGTGTGTGTGTGTGTGTGTGTCCTAACATCTTATCTAGGAAGTATTTAGAATGTCTTTTTCAACCATATGATTGCAAAGATTTTTTCCTCTGATTTCTTCTAAGAGATTTAGCTTATTTATGCTTAGTTCTATTATCTAGAGGTATCAAGATATTATCTATTTTCTAGAGGTAATTTCTGTGTATGATATGAGGAAAGGGTTCAGATTAATTACAATTAAGTAAAATATTTAATTAAAATAAGCTTTCAATCAAATGATATGGGTTCTTCATATTTGTTCTTTTTCTTCAACACTGTTTTGGCTTTTATAGTTTTTTTGCATTTCTGTTTAAATTTCTCATATAAATTTTGTAATTAGCTTGTCAATTTTGATCAAATAGCATGCTGTGATTTTTATGGGTTCTGATTAGAACTGTATAGAATTGGTAAACCAATTTTGTGAGAATTGATACTTAAAAGGATTGTCTTCCTCCCAATTCACAAACATTCTGAGTCTCTTTTATATTTAGATTTTCTAATTACTCCCAACAATGCTTTGTCGTTTTCAGAGTGCTGGTCTTAAACACATTTTATTAAATTTATCCCTAATAATTTTATGATTTGGAAGACAGATAAAATGAAATCCTTAAAATCTAATTTTAAAGTGTCCTTTTCTTATATATAGAAGTACAATTAATTTTTTGTGTATTTACCTATTTACCTATTTACCTTTTTTTTTTTTTTTTTTTTTTTTTTTGAGATGGATTTTCGCTCTGTTGCCAGGCTAGAGTGCAGTGGCATGATCTCAGCTCACTGCAACTTCCACCTCCCAGATTTAAGTGATTCTCCTGCCTCAGCCTCCTGAGTAGTTGGGACTACAGTCGCGGGCTACCATGCCCAGCTAATTTTTTGTATTTTTAATAGAGATGGGGTTTCACCATGTTGGCCAGGATGGTCTCGATCTCTTGACCTTGTGATCCACCCACCTCGACCTCCCAAAGTTCTGGGATTACAGGCAGGAGCCACCGTTCCCGGTCTGTATATTTACCTTCTATCTTATAACCTTACTAAATTCATTTATTACTTCTAGAAACCTTTCTGTAAATTCCTTAAGCTGTTCTCATGCATAATGATGCCATCTCTAGATGAAGACTGTTTTACTTTATATTAATGTTTGTTCCTTTTATTTTATTGGCTTATTTCATTAACTAAGACTTCCAGTTGTGAAGCCAATAGAAGTGGTAATCCAACTTGTCTTTCCCAAATATTGAAGGAAATATTCATTCTTTCAATTATAAATATGATGATGGCATTATCTTTTTTTTTACATATACCTTTTATCAGAGAAAGCTTCCTTCTAAATTTGCTGAGAGTTTTTATTATAATTCAGTGTTTAAAATTGTCAAATGTTGTTTTATATCCATTGAAATAAGCATATAACTTATCTCTTTTATTTATTAAAATAGAAAAATACTGCATATTGGTTGGTATGCAAATTTTAAACTAATTTTGCAGCTTTAAGGTAACTCTTTTGAAATATTTCTGGATTGTATTTACTAGAATTATGTTAGGTGTTTTTGTCTCTATATTCAGGAGATAAGAGTTTTTTAAAAACAATAATTTTGCCTGGTGTTATTATTTGAGTAATGGCGGCCTTATAAAATGAGCTAAGAAGTGTGGCTTCATCCTTTGTATTCAGAAAGAATTTCTGGAGAAATGGCATTATTCCTTAAGTATTTTGTAGAAATCACCAGTCAATCCATCTGAGCCTGGAACTTTGTGAGAAGATTGTAATCACAAACATCCAGAAAGCTCTTCAGCTTTTCTATTTCTTCTTGTGTTATTTGTTTCAAGCAATGTGTGATTTTCATTTTCTGGCCTAAAGTCTTTTATAATTTCTCCATAGCATCTCACTAATGTTTGTAGGGTCTCTAGTATTGTTTCATTTTTCGTTCTTGATATTGGCAAGTATGTCTTTTTTATTTTTTCACCTGATAACTCTAGCTAAGCATCTAACAAAGTTATTAGTCTTTTTAGTAAGATAGCTTTTGATTTTATTAATCTTTTATTGTTTATATATTTTGCATTTTCTTGCTTTTACTCTCAATTTTATTTTTTTCTTCTACTTAATTTGGGTTTAACTTTTTCTTTTTTGTAATAAGGAAGACCCATATTTTTTAATTTAGATTTTTTCTGTTTTCTAATGTAAACACTTTAAGCTAAAAAACGTCCCCTTATAAACTACTTTAGCTGCATGACGTGCATTTTGATATGTTGTATTTTGTTTAGTTCACAATATTTTTAATGTTCCCTTGTGATTTCTTCTTGACTTATTTAAAAATATGTTTTTCCCAATAATTGTGGATTTTCCAGTTTGTTTATGAAATTGAATTCCATTTTAATTTTCTTATAGTCAAATAACAAACTTTATATCCTTTGATACTTGTTGATTCTTCTTTTATGACCCTGTATATAGTGTATTTGAATGAATAATCCATGTGTGTTTGAACAGAATGTGTATTTGCTGTTGTGTGTCATGCTTTATAAATGTCAATCAGTTCATATAGATTGATAGATTAGCCATCTACTTATTCTGTTAAACTCAGGGAGGGGTATTAAAATTGTCACTTTTAATACACTTTGTGATTGTAGATTTGTGTATTTCTTGTTGTAGTTCTGTGACTGTTGTTTCATATATTTTCAAGCTCTGGTACAATTGCATACATATGTAGGATTCTCATATCTTTTTAATGAATGGATCACTTAAAAACATCCCTTTTTATGCCTTGACTATTCCTTAACCATGGTGTACTTTGTGTGGTATTAATATAGGAACACTATCTTTCTTTAGAACGGTGACTGCATGGTATACCTTTACTATCTTTGAAATTTTGTTCTATCCCTGTTCTTATAGTTAATGTCTATTTCTTGTACATAGCATGTAGTTCAATTTAGCTTTGGTTATCTGATCCCTCAATACTTGTGTTTTAATTATAGTGCCAAACCATTAAACTTAATGTAACTATTGATGTAGTTGGGTTTAGATCTACTATTCTATTACTTTGCTGTGTTTTGCAGTTTGTTTAATCTGTTCTTTGTTCCTTTTTTGTCTTTTTCAACCTTCCTTTGACTTACACAAACATATTTTTTAATACTTCATTTTATCTTCTAAAACCTCTTAACTGTATCTCTGTTTTATATTTTTAATAAGTAAATATTCTGGGGTTTACAATATGCATTTGAAACTTGCTAAATCCTACATTTAAATAACATTAGGTATACAGTAGCCCCCCTTCGCAGTTTGCTTTTCTCTGTTTTCAGTTACCTGCAGAGCAGTACAATAAGATGTTCTGAGAGAGAGAAACCACATTCACATAACTTTTATTACAATATATTATTAGTTATTGCTATTAGTCTTTCATGGTACCTAATAAATTAAACGTTAGTGATATGTATGTATGCATAGGAAAGAACATAGTGCATATAACGTTTGGTACTATCCTCAAGTTTCCGGCATCCACTGGGGGTCTTGGAATTTATTCTCCATGAATAAGGGGGGAAATTTAAGTATTCTATAGATGCATTCTAACAATATTTTTATATTTTTCCATACTGTTCTTTGTCTTGTTATTGTCATAAAGTTTAAATATACACATCCGTAATTTCCGAAATACTGTAGTATTTTTGCATTAAATGGTAAATTATGTTTTAAATAAATAAGAAATGAGAAAAAATCATTACTAGTTTCTCATATTGTTCTTTCCAGTCCTTCTCATTTGTGTAGATTTGAATTTCTAACTGATATTATTATTATTATGACTTTGACCTAAAGAACTTTCTTAAACATGACTGTGCTTCAAGTTTGTTGGTGACAAATTCTCTCTTACTTTGGACTGAAAACAACTTCGTTATTTAAACTTAATTTTTAAGAATATTTTTGCTGGATATTGAATTTTAGTTGGACCAGTTTTATTCTCTTTTTCACTTACAATGTTGTTTGATTTTTCCTGTCTTGCATTGCTTCTGATGAAAATGTAGCTCTTATTTTTACCTTTGATGCCATGTAATTAATGTGTTTTTAATTTTAGCTGTTTTATTTAAGGTCTTCTCATTTCATTGGTTTATAACTACAGGTATACCTTATTTTATTGTGCTTTGCTTTATCGCACTTTACTGATACTATGTTTCTTACAAATGGAATGTTTGTATCAACTCTGCATCCAGCAAGTCTGTGGGCACCATTTTTCTAACAGCATATAATCACTTGGTTTCTCTATGACACATTTGAGTAATCCCTGCAATATTTCAAACTTTAAAATTGTCATTATATCTATTGTGATGATGTATGATTGATGATGTCTAATGTTAGCATTATAATTGTTCAGACCCACCACTAACCACAGCTATCTAAGACAGCAAACTTAATAGATGTTGTGTATATTCAACTAGTGCTTCACCATCTGGTCATTCCCTCATTCCTGTTTTTCTCCTCAGGCCTCCCCATTCCCTGAAACACAAGATTGAAATCATGCCAGTTATCCTATAATAATCTCTAAGTATTCAAGTGAAAGGAAGAGTCACATGTCTCTCCCTTGAACTTAAAACTGATTTAGTTTAGTGAGGAAAACACGTCAAAAGCCCAAATAGGACTAAAGCTAGGCCTCTTGTGCCAAACTGTTGGCTGAGTTGTGAATGCAAAGGAAAAGTTCTTGAAGGAAATTAAAAGTGCTCCTCCAGTGAGCCTGCAAATTATGAGAGTAATACAACCTTATTGCTGATATGTAGAAAGTCTGAATGATCTGGATAGAATACCAAACCAGCCACAACATTCTCTTAAGCCAGTCTAATCCAGAGCAAGGCCTTAACTCTCTTCATTTCTACGAAGGCTGTGAGAGGTGAGAGCTGCAGAAGAAAAGTGTAAAGCCAGCAGAGGTTGGTTCATGGGGTTTAAGGAAAGAAGACACTTTTTTTTTTTTTCGGGGGCACACAGTTTTGCTTTTCTTGCCTAGGCTGGAGAGCAATGTTACGATCTCAGCTCACTGCAAACTCCACCTCCCGGGTTCAAGTGATTCTCTTACTTCAGCCTCCCGGGTAGCTAGGATTACAGGCATGTGCCACCACGCCCGACTAATTTTGTATTTTTAGTGGAGATGGGGTTTCTCCATGTTGGTCAGGCTGGTCTCAAACTCCTGACCTCAGGTGATCTGCCTGCCTCTGCCTCCCAAAGTGCTGGGATTATAGGCGTGAACCACCATACCCGGCCGAAGAAGCCACCTTTATAACATAAAAGTGCAAGGTGAAGCAGCAAGTGCTGCTGTAGATGCTGCAGCAAGTTATCCAGAAAATTTAGCTAGGATCATTGATGAAGGTGACTACATTAAACAACAAATTTTTAATGTAGGCAAAAGAGCCTTCTGTTAGAAGAAGATGCCACTGGGACTTGCAGAGCTGCAGAGGAGAAGTCAATACCTGGCTTCAAAGCTTCAAAAGGCAGCCTGACTTGCTTGTTAGGGGTTATTACAACTAGTGACTTTAAATTGAAGCCAATGCTCATTTTCTGCCCTAAAAATCCCAGGATCCTTCAGAATGATGCTTAATCTACTCTGCATGTGCTCTATAAGTGGAACAACAAAATCTGGATTACAGCACTTCTGTTTACAGCATGGTTTATGGGATATTTTAAGCCCATGGTTGAGATCTACTGCTCAGAATAAAATATTCCTTTCAATTTTGACAATGTACCTAGTCACTCAAGACCTCTGCTAGAGAGGTACAAGAACTTAATGTTTATTTCGTGCCTGCTAGTAGTACTCCATCTATTCTGCAACTGATGGCTCAAGGATGTAATTAAAACCATTTGTGATTCATGCGAGGGGGTCCATATATTAACATGAACAGGAGTTTGGAAGAAGTTGATTCCTATCCTAATGGATGACTTTTAGGGGTTTAAGATAGAAGAAAGTAATTTCATAGAAGAAAGTAATTGCAGATGTGGTAGAAATAGCAAGAGAATTCAAATTAGGAGTGAAGTCTGAAGTTGCGACTGAATTGCTCCAATCTCATGATAAAACTTGAGTGGATGAAGAGTTGCTTGTTATGAATGAACAAAAAAAAATGTATTTTAAAGATGGGACCTACTTCTGGTGAAGATGCCGTGAACAGTGTAGAAGAGACAAATGATTTAGAATATGTCATAAACTTTGTTGACAAAACAGCAGCAGAGTTTGCAAGGATTGACTCCAATTTTGAAAGAAATCTACTCTGGGTAAAATCCTGTCAAACAGCATTGCGTGCTGTGGAGAAATCTCTTATGAAAGGAAGAGTCAATTAATGTGGTAAACTTCATTGTTATCTTATTTTAAGAAAATTGCCACAGCCACACTAACCTTAAGCAACCACTACCCAATTAGTTGGCAACCATCAACACCCAGATAAGACCCTCCACCAGCAAAAAGAGTATGACTTGCTGAAGACTTAGATGATCATTAGCCTTTTTTTAGCAATAAAGCATTTTCAACTAAGATATGTATATCAATTTTCAGACATATTGCTTTTGTACACTTAATATAATAGAGTATATTGTAAACATAACTTTATATCCACTGGAAAATCAAAAACAAAAAATTCATGTGAATTGCTTTATTGTAACACACATTACACTGGTCTGAAACCAAACTCACAGCATCTCTAGGGTATGCCTATATTTCATCACAATGTTTGGTCTTGGCATGATTTTAATTGTGTTTATCTTTCTTGAGGTCAGTAATGGGGGGTTAGAACTTTGAATTTATATTGTTAACATCAATTTTTGGACACTTTTCCGTTATTATTTCTTCAATATTTTTCAGATCTTCATTTTGGGACTCCAATACCACTTAATTTAGAACACTCTAAAATGACTCACAGATCAGTAATTTTAGTTTAAATGTTTTCCTCAGTTATTTTTCCTTTTAGTTTTAGTGTTTCTATTGCTATGTCATCAAATTCACTAATCATTTCTTCCTCAGTGATTAATCTGCTATTAAGATAATCTACAGAATTTTTTATACCAAATATTACATGTTACAGCTCTTGGACTTACATTTTGTTCTTTTTTATACAGTAGTCCCCCTTATCAGCAGCTTCACTTTCCCTGGTTTCAGTTACCTTCAGTCAATTGTGATCTGAAATATTACATGGAACTTAGAAATAAACAATTTGTAAGTTTTCAATTGTGCACAGTTCTGAATAGCTTGATGAAATCTTGAGCTTTCTTGCTTTGTCCAGCCTAGAGTATGAATCATCCCTCTGTCCAGTGTCTCTATCATATATATGCTACCCACCTGTTAGTAACTTAGTAGCTATCTTGGTTTAGTTAGATTGACTTTTGTAGAATTGCAGTGCTCATGTTCATGGTCAGTAGTAGCTTCACACTAAGACAGAAGGCCTAGGTTATTCACCTCACTTCATCTCATCACGTAGACCTTCTTATCATCTCAAATCATCCGAAGAAGATGGGCAAGTACAGTAAAATCAGATATTTTGAGAGAGAGAGAAAGATTATATTCACATAGCTTTTATTACAGTATATTATTAAAATTAATTTTTAGTTATTGTTATTAATCTCTTACTGTGCCCAATTTATAAATTAAACTTTGTCATGAATATGCATGTATAGCAAAAAAACATAGTGTATATAATTTTCAGTACTATCCACAGTTTCAAGCATCCACTGAGGGTCTTGGAATGTATCCCCCATAGATAAGGAGGGAGTAATGTATCTTCTACTTTTTTCTTTATGATCATAATTTCCTTTAAAGGTATATTTAGAAATGTCTTTAAAGTATTTGTCTGATATTTTCATCATTTCTGTAATTACTAGGTCTTGTTTCTATTGAATTATTTTCTCTCTGATTATTGGTCACATTTTCCTACTTATTTACATGTTTAGTGATTTTTTTAATTGAATACTGAAAATTATCATTAACTTTTTTTTAGTGAGTGAATGTTCTTGTCTTCTTTTAAAAGAGTGTTGAATTCTTTTCTTTTTCTTTTTATGGTGGTAATTTTAGTTACTTTTGTATCAGTTCAATCCTTCCAACATTGGTTTTGAATCTGTTTTATGGCCAATTTAAAGAAACTTCTACTTTAGAATTAGCCTATACTATGGCTTTTCCACGATCTCTGCCATGCTTATCATTCAAGGTCTTTTAACATTTGATCTCAAACTTCTATTCCAATCTTATCATCCATTGTCCTTCTAGTGCACATTATGCTTGAGTCAACCAGGTCCCTTGTTTTGCTTACAAGTTTCTTGGTTTGGTTCTAATTTATCATACCTTGCATTATAGCTATTTGTAGCCAAATCATTTTACATTTTTTGGCCTTAGCTTGCTCATCGGTAAAACAGGAAGATGGAGGTGGCTAGATCTCTCAGATAACTGGTAAGTTTCGTCTACTACAATGAAATAAGATATTTTATATGGGAAGTTGTAGTTGTTGTTATTCTAATGATGATCTTGTCATCCTTATAATGCTGAAATAGTGAGAGCAACATCTGATTTTCCTGAGCATTTTGTAATTCTTTGTATTTAGACCTTACTCTTCAGATATTATTACCCTTTTATTTGTCCACTCCAAATCTTCCAAGCCACAGTCAATTCATTTATTCTGTATGCATGAAGAAATTGTGAACAGACACAATTACCTACATAAATTCCCAAAGCACATATTTCTCAAGAATTTTTATATGAAAGGTAAATTATATTTTGACTTGAATTATTTGGATACTTACTTAATATGCTTAATTTTTTCCCCTTGTACATGTGAATTAATTGGCATAATGACCTGAAGCTATTAGTCAATATGCATTTACTAAGTGCCTTTTAGTTTTCCAATAACATGCTAAGTATGTTAGGTCAAATAATAATAACGACCTGAACTACAATGATACTAACTAACATTAGTATTTTGAGCGTATACTGTGGTCCAGGTATGGTGCATAAGGCTTTTACATACATAAACTCTTTTCATCCTCCAGGAAACACGTGGTTGCTGTATTATCTCTATTTCTTGCAAAATGAAATCAAGGCTTAGAGATGTTAAGCAATCTTCCCAAGATCAGACTTGATTCTGGCTGTACAGCAGAATCACCTGGGGGAGCTTTTAATAAATTACCATAACCCATTGTACCCTAGGCCATTTAAAACAGAATCTCTGGGGTTGCAGCCCAGGCATCAATATTTTAAAATATCTTTCCAAGTGATGGTAATAGGCAACCAAAATTGAGAATCACTGCTTTAGAGTGTCTATTTTATTCCTAATAAGAGTTTATAAAAGTTATTGCTCAATATGAGCTTATAAGTTAATTGGGTAGACATACACAGATAAAACAATTAAGAACTAGTACAAAGAAACCAGGAGGTTTCAAAAGTAAACATTGAATTACATAGCCTACTGTAAGAGCAGCAGAATCTCAGAGAATGTAACTCAATTATAATTCTTAAGTGTGAAAGGGTTTGAATATAAAGAGCCAGCCACCAAATGCTTTTTCCCTAACAGAACAGGAGATGCTTTTAAATTGCAGACGAGATCATGCCTACTCTAAGAAAGGGTTTCAACATTCTGTTGGACTGAGGGGCATAGGTTGTCTTGAAGACTCTTAACGTAGGGTATTTTAGAAATGATTCTAGTGAAAGGCAGGGCGTTGGGCTGAGTGACCCCTCACAGCCTCTCTCAGCCCAGGAATTTTGTGACATGCATTGGAATGCAGACAGCTCATCACTGCGAGGAAAATGAAACAGCCATTGTGTCTTGCTAACCCAGACTGCTCGCCTCCTCCAGCCATCTCCATAAAGTTGCCCTATGCCATGAAAGCATGTTTCAGTTCTGGTCCCCCAACAGAAAAATTCTGAAAAACAATAGTACAATATCTGAGACTAACAACTCACTCTATCCAGTACTCATCATAAAAAAAAAATCTGTTTAAACATTCAACATTATTACAAGTTTGCACCCCATCAGAATAAATAGGTTAGGCCTAAGAGGCTGAGTAATCAATGCCCTATTAACAAATTGATTTTAAAAAATGGTTTTAAATGAATGGTGATGATCTATGCCTGTTGGGGAATGTATCCAGTTCACTGGGAGTGATAAATAAACCACAGGACGTGTTACAGTGGATGAAAACAGCAAGCACCCTGGGCATACGGTGTAAAAGTGTGGCCCTTCATGGTACCCTTCACTTTCACCAGCATTGACCTTATTGTTAGGGAATGATAGCTAGTCCATGGCACACTTCTCTCACTGCATTCTCTCTCCTATAACAGCTGGCCACCTAGTGCCAAAAGAACTAAGAGCACACAGGAAGGGCAGCAATGGCTGCTGAAGGAAGGCATGGGAGGCAGAAGATGAGGAGTATGTATAGGAAATGATTGTAGACACATCTGATCAAAATGTAAAATCTGACATTTATCTGTTTGCAATGCTGCAGAAAGGTGGTCTTGCCAACCATAGATGGGCCAGGAAGCAGTGGTTTTTCTATTAAGGGTAAATAAAATGAGGGTAAAATTTTAAGTTGAGGAATTTTTCTGTTGCTAGAAGGCAAATTACTACATGCAGTAGTACAAAAGAACAGGGGTAAACAATACAATATGCTGTGCATTGCGAATGCATGTGTGGTAATGTCATGAATATATTAACTTCCTTCATTGTCAAGGCAAGTGACAGAGGCTGCCTGAAATTCAGAGAGGAGCCGGCTGTCACTCTGCGGCTCAGACACTTGGAGTCACATCTCTCCTAATAACAAAGTCTATTCTGTTTACATTTGACATGGTGAGCAAGGGGTGGGTGGTGGGTTGCTTTTTTATAAGGAAATGAATGAGGGCATGAATGAATGAAGGAATGAATGAATCGATGAAGACTCTCTACACAGTCTATCCTGAAGCCATCAGTCTTCCCTGTTTGGATGCAAACAAATCATCTCTGACAGGAGCACATTTAGATGAATTTTTTAATATTGCTGGCAATGGGCTGTATTTATTTATTTTAACTATGTCAACATACTGCATATTTCTGACTCTGGGTCCCAGTGGTGTTTAATAAAAGAAACCCGAAAAGCACTACAGTGTCAGAATCTGGGAATGAGAAGATTCTGTATGTACTAATGGAGAGAAAAGAATTTAAGGATGATGCCAGCAAGGGTGGGTGACAGGTTAACATTAGTTCTACTTGGATTGGGGGTCTGGTTACCTGACTGTTTTCCCTATCTTAATGTGTAACTGAGGTAAGGAGGTAAATATCCCATTGTGCTTAATAGCAGGATCCTGAGAAATGTTCTCAGAGTGAGGGAGGGAAAAGAGCCGGAGGCAGATTATTAGGTTGGAATTAAAATGCAGACGAGATTCATTAAATTGTTGACCCTCCTCCCCACTCCAAAAAAAAAAAAAAAAATCAGGTTGCCATCTTAAATTGACAGCATTAGAGAGGAATTATGTGCGCTGATTAATAAGTGAATGTTTTTACCATTATGATCACGGCACCTGCTAGTTATGTCGACATTGAAGAGGCTCTCAAACTACAGTGTTTCCAATAATAAAGGTACCATCAGCTGAAAGTTGTGCACAAGTGTCAATGCAGGGACGCATCTTTTTTTTATACAGTTGTGATGTTTAAAAATACTGGCATAATTCTTCTTGCCAGTTTCCTCTGCACACTTCCTCTCAACTCTTACCTGTGTATTGTGTGCAAAAGCATATCATTCACTCACATCAGCAAAGCAAATTAAAAGAAAATTTAGTAAAGAAAATTTACAGTCAAATCAGAAAATGCCAAAGACAGTGAATTCCAGAGCAAGACGAATATGCAGCTTACCATTTAGAGCTGCATGATATGAAGTGGTTTCAAAACATGTGTTATTCTTTACAGGTTCCAAGAAAAATGGCAATTTTATCCAATTTGGGTGTTTGCCAAAGGTGCCATTTCACCAAATGTAGCTATGGGTCATAAAAAAAAAAAAAAAAAAAAAAGGAAGCTTCAGAGTAGATTAACTGGCTTTGCTGTACTATAATGGTGCTTTAAATGAGCAATTTGAGACAATTAACCTGGAACAGGCACTTCTGAGTGCTTTATCCCTTTAACAGTTTTGGTTCTTCAAACAAGAACAGAGAAAATGAAAATTGGCTCCTTCCCATCGTAGAATCTTCTGTATAACTTTGTGAATATGCATATGATCTATAAGGAGCATGTAATGGGAAATCTAAACTATGTAATTTGAAGATGTAATACTCCATCAACCAAATAAAATCATTTTAAAAATTAATGGGTATTTATGTGGCTGACTTAAGATAAAACTGTTCTCCATCTTTTGGTAATACTTAATAGCTCTTCCCTTGGATACAAAACACATATTTTTCATCTATGTACTTATTATTTATTGTAAAGTATGGGAGGAAAATGATCATTTGGAATTATATGAAATTATTAAAGTACTAAAATGCTTTCACACACTATCTGGAGATACTAGTCTCTCATTATATTTAAAAATAGCTAGGCAGAGGAGAAAAGAAATGAAATAAATCTTACTAATCAATAGGGAGGAAGAGACTTAAGAATGCATTTAGGAAAGTAATCAAACTCCAAGTCACATCACAAACTACTAAGTGCCTACTATGTGCATGAGATTGAGGTAAATAACACACAGCATATTAATTGTAGCTATTATCATTATACATATGCTGTTCTGGAAGGGTTGAACTAGAGATGGTGCACAGGATGGAATGGAATCAGAAAGAGAAGAGACTTTTATGGTATTTAAGTGCCCTGATTGTCTTCTGAAGGCAAGCCAAGCTGAAGAGAATTGTCCCAGGGAAAATGAATGTTTAAAAATCAGTGCTGAGAGATTTGAAAATCTTAACTGAAACTCTAGGAAGCCAAAAGGACTTTTGTAATTGGAAATGGAAGATTCCTCTGCTGGATATTTTCTCGTCTTCTCAATCTCTAAATTTTAGAATGCTCAAGCTCCCAGTCTTACCCATCTCATATGGAAATGGGAGAAGATTCTTCTGCTGAATTTTTTCTCTTCTCAATCTCTACATTTTAGAACACTCCAGCTCCCAGCCTTACCCATCTCCTCTGTCTGCATGCATACCCTATGCTATCACACCCAGTCCATGCTACAAATGCTATGCTGCTGTTGACTCCCCAGTTCACATCTCTAACCTCAACCCTAACCTCTCCGTTAAGCCCTGGATTTATGTGTCCACCTGCCTACCCCATCTCTCCCTTGAATATCTAATAGAGTTCTCAAAATCAACATGGCCAAATTTAACTGAATCCAAACCATTCTTCTCTAGTCTTTCCATCTTGGTAGATACCACCACCTACCCTCAGTTACTAGAATAAAAACCTCAGCATTCACTTTTTCTCCCCATGGAGTTCTATTTTTGTTCTAAATTGGGAAAGTGTGAAGAGCTAAGATTATTCTTTGCATAGAGAGAATCTGAACTATCACCCCTACTCTACAGGTTGTTTTTCTTCCTCCTCTCAATAACGAGTGGCCTAACCCACCCATTCATTTGACAAATAGCTGTTGGGCATGGTACACATGGGTGGATTCAGACCCAGATGGAGTAGACACACATCTTGGTCTGGCGGAGTTTACAATGACATACCTAAGGAAATAACTACTACTGCTACTTCAAAGACCAGAAAACTCATGAGTTCTCCAACTAACTCAATAAAATCCCCCCCCCATGCAAAATTAATATCTCAAAAATAATGATTGGTCTCTGTTTTTTATCCAATCAAATGCTAAAGCATATACCCTGAGCATTCATCTTCAGGTCTGGAATCACTCTGAGGAAAGGAGGGGCAGACAGAAGGTTAGTATTCTAAATGCTTATTTTAGATAAGCAGGGAGAGTGTGGTGGCTCCACTGATTTACATTTCTTTCAGACTGACTGTGAAATCAGGTTGGGTGGGGTTTTCTCTAGTCTTCTGGGACCCTTTTAAACACATTTCTTTCCAATCTCCTACATTCACTCAACATTCAAGGAGTACGTACTTATTTGCATGGATCTAGATGCTAGAAATAAAATAGCCATTAAGAAGACTCTCCATTCTATAGAGTTTAAAAGTCTAATCAAGGGAGAAACCCGAGAAAATAAATTGTGCAGTAGCAGGGCTCAGATGCATTGAGTGAAGTTGGGGAACACATGCTGACAGTGTGGACTGTGCCACCTGGTGGGCTCAAGGCGGGTCTCTAAAGAAAATGATGTTTGTCCTCTGTTCTGGGCAGCAGGGAAAGCGGGGACAAAGGCAAGAAGGTGTGAAGCAGCAGGGCCTATTCATGGAACTGCGATTCTCTCAGCTTGAAAGGAGACGGTGAGGCAGGCATGTTCAGAGGTAAGATGAGGATTAGGTCACAGGGCTCGAGTGTGCCAAGCTAAAGAACTTGGCCTTTATCCTGTACAAATAAAGCTGGTGAAGGCTTTCATAGAAAAGATAATGTAATTAGATTGGCACGAATGCAAATCATTGTGACAGCTGTGTGCAGGTGAACTGGACATGATTAGGAGGGAGGCAGTCTTCCTCACAATGTGACTGGGCATAGCCAAGCCTGAAACTAAATATTTAGCATTAAACGTACATAATAGGTCTTAATCTTTGTCTATTTGCTTCGAGGCCTTTGTAAGGTTTTACATTATTAGTTTGCCCCTGGGATTTAAAAATCTATGGTCATTTATTTATGGTTTGTCTTTGATCAAGTTTCTTACCTTGTCTGTTTTGGTTTGCTCCTCTATAAAATGAAGAAAATAAAATATTACCTCTCTTACAAAGCTTTTGGGAGGCCTAAATAAGTTTTACCGTGTAAAGGGCTTAGCCATGGCATGTACCTCATATACAATTAAGCATAAGTTAATATTATTTTAACTAAACAGTGAGGCTCATAAACAATCACATTTTTTACTCCAACCAGGGCTGAGAATGTGGCTGTTGCTACATTTTTCAGGCCACTTGATGTCTTAATATTATCGTAGATTGTAGATAATTTTTGAAGAAAAAAAATGTATAATTAGCACTGCTAAATCCCAATCTTAGCTCTCATCCCTGAGCTGGAAAGAAAATTCCCTATTGAAATTTTAAAATGCAGTGAATGGAAAAGTACAATTCTGAATTGGCCCAATTATATATAACTTCGTTCATAAGTTATAGGAGAGCATTCTCTTTATGAATGTGATCACACACAGAGACACTGAATGACCCTTGGTGTTCTTCAACGTAGGTGACCTCTTACAACACATCTTGCATTTGTCTTCCTATTCTGGAGTTCGAAAAGCTCATTCCAAAGTGTGCCTTTCCTTGATGACAACACTGGCTGTGCTCTTTTAAATGCTTACTAAAGCAGACACCTTATTTCATGCTTTATATTTACTCATTTGAACTTCATTACAATCCAGTGGTAATGGTTATATAAGTAGGTGCCATTATTATCACCATTTTGCAGATGAGAAAAGTGAGAGAGAAAAGAGTTTTTGATGCCTGGTCACCTGACTTCAAAGCCCTACAGAGCTTAATCACTATGCTATATTGTCTTCATTAAAGTAGCACTAGACATGTCAACTAGCTGTTCAAAAATTATGTATTATTTAATGCATGAGTTAACTGATTGAAAAATGGTTACCTTTTATTCTAACATGGAGGAACTCATTTGCACTTTATAAAAACCCACTTTGTTGAAAAGATAGTATGCTTTGAGAATACTAGAGTGTAGCCAAACATCAAAATTAGAGGTATTAGTGTGCTAAGTTGAACTACTCCTTAAATTATTGATTAATAAAACAGAAGAAAACAGCACCTTTTCAAGTGTTTTTTTTTTTCTTTGAGAGTAATTGGATTCAAATTCACATCTGTAGCATTAAACCAGTGTTTTCAACCTTTTTTTCCCCCTTCCCAATTGTTTAACCTCTATCTACATCTCTGGCATAAATTTAAGACTTTATTTGTGAATATTCGGATAAGCACTTTGCCTCTAATGGTATTGTTCAGGACCCAGCATCATTGTTACAGCTGTAATTGTAACTATCAAGACACAGTTCTTTGTAATTAGAAAGTCAAGATGGTATTCAGCAGTATGGCAGCACAGACTTACATTTGTTAGGCTATTAGAAAAAAAAAAATGTTTACAGAGAAAACAGTGTCATTGTTTAGTGCTCTTAATTGACCATCTGCCTGGTAAAGAAATGTCCAAAGAAGGATAAATAAGACTATAGTACACTTATTTATTTATTTTCTTTGTGCAGTGAGGAAATTAGGAAAAGCAACAGCAGAGGCAAACTAGATAATACGTTTCTAAATCAGGCTGCAAGTGAAATCATGCCATGCATATGTTTCTTTTTAAATTTCTTCCAGTGTCAAGACAAAGACCTATGGCCTCCTCAAAGTTTGCTTAAGATAAATGTTTTAGACTGCCCCTCGAGTTCCTTGGCAATATGGTTCTCACCTTCCTGTTCCCATTCTCTCCCACAAATCCCCCTTGCGTGGACACGCTGCTCTAACCACCCTGCTTTGTTCTCTGATGCACAGTTTCTACAGATAAATGCTCTCTCCTCTGTGCTTTTTCTTAAGCTAGTTCTATCCCTATCTCCTCCCTTCCAGCTATAGAAAGCTTACTCATTCCTCCAAGAGCTAGGTCAAGTATTTCTCCCCCACCACCCATCCCTGTGTCTTTTTCTGACCATCCAGGAGACCAAAATCTTCCTCCTCCAAACTTCTCTAACACTTATTATTTTTCCATTCACTTGGCAATGGAAGGTGACCTGCCTGGTGACGTTCTTCTGTTGTGCTGGAACCATTATTCAAATTAAGCTTTTCCATTTGCATCCTCATATGCTTCTGTTTTGACTCTCTCCTTGCAATGTTCTCTTCCTAAAATTCTGTCTTATTCTTCTTTGAATTCCCCCCAAAATGCCCATCACTATATATATATATATTTTTTTTTTTTTTTTTTTACTAGATTTCAAAAATCTAACTAGCACTCAGGGTCCTGCAAAATGTTTATGATTCATCTTTTGACAAAACCAAATACACCCAGACTGATTTGACCCTCAAAGCATGTTTTAATTCTCTTCAATGAATACACTGAGCACCTATTATGTGCCTGACTTTCTGCGAAGCCTTGGGGATGCTGAGAAGAATCAGCCGTGGTCCTTTGTCTCAAGGAGCTTACCTCTGGAAAATGATCTCTGGTGGAGTCACATTTCAAGGAGAAAGGGGTACAAGAAAATACAGGAAGCATCAAAATCAGAAGGTAAGTTTCTTGGAATTTGATTCAGATTACTAAGAGTAATTTTGACAAGGGCTTTTCAGTAGTTACCAAAAACCCAGGTTCACACTGATGGACCTGTTCTTTTGATGGGTCACACTGGTGCACAGCTTGCAGAAAAGGCTACATCGAATTGCTCTTGCCAGGAGGGAAAACAATATGTGGCACCCAGGACAGATCTGCTCCCAGATTCAGTAATTTGGGTCCTATTCCATGTCCAAAAAGCAAGGAGCAGCTGGTCTTGAGAAGATTATCTGTTGTGCTATATGGATGTCCTTCTGCCCAGGTCTGAATTGGTTTTCCTCCCAAGACACTGAGTGACCAGGCTTATGCTTGGGTACCTGCCTCTTCCAGGATCACAGATGGAAGCCCCCATTATAGCCATGCACAGATTCACCACAATATGGAAACCCTTCAAGCAGGAAATGGAACAAAAACACAAAATATGACCTGACCCAATACTAGCCTCAAATTCTAGTGGATAACTCTACTTGGTATTCTTTCTCTGTAGTTCTCTGGAGACAATGGAAGCCTGGTTCACTAGAAGATATTTTTTAAGACTTAAGCAAATACTGTTTTTCACAATGTCTCTGACCCAGTCTTTCCCACTCCAACTCAGTTATTCTGAGAGCATTTTGTATACTTTATACATTTTGTAGTGTTTCCCGGAAAATGACACCCACTGAGTAGCCATGTAACTGAACTGGTCACTCCTTGTGCATAACAATTACTATTACAGATAAGTTCATATTTTTCTGCTACCCTGTTATCCTAAGTTATTAAAGGCCACACACAGGCTTTTGCTCTTGTTTTTGTGCTTCCTTGAAATAGTCTTCCCAGGATCTCCTCATAACTCAATTTTTCTTATTTATTTTACGTCTCTGCTCAAATTCTGCCCTATCATTAAACTCTTTTTAACCTCCATATATAAAGAGCAATGTTTACTTCAAACATACCCTGTTTAACTGTTCCCTATTGTTTATTTCTACCCACCCCTATACATGGGTATATCTCAGACCATTTTATAGGTATTCAATAAATATATGTTTAATAAACTAACTCATTTTCAGAGATACTTGGCTAGGGGCCTTATTGTGATTTCACAAAGGAATCTGTTGAATTTCTGGGATTTGGAGTCCTATAGTCCCATAGTCCTAGGTTTGGATCCCATTATTGACCATGACCAAGTTTCCCCTCCCTAAGCTTGTTTTCTTAACTTCTGAGGAGAGATAATAGCATTGATCTCTTTAGAGTGGTGGTGGGAATAGCTTGAGAGAAGCTCACAGGAGCATGTGTCTACAACAGCAAGGTATCTAGCAAATGTAGATTATTTTCTCACCCTCCTTTTGCGCTGCTAGTTTCCTTCTGTCTCCTTCTAATTTCTTGCTCCCACATCCTCCGTTTTCTCCTTCCCTCCTTATTTTTTGTCAATCCTTTCCTTCATTTCCTGCATCCATTCCATCCCTCTGTATTAGGAGTGGAGATAACCTGAGGAATTCCATTCTGCATTTGCTTCAGTAGCCAGCCCTCTCAAAGCATACACACACACACACACACACACACACAGAGAGACACACACAGATACAGACACACACACACAGACACAGACACACACAGAGACATACACACAGACATGCACACACAGACACATACACAGAGACACACACACACACACACACTCACAGACACACAAACACACACAGACATGCACAGACACAGACACACACAGAGAAACACACACACATAGACACACACACAGACACAAGACATACACACACAAAGCTCCTATTCCTAGCTTTTTGAAAGATTTGCACAGAACCATATCTCATTTTTTCAACATAACTTAACAAAATATTTGCCTTTATTGTCATGTATTTCTCCATTGAAACTTTTTGCAGACCCCAAATTTTTCTCAGCTGTCTAAGAATCACAACGTAGACTACTTCTTTGGGGCACTCATGGATAGAGGCTATTTTTCTCTTCATCCTTTGTGCCATGACAACAGTATGTAGTCTAAGGGGTTACATGAAACACTGCAATGAACACATGTGTTTAGGTAGAGATTGATATTACTTTGTCATAAGGGAAAATTAACACAGATATTTTTCAGTATTGTGGCAGTCTTAGTTTAGGTGGAAGCCTTTACTTTCTCGGGCTTTGAGAAGACATTATTTCTAGTATTTCCTGGTGAGAAGACTGAAGCAAATTTAGGTAACAGATTGGCCAACACTGAAATACAACTGCAGAAGTTCCAGAACTTAGAATAATGCCTGGAAAACAGCTAATTCTGGCCTCAATTTGGATTACATAGAAACTCAGTTACAGTGTGTAAACCAAACAGAAGGGAATTTGTTAGTCTCATATGACTAGAGGTATAGTGACAGATCATCCAGGACTGGTACCACGGCCTAACGGCATCTTAGTGATGCAGCATCTACAAGAATTCCTTGTGATCCAGACCAGGAGAAGGAGGAAGGGGAAAAGAGCAATAGCAGATTCCTCTTTAGAACACATTGACCTGGACGGAGTTCCATGGCTACCCCAGCTCTGATGGAAGTGAAGAATGAGGCACTTTGACTCTAATCTCTACGATAGAGGCTGGCATAAAGGAATATTACTGGAATGGATAGTAAACAGTATCTACAACAAAACTATTTGTAAATAAATGAGATAATTTTTTAAAAGAATAAATTTGGCATTTTAGAGCCAAATGATGACACATTTCAATCTTTTTATTTTACCGGAAAGAAAACTGCAGAGGTCAATGGATTCTTTTAAGTTCACACAACACCTTAGTCCATTCCTGAAGTTATTTTAAAAACATTAGATTGGGTAATTTATAAAGAAAAGAAACATATATTCCTACATTTCTGGAGGCTGAGAAGTCTAAGATCAAGGTAGCAGCGGATTTGGCATCTGGTGAGGATCTTCTTGCTGCATCTTCACATGGCAGAAGGGTTGAAGAATACAAGAACCTAGCTAGTTCCCTCCAGCCCTTTCATAAGGGCACTAATCCCATTTACCAGGGTAGAGGCCTCATGACCTAATCCCTTCCCAAAGGTCCCACCTTTTAACAACATCACCTCAAGGTTTACGTTCAACATATGAATTTGGAGGGACACATATTGATATTTATAACATTCTGCCCCTGTCCCCAAAAGTTTATGTGCTTTTTACATACAAAATACATTTATTTTATCCCAATAGCCCTCAAAGTCTTAACTTATTGCAGCATCCGTTTTAAAGTCTAAGTCCAAAGTCTCATCTAAATATCATCTAAATCAGATATGGGTGAGACTCAAAGCATGATTCATCCTGAGGCAATTTTCTCTCTAGCTGTGAGCCTGTGAAATTAAACAAACTATGTGCTTCCAAAGTACAATAATGGGACAGACATAGGATAAACATTCTCATTCCAAAAAGGAGACATGGGAAAGAAGAAAGGAGAATCAGTTTCCAAGTAAGTTCAAAACCAACAATGCAACCTACATTAAATCTTGAGACTTGAGAATAATCTCCAACTCCATGTTTTGCCTTCTGACATTGGGGCAGGTGTCTCCAGGATTTTAGGGGGGCTCTTCTCTTGTTGCTTCGGTGGGCACATCCCATGCAGAATCTCTCAGGAGTTGGAGTCAGGTGCTTCCAGCTCCCCCAGACTGGTACTGCATACTGGTGGCTGTACAGTTATGGAGACTCGAGGTGGCCCCATCCTTATGGCTTTGATAGGCATTGAGCTAATGGAGGCTGTCTGCAGGGCTTAAACCTGTGGTAGTACTCTGCCTGGGCCCCAGGGCTCTCCAATGCATCCTTTAAAATCTTGGTGCAGGCAGCCGTGCCTCCACAGCTCTTGCACTCTGACCACCTGCAGAGTTGGCACCCTGTGGATGCCAACAAGGTTTACTGCTTGTACTTTCCAAAGGGACAGCCCAAGCTGTACCTGTGCTGGCTTGTGCCACAGCTAGGGTGTCCAAGGAATGCTACACTGGAATGTCAGGAGCAAAAACTCGAGGCAGCTCTGGACAGAGGGTCCCAAGGTCTCATGGGTATCCTGAGCTTCTCCTTTGAAATCATTCAGCCCTCAAAGGCTCATGATGAGAGAGGCAGCTACAAAGGTCTACAAAACGCCTTCAGGATCATTCTTCCATTGTCTTGATTAATAACATCTGGCCTCCTTATATCCATACTAATCTCCTTATCAAACATTCTCTTGACCACACCCTTGGTTTTCTCTCTTGAGCATACTTATTTTATTCTTTACATGTCCAGGCTGAGAATTTTCCAAATCTTTAGGTGTTGCTTCCCTTTTGATTATAAACCTATCTTTAATTTCTCTCTTCTGTTTTACTGTAAGAAGTTGAAAGAAGCAATGAAGCATCCTGACACTTTCCTGAGAGATTTCTTCAGCCAAGTACCTTAGTTCACTTAAGTTCTGTCTTTCAGGAAACACCAGAACATGAACACAATTCAGACCACTTTTTTGCCACCTTAAAACAAGTATAGCCTTTTCTCCAATTTCCAATAACTTGTTCCTCATTTCCATTGAAGACCTCATCAGAATGGCCTTTACCTTCCATACAGTCATGCATCACTTAACAATGGGGATACTGTTTGAGAAATACATTGTTGGGCAATTTTGTCATTGTATGGACATCACAGAGTGCACTTACACAAACCTATATGGTATAGCTTACTATATACCAAGGCTGTATATGGTACAGCCTATTGCCTCTAAGCTATAACTCTGTACAGCGTATTACTGTGCTGAATACTGTAGGTGGCTGCCACATAATGGTATGTACTTGTGTATCTAAACATACCTAAACATAGAAAACATACAGTAAAAATATGGTATAAAAGACAAAAATATGGTACACTTAAAATATAGGACATTTACCATGAATGAAGCTTTTATGACTGAAAATTGCTTTGGGTGAGTCAGTGAATGACAGGTGAGTGAATATGAAGGCCTAGGAGATTACTGTATACCACTGTAGACTTTATAAACACTATACACTTGGACTACATTAAATTTATTTGAAAATTTTTTCTTTCTATACTAACAAATTAACCTTGGCTTATTGTAAAATTTCTACTTTATAAACTTTTTGTTGTTTTTAATTTTTGACTCATTTTAAATAACACAGCTTAAAACACAAGCATATTGTACGGCTGTACACAAATATTTTCCTTCTATTAATTATTCTCTAAGCTTACTTCCATTATTTATGTATTTGTTATTTTTACTTTTTAAGTTTTTAGATAAAAATAGGACATAAACATACACATTAGCCTAGCCCTATACATGGTCAGGATCATCAATATCACTGTTTTCCAGCTATACATCTTGTCCCACTGGAAACTCTGTAGTGGTAATAAAATACATGGAACTGTCATCTCTTATGATAAAAATGCTTTCTTTTGGAGTACCTTCTGAAGGACCTGCCTGAGGTTGTTTTACATTTAACTTTATTTTTAATAAGTAGAAGGAATACATTCTAAAATAACAATAAAAAGTATAGTATGGTAAATACACAAACCAGTAATGTAGTTATTTATTATCATTATCAAGTATTATGTACTGTACATAATTGTATGTCCCATTCTTGTATATGACTGAAAGTACAGTAGGTTTGTTTATACCAACACCACCACAAACACATGAGTAATGTGTTCTGCTACAACGTTCTGATGGCTATAACATCACTAGGAAATAGGAATACAGGAATTTTTTTTTAGCTCCATTATAATGGAGTTTACAGGACCACTGTTGTGTACATGCTTTATTGTTAACTGAAATGTTGTTATGCAGCACATTCCAACATTCTGATCATGACCAGTTAAGTAATCTCAAAGAAGATTAAGGCTTTCTCTATAGCTGTTCTCTTCTTCAGAGCCCCCTAAGAATAGTCCCTTTGAGACTCAGCCTCTACCCACTACCCAATTTCAAAGTCACTTCCACATCTTTATGTATTTGTTATAGCCAAATGCCACTCTCAGTACCAGTTTCTGTGTTAGTCCATTTCTGATACTATAGCAAAATACTTTAGACTGAATATTTTGTAACAAACAGAAATGTATTTCTCATAGTTCTGGAGGCTGGAAAGTCCAAGATCAAGATACCAGCCGATTCATTGTCTGCTGAGGGCCTTCTGGCCTTGTCATTGTATGGCAATAGGGCAGAAAGGCAATAGGGTCTAGCTAGTTCCCTCCAGCCCTTGTATTAGGGTATTAATGCCATTCACGAGAGCAGAGCCTTCATGACCTGATTCCCCTCCATCAGGTCTCACTTTTTGATATCCTTACCTTGAAGTTTAAGTTCCAACATACGGACTTTGGTTTCTCAAACCACAGTGCCCAGTAATTACAGTTCTCAGACACTAAGATAAGTCAGCTGATTGCCACCAAGGTCCTCTTGTTACAACATGCCACCTGCTGGTCCTTCACATTCCTTACCTTTAGTATGCAGGACTATGACTGGGGAAGATGAAGTAGTAGGTCAGACCTACTCCTTGAGAAAGCCACAGTGGCTCCATCTTTCCATGAGTACACTTATTGCAGGTCTCTCTGCATTCACTATTAAAAGAAAAATAGATGAACGCATTGAAGCTCAGAACATTTGAATTAGTTACTCTTGAGTCACCCAATTAGGAATGGACAAAGTCACAATTTAAATTCAAAGGTTTTGAGATGCACAGACACTAAGTTGCAAAAGAAATATTTTGTGTTACTTCATTTTAATGTAAGTAATCAGCTTTTATAATTCACTTATGAAATATTTGTTTTACTCTTTAAAAAGCCAATGTTATTTATTTTAAATAATTATTATTATTTAACTAGATGATTCATTTTTTTTCTAAGGAAACTGAAAGAGTAATGTCATATAAATGACACCACATCAGGCAGCAAATATGCCTTTTATTCTTCAGTCAAATGAAAAAAAAAAATTCCTCCCTGGACTCTTAGTCTGAGTGTACCATGGAGCTGGCAGAGCTAGAGGAAGAAACAAGCTCCATCTATCCCCTCCCATACCTACCCCATTGCCATCTTATCAGCATTGGAGAGAGGACTAGCCAAGTCCATGCCTAAAGATATCAAGTCTTTATGCATTGTTTTCTACTTTAGGGCCTCTCAAACTTTGAAGCTTATGTACATTGCCCTGTAGCTTTGTTAAAATGTGGATTCTGGTCAGCAGACTGGGTGGGGTCTTAGATTTAGTATTTCTAATAAGTTCCCAGGTGATGCTGATGCTTCTGGTCCCATCTGTCACTTTCTACCCAGTGACCCTGTTTTATTCTTTTCTTCAAAGCACTCATTGCCCCTGAATTATCATATACTGATGTGTAAACACCCACTTGCTCTCCACTAGAATGTCACATCTTTGGGTCAGCAGCTGAGTTGCTGTTGTTCACCTTTGATGTTTAGCACCTAGATTAGTGGTTAGTTTATAGGAGAGACTCCCCCAAATATCTAGTGAATACATTAATGAATCCGGAAAAATACCTTAAACAGAATGCCAACCATCCTGCCTTTGAGAATACTTCTATTCCAATGGAAAAAAAGTGGCCACTCTAACCACCTATTGAAAGCTAATGGCTTCTTAATTATTCTTTCCAGGAAGTACTTGGCTTCCCAACAGGCCCTGCATCTCCTTCCCTCCACTCCACCCCACCCCATATTGAAGCTAACCTAGATTCCTTCAGTACTGTCAGCATTTTCATGGGATGAACTTGGGGAAAATATTGTGACCTACACAGAAGAGAGTCTTATGATGGGAAAAGGCTCTTTCTATCATTTCTGGGTGATAGCATAAGATCTTTATTAGGTCAGTGCCTTGCATGAGCCACAAGCCTCTTAGGGAGGTAATCTGTCCAGCTCATCCTGTCACCCTTCAACTTAGTGCCAGTCAGTAATGATGTGCTCTAGCTGTCATCTCTATTATCCTTGTGCAGTAAGTTCATCTGCCTCTTTCTATCTTCAGTTCGTTTGGAGTCCATTTAGCATCTTTACTTAGATATGTTTGGTAATTACATCTGAGAGCCCATGAAGCGCTAACCATTCAAATAGTTTTCAACTGGGCCTTGCATGAGAGAGCATGAGCATTAGTAGCAAACACTACTTTTGATTTTCATGTGATAACAAAATCGAACAAACCAACAAAAATATATTAGAACAACAAAAATCTTGTGGCCTCCTTTGGGAAAGGTTACAAGATAAGCACTTACATAATCAATGCTACATTCACACAATGAGATGCTGCTCCTTCCCCACATCTCTTTTATTTACAATAGATCTTGCTTTAAAGGTACCTGCCCATTAATTGTAGATGACAGACTAATAAAATGAAGTCAGTTTAATAAACGCTGTATCAGAATATCCCATCTTCTAATGTGGCAATGTGAAATTTCACCACTGGAGGAAGCATTTAACATTCTGACTATTTTAATACTTTTAATAAATATTTGCAATTCCTATGATAAAGCATCCCAGTAGAAAATGCATTTCCTCCAAAATTTATGGGGCTGCTGGCAGGTGGCCATTTTCTAATTTTCTGTCTCACTTATATACATTTATTACAGATTTCTAACTATCCCTTTTTTGCTTTTTGAATGACTATGAGCATGCTGTTTTGTCTGAATAGGAATGTATGTGGTTAAAATTGAGGTGGCAAACCAGAGCTTTCTGGTTTGCAAATTGGAGGATTGGTCATATCTTCTTGGTGGCTCCTTCCACATCTATTTTATTCAGCTCTGTAATACATTTAAGGTCTTCAGAATCTACATGGGACCAGAGGATCCTTTATTCAGTTCTTCAGTAGTGAAAGGTTGGGAGCAGGCATAGGGACAGGGTTAGGAATAGGTGTCGGGTCATATAGTCTGAACTATTAAACTTTGAGCTTGCCCATAGAATGCTGCAGAATTTGTAAAATACTTGTTAGAGTAATACAACTTAGAGAGACAGTAATATCCAGGTTAGATATATTTCAAATATAAAGGGAAGAAAACTATGCAAATTCTATTGTAAATCTTTCTGTAGAACAGAAAAAAATAACTTTTTAAAGTTTGCCATCACCCTTTAATATACATTTCCATCTTTGTTAGACCTCTCCATGTAAAATTAGTGGGTACATCTCAATGCAAACATTGTAAAACAAAGCTCACTCTTTGTACTACTTCATATTTCTACCTTCTGACATACTCAAGATCTAATTCCTTCCTTATCTGCATGCTGGATTTCACTTAAAGTTGTTGTCATTCTCTATAGGCAGAACAGAAATCTGAAGTCTTTTTCAGGCATTTTATTTCAATGCTATCTCAAGGCCTTCTTGTCCTTCCTACTCAATGTCTCTTTACTCATTTCCTTCTTCAATTCCCACTGATATTGCCCTAGCTTATTTATTTATTATCACTGATGGCCACTACTTATGTACGAATCATTTAATCAATGCATTACTTCATTTAAGCTGTCCAACAGTCCTCTGAATCAGGTGATAATATATCCTCACTTTACAGACAAAGAGGGAGGCAGAAAGTCTCAGTGACTTTCCCAGAGTTACTCAGCTAGGAGGCCTTAGTGCTGGGATTTGAACCCTGGCACCAGAAATGAGGCTGTGAACCACCAGGCTCTCCCCTTCCAGAACCCCCACCAGCTATTATAAAACCTTCATAAATGATCTTCCTGATTGCTTTGTCCTGTGTCTCCTATTCCTCTTTATATTTATGCCACTGACTGCTTACAAAACCATGGTTCATACCACAACCTTCAAAACCTCTGATAGTACCTTCATGCCCATCATTTATTCATTCGGTCATTCATTTATCATTCATTCTCTTATTTCATTTATTCAACAAATATTTGTGAGTCACACATTATGTACCAGGCAAAATCTAGGCACTGGGGATATGGTAAGGTTAAAAAGTCATCCAAAGCTCTTGCCTAGTGAATGATAAGTTAGGAAATAGTGATACAACGCTATCTTGGCTAGTAGTAAGTACTATTAAGAAAAATAAAGCAGAGTATAGGACAGAGAGAGAGAGAGGATTTGTTGTTTTAGATGAGATAATTAGGAGAAGCCTCTGCAATAGTTACATTTAAGTATGTCCCCAAGCAACAGGAAGGAGGATGTATTCTAGGCCAACGGGGAAGAGCATTCAAGAAAAAGTGAAAAGCAAGTGCACAGTACTTAAAGCAGGGCTGTGCTGAGCCTGTTCAGGAGCAGCCAGGAGGCCAGGGAGACTGAAGTAGAACAGAGTGCTGAGACAAGAGAATTGAGGGAACCTGGGGGGCCCTATAAATTAGGGGTAGCCTACCCCTGGGCTCAGGACTGGTACCAGTCCGTGGCCTGTTAGGAACCCGGCAGCAGGAGGTGAGCGGCTGGCGAGCCAGCATTACTGCCTGAGCTCCACCTCCTGTCAAATCAGTGGTGACATTAGATTCTCATAGGAGTTAACCCTATTGTGAACTGTGCACGTGAGGGATCTGGTTGCACACTCCTTATGAGAATCCCATACCTGATGATCTGAGGTGGAACAGTTTAATCCCGAAACTGGCCCCCAACTCCCGTTCATGGAAAAATTGTCTTCCATGAAACTGGTCCCTGATTAGAGACTGCTGCTATAGACTCTGGTAGTGTCATTGGAATGATATTCCTTTCCCCGTCGCTCCTGTATCTATAATTCCAACATCTTCTGAAAAAAGAGTGACTTGTCACAATGTGCTGTCTCCAAAATTGGACATGTGTCTTACCACCTCTCTGACTTTAATGCATTCTGAAGACCCTCTTCACTGACTTCTGAAATCTTTCCATCTTTTAAGTCCTATTCCCAATGCCACAGCCCTAGCTAATTCTCTTATGTCCTACCCTGCTTTAGCTCTCTCCTTAATGAGGAAGGGGAGCAGGAGCAGGAATATCGTGGAAGGCCTCAGGGATCAGACAGCCTTAAATCAAATCCCAATGTGTGCCTTGCTGTCCAGGTCCTTCAGAGCAAGTGAGGTCAACTTTCCAAGATACAGAGTGGTTTTGCCATTTTAAAAATACATCAGTACAGGAAAAAATCTCATAAGGTTGTTGGAGAAACAAGTGAGATTATTTTCACATATTGTACAAATCCAATAAATTTCACATTTAAATTATTTTAAAGGTAATTAGAGCTCTGGGATCTTGGGGCCTTCTCCTTTATAACCCTAACAATATGCTCTAGTATTAGGCTTCTACCCATGCTTTCCTGAGTTAGACAGTAAGCATCTTGAGAGCAAGGACCCATATCCAGTTTATCATAGTATTTCCTTCAGCAGGTGCTAAGAAAATAGGCAACAATAACTTATTCAAACAAGCAATTTATGTACTTCATCTAAAATATTTGTGACACAAATGAGGGGAGGATTTTGTAAAAGCTAAAAGTAAGTGGTTTTGTTTTGTTTTTTGTAGTGGGGTTGAAATAAAGGGCTTAAGAAATACAACACACAAAGAATGTTTTTATCACCTTAGGGTGGGGAAGAATTATTGACCAATATACAAAAAGTACTAAACTCAGGGAAAAAATTGATAAATTTGACTGCATTAAAATTTTGGTCCATCAAGTGTGAGTAAAATGACAAGATACAAATTATAAGAATATATGAATAATATAATAATCAGCTTTTTTTTTTTTTTTGAGACAGAGTCTAGCTCTGTCATGAGGCTGGAGAGCAGTGGCACGATCTTGGCTCACTGCAACCTCCACCTCCTGGGTTCTAGTGATTCTCCTGCCTCAGTCTCCTGAGTAGCTGGGATTACAGGCACCTGCCACAACGCCCGGCTAATTTTTGTATTTTTAGTAGAGACGGTGTTTCACCAAGTTGGCCAGGATGGTCTCAATCTCTTGACCTCATGATCTGCCCGCCTCGGCCTCCCAAAGTGCTGAGATTACGGGCGTGAGCCATCACACCCAGCCCAGCAAATAATTTTTATTCAAAATGTAGGGAAAATGTCTACTAACAGAAAGAAAAGAGAAAAAAGATTACAGAAAAAAAAAAAGGAAAATACAATAAAATAGCAAGTTTATAGGAAGTAGGCCACAAATTGGAATAAATGAAAAATGATAAAAATTATTTATAATTTAGGAAATAATGTTACAGATCTTCATAAGACACATTTTATGCTCATTAGTTTGGAAACAATTAAGATGTTTGATAATAACTATTAGTGGTGAGGACATGGACCCTTGAGAATGCATAGACTCTTCTGGTGGAACTAAAACTTGATACAATCATGTTGGAAAATTGTTTGATACTAGTTTGTGAATTTTCATGCCTGTGGGCCAGCAGTTCCATATCCAGTTATGTGAATTAGAGAAACTCTCACTCTTTAGTCCCACCAGATACATACAAGATGTTCAGAGAAGCATTGATTGTCGGAGCAAAAACCTGGGACAAACCCTAATTCCTTCAAGAAGATGATACATTTTATGTATTTAATTTTGTCCCCTCAAATCCATGTGTTGAAGCCCTATCACTCAATGTGACTGTATTTGGAGATTGAGGCTTTAGGAAGGAATTAAAATTAAATAAGATCATAAGAGTATGGCTCTAATCCAACAGGACTGGTTCTTATAAGAAGAGAGAGACACCAGAGGTGTGCCCAGAGGAAAGGCCATGTAAGGACACAACGAGGACAGCTTTCTGAAATCTAGCAAGAAAAAACCTCACTAGAAACCAACCCTGCCAGCACCTTAATCTTGAACTTCCAGCTTTCAGAATTTCGAGAACATAAATTTCTATTTTTTATGCAACCCAGTCTGCAGTATTGTTATGGCAGCTCTAGCAGTCTAATTTGATACATAAATCATTTATGATATATACACACAATGGAATATTATAAAGCAATGAATGTGAATAAACAATAGCTGTACCCAGCAAGAGGATGAATCCTAAAAACATATTTACTGATCAAATCAAGTTACAAAATACTTTATTCAGTATTATACCATTTTTATAAAGCTTAACAAGAAAGAGTTAAAATGTAGTATTTTGGTATTATACACATGTGGACTAAGACTAATTTTTTTAAGTAAGAGAATAATGAACATAAAACTCAGAACAGTGGGAAGATGAGAGTAAGGCGAGGAAGACCTTCATGTAAAAGCAATGAAATTGTTAATGTTTTAGTTTTTAAGCCAAATAATGAGTTTACAAATATTCATTTTATTATGTTTTAAACTGAATTATAGATAAAAATGTCATTGTTTTTAAGTATAAAATGTTATATAAAAGGGAACAATAGCTGGTTTTGGAGAGAAAAAGTGCTTTTTAAATTTCATGTGCAATATCTTAATCCATTTGGGCTGTTATAAGAAAACTCCATAAACTGAGTGGCACAATAAACAAGATCAATTTATTTCTCTCAGTTCTGGAGACCTGACAGTTCGAGATCAGGTTGCTAGCAGCTTGAATGTCTTATAAGGGCCTTCTTTCTTGTTCATTATGGCACCTTCCTGCTATGTCTTCACATAGTGAAAGGGGCTGGGGACCTTTCTTGGGCCTCTTTTATAAGGACACTGATTGCATTCATGAAGGTTGTGCCCTCATGACCTAATCACTGTCCAAAGATTCCACCTTCTAATGCCTTCACTTTGGGGGTTAGGATTTTAACGTATACTTTGAGGAGGGAACACAGACATTCAGATCATAGCAACAAATATATGGCCTTCATTTTTTTTTTTAGTTGCAATTACTTTCTTCTCTTTTTCCTTCACAGCCTTTACCTTCTTCTTCTTTCTGTATAATTTGGTTCTTCAGAAACTCTAATATGAGAGAAATAGCCAACTTCAGTAATTTTTTGCCATGAAAAATGCCCCACTGGTATAACAGGTATGTGAGAGTACAATATTCAGAATTGATTCTAGTATAAAATTAATTCTCAGTTACTCATAATATTTAATTTGTATATGCAAAGTATGCCGGTATGCCGAGAAGATAATTGACTTTTCTCTGAAGTCTCTCTGTCTACATATTAATTTCATCTTCTCTTTCAGACCCACATACTCATTGAAACTCATTGGCATTATCTGTGTGTACTTAGAGGAGTTGCAATATCAATATGTTTGTCACACATCATCATATCTGGTCTGTTGGGCAGAATTTGTTTGTGTTATCCCAATTCTATAACCATACAACATTGAACAACTGCCTTCCTACACTTTCTGAATTCTTTCATATTTTACAAGTCACATTCACTGTTGAAGGTTCAGTGTTACTGTAAAATAGCTACATTAAAATACTTATGGCAAAGGCTTTATCAGGTAAGGAGGCAAATTTTCCAATCTCTAATTGGTAATTTAAAAAATTAAATTCTAAAAATATTAATTAATAGACTATTATATCCCTTGTGCAAATTTGAGGCCACCGCACATATACAGAATAAGCAGAGTATTTTCAAGTAATTTTCAATCTGGTGTATACATTGATAAAAGATGGAGATGTTGCTGGGATGGGTTGTGATATTTCTTCCCACAAAAACATGGCATTTGGGTGATATTTTATAACCACTTTTTCTGTCCTAAAATCTGAAAAAAAAAAAAAAAAAAAACTGTCCATCTTAGCACATGGAATGTCTTATGACAACCACTGACTTATTTGACTTCAATCAGAAAGTTTTGTGCAAGACATTACCCAAAAAGGAGGATGGACTGTTGAATTATTATTGTATCTAGGGTTTCTCTTCAGGAAATAGGTTACATGTGAAACATTATTTTAAAATTAATAATTCAGAGTGACACCCATCAACATCATTACCACCAACTTAGAAACTGATGATTGAACAAATACATTTCTTTTCACAAACACCAACCCATTTCATTGGCTGGCTGTATCTGAGCAGGAAACACTGAAGAAATGAAGCAAAGTTCGTATCACCAGAGAGATCATAATAAAAAGGTTTTCTTTTGCAGATGATTCCAAAGCTTAAGTTGCATTAATTTCTCTTTTAAAATAGAGTTTCCTCCCTTTTCTCATTCAGTGAAGTTCGTTTTCCTTCCAATGCTAAATCTGTACATACCAAAGGCACGAATACAAAAGCAGACTTCCTCGTTCCCTAATTATCTTTGGCGGAATTAGTATCATCAAAAGAAAATCCCAGCGAAATCAACTTACATAAGTAGCAGAACAGGAAACAGCATGTCATTTAAAAAGTCATCTGTTGTTGTGGCCCACCCACAGCAGCATGGGGATTGAAGCGAGTACCCTCTGCTGGAGACGTCACCAAGGCGTGCTGAGGAGATAGAATGAGATGATTGACACCCCATCTCCTAATTGTTCTAGTGGTTGTGTTACTGTGAGCCAGCCCTTAGTGCTGGAGGAATGATGTGAGTGGCACTTTGCATTTTGTTGTATCTATGCTCAAAGCACCATGTTCATTCTCAGGTTTACAAATCTCGGTGTTTGGAGTTAGGCCGAAGTTTCTTGGGAACATGCATTAAGTGTTATTGTGTGATACTGAGTTAAGTAGCAATTGGAGTTGCTCCTTCTCTGAAAATTGACCAGCACTTTGTGAATCACATCAGGGCTTTTATGGCCCCTTGTAATGAATTCCCATTTAATTTTTATTTTTGTTGTGTAGACTGGAATCCATAAACATAAGTGGGAGGGCTTCTGGCCATTATGAGAGTGTTAATTCAATTCACAGGAGGCTCTGACAAAATGTACACTGGCTAGAACTAGATTCTTGCAGCTTACGTTTATCAGAAATTTTCTGTTGAATTACAGCCTGGTAATATCTATTTTCTCATGCATTATCCTATCGGTAATGATAACAAAATCATGCTAATCCATTCGATTCTTTTTTTTTTGACACTGAAACTGAATAGCCCCTCCAGCCAGCCTCTTACATCAAAGTGCTTCTTTCCTATCGTGCCCCTTAAGAACAAAACTGTATTCCACTCTTTGGTACACTCTAATCTTTCCATTTCTATTACAATACTTCATTAATTTGACTACCTCATTTCTTTGTAGCTTTGAAGAAGGGCAGAAGTGGAAAACACTTGAATTCACAGTAACCTCTGGCAAGGAGGGTCTGTTCTTCCATACATTTCAGCTATTTCCTCCCCACTGGCTCACTATAGTGTCTGAGTCCCTGTGAGGAGGAGATATGAATCCGTGCCCTCCAACCTTGGGCATCATAAATATCTTTCAGATAATAGATAATTCACCTGATCTTATGCATTCCTGTGCACTTAAGAGATTCTTAGTGTGAAGAGAAAAATGCATTTTGATTTGAGACATTCCAGGTTTTATGGGGGTGGTAAATTATATCCCTATAATGGTGGGGAAACTAAAGACTTCTCCCATTACCAAATGTCAGCTTTATCTCTTTTTTCCCCCTTCCCCAACCTCAAAAGAAACATCTGAAAAGCTACTCAACCTGATAAACAGCAATGTTCCCCTGCATGTAATCCCGTGTTTGTGATACTAAACAACAAACGCGTGTAAGTAACATGGATTACATGTGCATGTGTAAAGGAAGGTAATTTAGTTACTTTAAATCCCTGAAAGGAAATGTGAACCTCTGTGTGAAGTAGGTTATTCCATTTGGGTGTGCTCTAAAGATTTAAAAATGTGTCCTTATATTGAACCCACATCCACTAGGGTCAAATTTACTAGCTTTAATCTTGCTGTCTGGAGCTAACCTGTTAGTTGTATCTTTTTTTTTTTAGGACATTTTCTCCAAATTTGATTATTTTTATCTGACTTCTTTTAAGTCTCTTCTGTACGGTTCCTACCAATTTTCCTTCTGTGACATGGATCCTGGATCCTCACAATCCTGATCAACCATTCTCACAGTGCATACTTACTAGGAAGGCCTCATCATGGAATACATGTAAATATTGTCTTAGGTTAGTTTTCCTCTGAAAGCAACCTGAGTCAAAGGCTTGGTGCATGTAATTTATTTGGGAGATGATCCTAGGAAGTTCAAGTGAAGAAGGGTAAAAAGTGCGAGAAGGGAGAAAAGCCAATAAAGTATGTGTTAATGAGCTGATTACTGCTGTGGCCAATGGGGCTCCATTACACTGGCGACCCTCTGAGAAACCATGTGGAACACACCTCAGAATCATTCTGCAGGTGCTGGGAGGCCGAGGTGTGTATCCACCCATGCTCATTCCCCAACTAGGAGAAAGCTACGACAGGGACATTAATGTCCAGCATTTCTTCTTTACGCTTTGCTGCAAAATAAGCATAAAGGTGTTGGGGAAAAACCTCTGGCAAAGCAGAGAGATGTAGGCTTTTGAGGTAAAGAGCGGTGAGCTGCTGCAAACTGTCTACTCATGGTCAAGGGAAGTCAGGTGGGCTGAGGAAACATGGGACAAGAACATCAGGAAGCGCTGCTACAGATGCCAGACTGGAAAAATAAATGGGGGAAGCTGGCCAGGTATAGAGCAGTAGGGAATGTTGAACCTGTGGAACTGCCAAATTTAAATCCTACCTGAAGGCATTGCAATATAATAATAATAACGACAATAATAATCTAAGCAAAATACAATCACCAGTTTGTAACCCTTGCAACAATGAACAGTAGAAAGAGGGCAAATCTGAGTGCATGTCCTGAAGGGGCCATGTCCTGAAGGGGGTTGAAGGGGGCTGAAAGGGGCTCCAGCCAGTGGTTACCATTCAAGAATGTGGGTTAATGTTGTTAGATCTTCGGGTTTCCTTCTGTGAGAATCCAAAAATCAAGACTTTATGGAAAATATCTTGATTTTTAAACACTCTACACACTGAATTTATTTGGGCTCCGGGAAGCACATCTAGGGGTGTCTACCTTCCATTTACAGTCTCTGTCCAATATCAACAGCAACAACAGCACAGGGACTGTGGGAATCAGGATCTCAGAAGTATGCTAAGCAGCTCATTTGTGCATTTCTGGGTAAACTGGTTTTGCTAGCACAAGCTTATTCCGTAGAAATCAAGTTTCTGATAGAGCTTTTAAAAAAAGGATTAAGTACATGCAATCAGAGCAGAAATTGGGCGATCTATGGCTAAATAAACTTCATTTCCATTGAGCCTAACACTCTCTTTGGGGTAGAGCGCGGAGGGGGAGCTACAAAATGAGTGAACAGTTTTTCTCCCTTGTTAATATAACCCAGGTTAAAGAAGCTTTGCTTTGCATCAGAAAAATTTAAGGTAGAGCTTTGATCTTCTTCGTATTAAAATAAAGTAATGCATTATCCTGACCTCAAAAAAGTAGTCTTAATTAGGGTCCTTGAATGAAATAATTGACCTTGACATTGCCTTCAGCTCAGGACACAAAACCGTTATCAAAATGACTTATCAAGACGTAAGGCATGGAGCAATAAGGACTATTCGTTTAATAACTCTACCTTGTAGAATTTTAAGCTACCAGACCCTTACACTGCAAGGACAAATACTACCTTTGTTGTGGCCAATAGGAGACTACATTGTGTCGAAATGAAATTCATGTTGAGATTATGCATTGGTAAAAAATGCAGTCTTTGTTTAAACACTAGTATTTTTGATATTTTTGACCTAGTTCATTTGAATCTTAGCAACATTATTTTATTGTGAAATGTTTCTTCAGTGGGTTGCAGCGTATCTTTTTAAGCATCACCACAAAGACTGGAAACAGATAAGTGCAGAAAGAGCACTGGGCTAAAAGTCAAGAGATTTCATTCTTGGCTTTCACTTTGTTGCTATGCAGTGTGGCCTTGGAAAAATATTTTATACAATCATCTTTAAATTTCTTAAAGCTTTGTTATCTCATAAGGTGAATACAACTATTGCCTACTTCTTATTTTGACTTTTCTTTGTCCTTTTTTTTTCAACCTAAAAATCAAGCTATTGATCAGTTCCTTTTACCAAGGCAAACTCTGGGCAAAATGTACAGATGAAAAATATGCCTTAGTCCCCAAGACCTATCTCTGATCTGTTTTCCCTTCCATAACCCGCTTCCTCCCTCCGTATCCCTTTCCCATACCCACAGGCCACTTTGTCTCACCAGTGAACTCTACTGTCTCATTGAACTAGGCTCTCCTTCAAGGTTTCCAATTAACTATTCATTCCATAGTAAGAAAGACCTGTCTAGTTACTGTCCCTTGTTGTATTTGCACTTATTTCTGGTTGAAGAGTTATGATTTCACTCTCCTGTTATAGAAATGCAAGCAATAAGTACCCAAGCAGCAGAAGTCTTAGGGTGCTAGTAAAGAATGGTTTCTTCTCTCTCTCCAGGGTAGGAAATGGGGTATATACAACACAATATAGAAACTTGAGGCTCAATCTTGGTACAGGTTGTAGAGACAGACTATGGTAGGGCCAGGAAAAGGACTCAAGTTCTATGCATTTCAGACTATAGACAGTAAGCATTTATTAGATGACTACCTACTGGACAAGGTGCTAGGGAAACAAAAATGAATGTAGCCATCCTTCCTCATTAGGAATTCACAGGTTAGTGGAAGAGGTGGACAGAAGCTGAGATTTAAAAGACAATGCAACGTCTGTACTCTCAGGCCCATGTAGGGCTTGGCACAGGCCAAAATACCTGATGGTGCTTTTCATCCCTTCCTCAAACATCTCTTCACAATAATTTAAGCAGATAATGTAACATTTTTTCCCCCAAAGCCTTGTCTTCTAATAAATCATCTTTGTTCTCTACTTCTCAATTTCTTATCCTTGATACCAAGTAAATACCATTGTTTTGGTCCTAGCTCTCCCTAGCTCATATACCAGAATCATTTTCTCTGATTTGGACTCCTCAAAGTCATTCCTGATTCTTTCGTGTATCCACCAGAGAACTTTCTCCAGATTTTCTTTTTCCTGAGTTGCACATGGTATTCCTGATATAGTGCTCCCTGCCTCAATAATAAAGATATTAAAAAAAAATCCTCCGTGAACCCAGAAGAGAAAGTAATTTATAGAAATAGAAGAGTTTGTGGTATTTTTTCCAAGGAGGCATCATTTCCTCCGGTCTTGAAGAGTGAGATGGAGTTTGACAGAAAGAGAGGGAGGGAGGCATTTAGGCTGAGGGTTCAATATGCTTAAAAACAGGGAGACCAACTTGGTATGTTTACAGAGGAACAAGAGGTTCCATAAGGAAGTCATACCTGTCTGTTTCCTAAGAAAGGATCATTGACACCCAATCCAAAAGGACAGGATTTATCTCTGTAGGTCCAGAGGCCACACTCCACAATGTATATAGAGAGAAATCACAAAAATAAATTGCCTTGCAAAACAGAAAGTTTCAGAAAGAACCTTACAGTTCAGCTAACTTGATAGCATAGAGTATAACAGTTATTGGTAGAAGTAACTATATAACTCTCTTGGACTCAAAACCTTTCTGTTCTTGGTCCCAATGCCTCCCTCCCTCTGACACACATGCACACCTCCCTTAACCAATACCTCTCAGCACTCTCCACTCGCCACTCACCCTCTCCAAACCAGCTCCTCCTCTTCTGCAGGTGGTCCTGAGATTTTTCCTTAACAATAGGTGGGACCCATCTTTCTGATTTTAACTTCTTCCTACCAGGAGGTAGAGATTTATCTTGACAAACTGTTTGGAATTGCTAAGGGAATATTAAAATGTGAGCGTGCATCCTGCGGCAGTGAAGAGAATACTCGAGAAGTTTGAAAGCTTCCGTGGGAGATTAGAGGCGGCTGTGAGAAAATGTGCTCCCTGGTAGTGAGCTCCCAGTGCAGATCTTTCACTATCCAGGAATCTCTAATTACTAATACAGTACATGAACAGTATGATATGTCCTTACAATTGCAGACGCCTTTTCAAAGATAATCTTTAATAGTTTATTTGACAACCTGTAAAATTATAGAAAATTATTAGTCTTGGGAATTACAAAAATCCCTGTAGTATAGTCAAACAATAAAATTATAATTACCTGTAGGTAATTGAAATTTAACTGTTTTTTTATTGTATATTACACATCAATAGCAACATAAGTTCAAGAGGTTTTTTCCTTCTTTCCTTTTTTATTAAAGAACCTGAGAAAATGGACAGCACTGTTGGGGGCTTGTGAGTTCCTGTCACAGCACTGAGTTTGAACAATTTCGATTAAAGCCCCATGTTTGAGACTGTCATTAGACCTGCATTAAATTACATATCTGGAGTGTTAAAAAATAAAGAGTACTATAGCTTTTTCTCAGCTACCTAAGGTAGGTGGTTAAGGCCCTGATTATCTTTAAATATCTATTTTTTTCCTCCACTGAAAGTCATTTTTTCTTTCATTAAACATAAAACACATTTAAGAACACTAAAGTGTGCATACAGGAATATTAAGATGGCATATTCCAAAGTACCTTTGTTCTGTATTCATTGCTCTGAGTCGACTTCTGCATTGTGTAATGTGATTTTATTATTTGGCTCTCACTTGGGTGAACTGAACAGGATTGTCAGTGCTTAGGGTTTCTAATTCCCTGGGCTTAGGGTAAGCTGGGTGCTTGCCTTCCTCTCCTTCTTCATTCAACCTCTCTTTCCACCACCACCCCCCAAAAATTAAAACAAAACAAAAACACATAAGCATCTTCAAACCAAAGCGAAGTGTTGGTATTTCATTTCTTTGAGTGTCAGAGAACTCAAAACACCTCCAAGTTCCACTCCTATGGTTTCCTTTGTTTAAAGGAACCTTCTAGTTCTTCCCAGCTAGAATAATGATTGAGCTGCATGGAAAGAAAGTAATAAACCTGCAAATGGAAAAAAAAAAAAAAGTCACTGGCAAAAGGATTGGCAAAAACGTAATTTTTTGCAGGAATTATCTTTGTCTTTTGCTGTCCCTCCTCACTCAGTCCCTCCTCCATCTGTCTCAGAGTCCTGCCATTTCCTGCCTGTAAACATTGCTGCAAGGACTTTGGAGAACCATGGGTCTCAGGGCAGCCCTTTTAACCCTTTATCCAGAAGTAGCAGCTTCAGGCCAAATGGTTTGACCCAGTTTCATCTCTGTGATTTGGAGAGCAATGAGAATTTAAATTGGTTTTTATTTAATACAGCACTGTCTGATTTTTGCCTCTTCATCTGGAAAGAAAGAGATAGGGCTAAAGTATGTGGAATGTTCAGGAACAACACAAGAAATTAGCAAGCTAGTGCCATCCTTTCTTCTGCAAGTGGTCTGAGAGTTCCAGTGTGACAGAACATGAGGCCTTCATCTTCCATGATCATCATTGGAGAGTTCGTGACACATGAGATAGAAGAAGGAAGAGCTGCCTCTTCTAAACCTTTGCCTTAATTACATTAAGTAAACCAAGATAAGAAGGATGGTAGAAAATGAAGTTCAGAAATAGCAGCATTAGCTCATTCCTTCCCACATCCTCCTTCATTAATTTATTCACATATATATTAGTCTGTTCTCACAGTGCTAATAAAGACTTACATGAGACTGGGTAATTTATAAAGAAAATAAGTTTAATTGACTCACAGTTCCACATGGCTGGGGAGGCCTCACAATCATAGCAGAAAGCAAAGGGAAAGCAAGGCATGTCTTACATGGTGGCAGGCAAGAGAGAGCTTGTGCAGGGGGACTCCCATTTATAAAACCATCAGATCTCTTGAGACTTATTCACTACCATGAGAACAGTATGGGAGAAACTGACCCCATGATTCAATTATCTCCACCTGGCCCTGCCCTTGACACATAGAGATTATTACAATTGAAGGTGAGATTTGGGTGGGGATACATACAAATCATATCAGCATATATGATGGCAAACACTGAAATGAACACACATACTAATTTTTTAACAGAATATAATCAATATTTCTCATCTTCTATGGACTGAATTGTATCCCCCCACCAAATTCATATGTTGAATCCTTAACCCCCAGTGGAATTATATTTGGAGATGGGGCCTTCAGTAAGAGGTGATTAGGGTTAGATGCAGTTATGAGGGTGGGGCTCTGATGATGAGATTAGTGCCCTCTTAAAAAGAGGCACCAAAAAGCTTGCTCTACCCCCCACTTCCTGTCTGTACAAAGCACAGGTCATGTGGGCACACAGCAAGATGGTTGCCAGGAAGAAAGCCCTCACAAGAACTCAGCCATTCTGGCACCCTGATCTTGTACTTACAGCCTTCAGAATTGCGAGATAATAAATTTCTGTTAGGTTTGTTGAAGAGCAGATGGTTGTTGATGTATAACATTATTTCTGAGGCTTCTGTTCTGATCCATTGGTCTATGTATCCGTTTTGGTACCATTGCCATGCTATTTTGGTTACTGTCGCCTTGTAGTATAGTTTGAAGTCAGGTAGTGTGATGCCTCCAGCTTTGTTCTTTCTGCTTAGGATTGTCTTGGCTATACAGGCTCTTATTTGGTTCCATATGAACTTTAAAGCAGTTTTTTCTAATTTTGTGAAGAAAGTCAATGGTAGCTTGATGGGGATAACACTGAATCTATAAACTACTTTGGGCAGTGTCGCCATTTTCACAATATTGATTCTTCCTATCCATGAGCATGGAATGTTTTTCCATTTGTTTGTGTCCTCTCTTATTTCCTTGAGCAGTGGTTTGTCGTCCTCCTTGAAGAGGTACATCAAATTCCTTGTAAGTTGTATTCCTAGGTATTTTATTCTCCTTGTAGCAATTGTTAATGGGAGTTCACTCATGATTTTGCTCCCTGTTTGTCTATTGTTGGTGTATAGGAATGCCTGTGTTTTTGACAAATTGATTTTGTATCCTGAGACTTTGCTGAATTTGCTTATCGGCTTAAGGAGATTTTGGACTGAGATGATGGGGTTTTCTAAATATACAACCATGTCATCTGCAAACAGAGACAATTTGAGTTCCTCTCTTCCTATTTGAATATGCTTTGATTCTTTCTCTTGCCTGATGGCCCTGGCCAAAATTTACAATACTATGTTGAATAAGAGTGGTGAGAGAGGGTATCCTTGTCTTAGGCCAGTTTTCAAAGAGAATGCTTCCAGTTTGTGTGCATTCAGGTGCTGTGGGTTTGTCATAAATAGCTCTTATTATTTTGAGATACATTTCTTCAATACCTAGTTTACTGAGAGTTTTTAGTGTGAAGGGGTATTGAATTTGATCGAAGGCCTTTTCCACGTCTATGGAGATAATCGTGTGGTTTTTGTCATTGGTTCTGTTTATGTGATGGATTACGTTTATTGATTTGTGTATGTTGAACCAGCCTTGCATCCCAGGGATGAAGCTGACTTGATCATGATGGATAAGCTTTTTGATGTGCTGCTTGATTCTGTTTGCCAGTGTTTTACTGAGGATTTTTGCATCGATGTTCATCAGGGATATTGGCCTGAAATTTTCTTTTTTTGTTGTATCTCTGCTCGGTTTTGGTATCAGAATAATGCTGGCCTCATAAAACGAGTTAGGGAGGATTCCCTCTTTTTCTATTGTTTGGAATAGTTTCACAAGGAATGGTATCAGCTCCTCTTTGTACCTCTGCTAGAATTCTGCTGTGAATCCATCTGGTCCTGGGCCTTTTTTGGTTGGTAGGCTATTAATTACTGCCTTAATTTTAGAACTTGTTATTGGTCTATTCAGGGATTTGACTCATTCCTGGTTTAGCCTTGGGAGGGTGTATGTGCCCAGGAACTTATCCATTTCTTCGAGATTTTCTAGTGTATTTGCATAGAGGTGTCTATAGTATTCTCTGATGGTAGTTTGCATTTCTGTGATATCAGTGGTGAAAGGATTCCCTATTTCATAAATGGTGTTGAGAAAACTGGCTGGCCATATGCAGAAAACTGAAACTGGACCTCTTCCTTACACCTTATACAAAAATTAACTCAAGATGGATTAAAGACTTAAATGTAAGACCTAAAACCATAAAAATCCTAGAAGAAAACCTAGCCAATATCATTCAGGACATAGGCATGGGCAAAGACTTCATGAC